>NC_134267.1:58625563-59225563 GCF_031893055.1 Leptodactylus fuscus | reverse complement strand
ACAACTTTTCTGGAATGTGTGACAATTAGAGAGCGAGTATTCCTGTTGATAGATTTCAGGGATGATAACAAGTGTCCATATAGAGAATATATTGAAGTGGTTCAAGGTGCTTGTTAAAGAAGTGTGCCCACAGACCTAGGGGGGAACCACACCCGTGGAGGAGATTTCAATCAGAGGAAAACAAATATTAAATATTGATAGCTCTATTATACTCCAGTTGTATCATTTATCACTATAATCTCATACATTTGTACAGTATAACGAAATTCATAAAACATGATAGTAAAATCATACATGAGTCACTTATAACAGATGTGGACTGGGAACGTCATTAAGTGTTATAGATATGAACAGAATTCAGTATTGTTAGGGAAGTGCCAGACATCAGTTCCCCAGTGCTGTAGATAAACCCTGGAGAAAGGGGCACAAGAGACAGTGAGCCCTGGTCTGAAACCCCCCACTGTCCCTTCCTGCTTGCCAGTCCTATACTAGGTAATAGGCGACAACTGGACGACAAAACCCTTTCTAAATACGTGACACACAAAACGAGGAAAAGACAAACAACAACAAGGGAGGTCAGCTAGCCAGGGGTCAGTAATATAGCATATTTGTTGCAGTAATTTCAATGATGGAAATATCCGTACATTTGACTAGGATTCTCTGCATTCTGCATCTGGTTTCTTCAACTATACTTTTCTGTTTTTGATGCCTGTAAGGTGTTATTGAGAGATGGGAAGTAATCCAAGCACAATCCCATAATAAGGAACTGAGAATGAAACAAAAACTTCAGCAATGGCAGCAATTTATGTCCGACCTAGACAACATTTGGGATTGGCTGGGAGAGACAGAGGAGGAGCTTGCACAGCTGCGGCGGCTGGACGCTAGTACTGATATACAAACTATTGAGCAAAGGATTAAGAAGTTGAAGGTAACTCTCTAGGGCCGTAATTGTGCCTTTTGTGTAATATTTTCCATCTTACAACTGCCTCTGGTCATTCCACCTTATATCACAATTCTCTTTTGTCCACATCTTGCTTCAGTGTCCTTCTGTTTATGGTGATGATAAAAAGTACTTACCTCCCTCCATTAGCTTTCACACGCATTATTATGTAGCAACACCAGACTGTAAGAAATAAATAAAAAGTCCAGTCTTCTCACATTTTATTTAGAGGGGTTTTACAGGCTCCGTTTCAGCAGTGCAGCCCCCATTACCTCTGTTTCCAGTCCAAGTCAGACAGGAAGTGGCAAGACTCCTGCTGCAACCAATCACTGGCCTCGGTGGTCACATGTACAAGACTGGTAACATAACAGCAGTGGGTGACAACAGGGATACCAGTGACAGGTTTAAAATGATATTTATTAAACTGTATTGGTCAGTTTTATAAATGAGGCTCCAGTGTGCCTCCTTTACTATTTCACAGAGAATCTGGACTTATTGCAATGAAATGAAAGATACTTCCTGATTGGTTACTGTGAGCAACAAGGCCAGGCTGTACAGTTGTAATAAATATGTCCGAGCATTTAAAAAAAATACATGTTAGGCCGTCATTCCCAGCTGGATTTTTTTAAATCCATTTTTGCATCTATGGGAGAATCTCAGTTCTGTGCATCTGACAATGGACACGTATATCAGGACAGGTAATTATCATATGACTGATTCAATTCATTTGGATTATGGAAAGAGCAGTGAACTCTCGCAGTGCTATATTGTAAAAAAAATATACAAGGAAAAAATGTACACTACATATGTGGAATAAATATTCACATATAAAAATATAATATTTCATAAATTACTAAATGATTTTATAACAATCCAAAAAAGGATCAGTTGAGTCACTTTTCTCCAATAATACCAAAAATATTTTAAAAATGATATGATCCAATCTATTCTATCCAATACCAGTTACAATGCACTACATTTGAAAAAGAACATTTGTGACCGGTTTTATATAAAAAATTCATATGTGGAAATATATCCAAATTCGGGAATAACTCCTGGTTAAATACTGTAGGACCGTCATGACTTGAAAAAGAGGATATAATAAAAATCCATCGGGGCTAAGGTTACACGTGTTTGGTCTGCTGAAGGTTCCAGCTTTTAAATTGCAAAGGTTGAAAACCAAAAACACAGCAATAATTGACATTGTGAGGTTTCAAAATCTGCAGCGTAACACACTCTACAATGTAAGGTTGATTCTGCAGGGCGAGGATCGGATTAGTAAAAATCCATCCACTACACTGCTACTGTACTTCACAGGGATTTTACAATAGTTAATACACTGCAAGTACGCAACATGCGTCGCAGGCCTTATACTGTAGCCTCATGCGGGTACATATGAGCCTCATCCAGTATTAGGGATCAATATGTTGACAGTTTACACGTTACCATATGTGTATCTCATATGTCTATTCCTCTGGTTGTTGGGAGCTCAGATCCTCTGATGACTAGAGATTTTCAAGTCCAACTAAATTTGTGGATATGATTATGGCATAGACAATTTAGCCGCTCTAACGCCTTTGTTTTTACATAGCAGCCTTCATTTAGTTTTTTCCTTTTTTTCAGGAACTTCAGAAATCTGTGGATGCTCGGAAAGCCATTGTCCTGTCCATTAACCTGTGCAGCTCAGAGTTCACTCAGGCAGATACTTCAGAAAGCAAAGAGCTTCAAGAGCGGCTTAGACAAATGAACCTCCGATGGGACCGTGTGGGCAGCACATTAGACGACTGGCGTTGTTCACTACAGGATGCTTTAATGCAGTGCCAGGTCTCTAATATGCCTTACTGTTATTCAGAGCCTATTAAGTCAGAGTCATTTTTTTGGAAAGTCATATTGCTTGGTGCTATTTAACATGAAAACAAGCCTCTGTGCCAAAAACAATTACTACTAATAGTGTATGGCGACATTCATTAATAATACGCAGTTTTAATTAAGAATATTATGATATTATGCAGAATGCTTAGCTCCTCCCCCCCCCTTTTACTGAGGAACAACATGTGTGCTATGCATAGGCCTCAGTTTGTGGAACTAATAAAGTGTTAATTTTAGTACCATATCAAATTACACGTGTCCACTGTACCTACCTCAAATTTGGTTAAAAAAATTAAAAAAATTTATGAAACACAAAACAATCCAGTATAATATCGAACAAAAAAATATCCTGTCCTGCCCTTTCAAAGTTATATCTACAGATGTAGCGACACTTAGCTGGCACGATCTGACAATGATAACTCACTGCTGCGATGTCTTATCACAAAGCACAACAAAAGCCATTGAAAGCATCAAGTTCTGTAGCGCAGTGTAATTAACATGTTAACTTTGCTACATCTGTATTTCAGAGAGCAAACACAACATTCATGGTCAACGTCACAGCTCCTCCAGTTATATAGTGAAATATTGTCGGCCCCATTAAAAGGGAGTCTGCCAGTAAGCTGAGAATACACAATGAGAGATGATGGCTATATTGGTTATCAGACAGTTACAAACAATTCCTCGTGTGAAGCATATTTCTATTAGTATTCATTGTGTAAAGATCAGTTTTATAAGGCAAAATTCATATGACCATAATGCGAATAAATTTTAATGTCTGTAACCGCACAATATTTCATTCTGATCTCCTAAATGTTTCAGACTCTCCAAATTTAGTTCACCCTAGCACCCTAAAATGTACCATGCTTACTATGCATCTGAAGCTAAACTTAGGCTACATTAACAATGTGCCATTCTCAATGTTGTCCTCATCCATCATAGAATCAAAGCAACGGACTGAAAAGCCGTCAAAATGACTGACGTAAACAAAACACCTGTCTCCATTAACTGTAATGTTAAACGCAAGATAGAAGTTTTCTAATATTTTACTTGTTTATTTTATTCAAGGGAAGAAAAAGCCCTGCACACACAATTTTATCTTCCGTCTAATGCAATAGACATATACGAGACGGAAAAAAGCTTTCAACTCGTTTGTAACATTACAGCTTTTCAGTCCATTGTCCAGGTCCTGTGACTGCAGCGTGAACATACCCTTTGTGACTTTCTAACCGACATTTTCTAAAATCTAGTTATCAGAGTCATAAAGGCTTTGACACATAATAACTTAGCATACGGCTCCATAAAACTCATAAAAGTCAGGTGGCATACTAAGTAGAATGGCAAACATTAGGAAGGGGTTTTTTGGCCTTCACATTGATAAATTGCTATAAGGAAAACAGGAACTTAAAACAATTAAAGTAATGATTTATGTTAGAAGAAACTTATATTTTTCCACTTTGTAGTTTGGTTTTCTATTGAATTCGGAGTTGTAAAATAAGTTATGTTTTGCTTTTAGTGCCAAAAGTTCCAATAGTACAATCTCTGCTATAAATATATGTCTGGATCTTACAGTCAATGTACAGTAAAGGGTTATCAGATGCTAACATAAAGGTAAAAGTGTCGCCAATATGTTACATCTGTCATTGTGGTAAGTGACAAACCGGTGTTTGTAGTGGTAATGAAGTCTCATTGATATACTGCATGCAGGGCCTATTTTCCTAAGGTCACCAAAGTATACTTGCTTATTTTTTCCATTAAATTTCTTTATGGTAGGACTTCCATGAGATGAGCCACGGGCTGCTGCTTTGGCTAGAAAATATTGACCGAAGAAGAAATGAAATTATGCCTATCAATCCCAGCCTAGATGCTGACACGCTCCAGGATCACCACAAGCTATTAACGGTAACATTAGGTTTTATTTCGTTATCCGGGATTAAACTGGCCAAAATGTCATTCGTGGATGACAGATAGATATAGATATAAGTAGCTTTAATTGAATGCTCAGATGTTCACACAACATAGAAAGCTATTTATTATATAGCATATCAGAGTATAAGATTCTTTACTTAACAGGAGAATTCTTACATGATAAATCATGTGTGAATAGCACCTAGAATGAGCCTGGTGTCATATAAAAATGTAGATTCTGGACTTTAATATGATAACAAGCTCTAGACTGAGTACTTTTACCGATATTTGAGCAGACTTTTTAAGGCATACATCCTTAGCAGTGCAAGGGTTAATGGACAGTCAGGTTGAAATACGGCTGAAACGTGTAGGTATCTATAAGGACACTGCTGACCTTGTCTTTATGCAACAGCAAATCAAGCGCGAGCTGCTTGAATCTCAGCTAAAGGTGGCATCTCTACAAGACATGTCCTGCCAGTTACTTGTCAATGCAGAGGGCAAGGATTGTCTTGAAGCCAAAGAGAAGGTGCATGTCATTGGGAACAGACTCAAAGTGCTCTTAAAGAAAGTGACACAGCACATCAAACAAATAGAGAAAATTTTGGACATTTCCAGCAGTCAGCTGGTAAGTTTTTTTTTTTGGATTTATTGTAAAAGGTCAGAAATGATAAAGATAAATGAAGGTTACCATATATACTCGAGTATAAGCCGAGTTTTTCAGCACAGTTTTTGTGCTGAAAAAGCCTCCCTCGGCTTATACGCGAGGCAAGCAAAAAAAAAAAAAAATGTGTGGGGGAGGGGGGAATCTATGACCAGCCGCAATAGTAATCTATAGTATCTCCCATAAAATAGTGGGGGAAAAAAGAAACTTTAAAAAAATATAATAAAATAAATAAAAGTTCTAAGTCACTCCTTTCCCTAGAATACATATAAAAGTAGAAAATGACTGTGAAACACATATACATTAGGTATCCCTGTATCTGACAGTGCCCGGTCTACTGAATATAGGGGATCTGCAGTGCTCCTGTTCCATCAGGAAGGGGTTAATAGGAACACTGCAGATCCCCTATATTCAGCCAGGCTGAATGAAAGGAAAAAAAAACCCGGTCCTCAAGCTCAGGGAAGGGGCAGACAGACAACCAAAACACCCCCTCCCCTTTCCCAGCACCCAGCATCTACTGCACCCAGAAATTTCGGCCGTTTTAATTTTTGAAATTTTCCAGTAGCTGCTGCATTTCCCCCCTCGGCTTATACTGGAGCCAATATATTTTCCCAGTTTTTTTGTGGTAAAATTAGGGGCCTCGGCTTATATTTGGGTCAGCTTGTACTCGAGTATATACGGTATTTATGGGTCAGTGGCGAGTGAACTAATAATAATGAGATGCTATATAAGAAATGCTTAAGTAATTCAGACAGTAATGCCGCTTTTTTTTCACTACTAGGAGTTGTCCTCATGGTCTTCCGCTGATGAGCTAGACACTTCAGGATCACTCAGTCCTGTGTCAGGCAGGAGTACCCCAAGCAGAGAGAGAACGGTAATGCAACCACGGTCCATAGAGGAATAGAAATATAATTCCATGGATTACACCAGGCAAAGCTTTCACTACAAAAGCCACTAGGAAGGGCAGTGAACACATCCCACATTCCTGACAACTGTTCATGCTGCAGTGTATAGCTGTCCCCGCTCCCTGACATTTCACTCCCGCATGACATAAAGAAAAATGAGATTTCTTTTGATGCAGCTGGGATTATTTTGGCCTTTCCCTTATAATTCTGTTTAATTACATTTTAATCAGTTTTCAGTGGTTTTGGGACTTTGAATTTCATTTCCTTTAGTTATATAACATCTGTCCTTATAAACTATATGATCTTCTTAATGGATTTTCTTCATTCATCCCTGTAGGTCCTAGTAATAAATTGTTAAGGAAAACTGGCTTTTTACATTTTAAAAAATTTTAAGAAATTCTCGTAAAAGCAAAGTTTTACATTTTGTATTAATATTGCATCCGTATTAATAAATATAGCATTTAGAGATAACGGGGAATTGCATAGTGTATATTTAATCTTATTTATTCCCCAGATGACCAATGTTGCATTCTTCTAGACTCTTAACTTTGGATATAAATTTGAAAAGCCCGTTTCCTTATCTCCTGGGTATTGGTCACCTCATGTGATTTTATTTTCTTTTGCTGCACTTTTCATTTTGTTGATTTTCTTTTCACCGGTAGCTTGTCTTTTTTTGCCTGGACTGAACATTCTTCTTTCTTTACCCCCTGTTCATTGCAAACAGCCACGGGGCAAATGTAGTGTCTCACAGCCTGGACCCTCTGTCAACAACCCACCTAGCAGGTACCTTATTCTCCTGGTTTCCACATTCTACTCTAGAACACAGAGGATGATAGAACAAGTCCATCCTACCTGCTTGAGAAAGACTACCCTACTCCTCAATACTTCGGGATTGCCATTGTCTTATAGCTTCACTCTGCTGAGCCTCATAGGGCGGCACTTTACTCAGTATGGAGCATACTTTTATCATCCTCTTTATTTCTAGACAATAGTTCAAGGCTCTGTTCCATCAGTTTTGGAACCAGTGTCAAAATGGACTGTCCATTTTGTGGACATTTGCTTCCTTTGTATTTTTCATTAGCAGATCAGCTTGGTCCTTAGATTTGATGACGCTTCTTTTTCCTTTTTCTGCTAACCTCACTAATCCCTACTAACACAATTCTCCAACTTTTTCAAAAAGTTGCCCACACTTTTGATCACAAGAGTGCAGACTTGTTGCGGTAGCTTTTGCTTTCCTTTATCGTTTAAGTAAATTTTGCATCTCAGCATAATAAGCTTCTATATTTCGGTTGCTGTTGTTTTGTGTGCTTCAGTCTTTTTCTTTTATTTTTTTGCATTAGTCTTTTTATCCCCTTTACTTCAGTCCACAAACAGTTACTTTCATAGAAAGAAGTAGCAAAAGAACTAATTTAGTAACAAATAATCCAAGTTAAGAAATTAAGGTTTAGAAAGTCCAATACACCTGAATAGTAGTAGCCTTAAAACATGAGACACATCCACAGATAATTTTGCAATTTAAGCTTGGTTGCTATTCAGAGTCTGATGAAGGCCGGTTAGGCCGAAAACGTTTATTTTGAATTCTCACCCAGCATTGTAGAACTCGTGTGAATAAAAACGCAATAATACAAAGAAATTTATTGCCTCTTGGTGGGATCATTTGATATATTGATTACGGATTGGGACCCTATCCCACCATTTATCCACCAAAATCCATCACACTCCTTCGTATAGATATGGGTACTCACCATTGAAGAAGAGACACAAAACTTTTCTGATGATATTGATGAGCAGCCATGGGAAAATCCATGGTGTTCAAAAAACAATGGAGTATCCTTCCATTAATATTAATATTAAAACCCGTGGTATAGCCCTTCCTCAAAGGTCGGACCCGCGAACGTCAAGGGACCACTGTATACTGATTTAGAAAAATATGTCCAATAAAGCTATTTCTTTACTTTGTGTGGTCTATAAAGTAGAGTATTAGCCGGGCTGCCCAATCCATGGTCCACACGTAAAGGACATAACTACCTCATATATACAATATTACAACCTCAATACTTGTGCTACAGATGTTACACAATAGTCAGTAGCATTGCCATAGTGAGAGCAGAAGATGCAATAGCAGTTGGGTATTGATGTATGATGAAGGAAGACATCAGTACATAACAGTTTAGAGGAACAAGTACACATTTTATATCACCCACTAAAACCTGCCAGCTATGCTTCTGGTAATAGTCTAAAGATGCTAGATGGTATAATATAAGCAGGTATGGTGCACTGCACATTGGCTTCACAAAGGCAGGGACACAGCACAATTGAAAGCTTTTGCCTCTTTGCCCATCATCCCATGCACATGGCATTTCCATTTATCTCAAATATATCTCTTAAGCTGTTTCTGCTGATTAAAGGGTAATGGCCAGGAAGCCTTAAAGGGAACCTGTCACCAGGATCTTCACAACTAACCTCGTAGCACTGTCAGGTATGTTATGAAATATCCCTTTCAGTTTTTCCTCCGTTCTGTTACATACCTCCTATTTTCCTATAAAAAGACCATTGTGACTCTTCTCAGCTAATTTCCATACAGAACTCTGGGATGATTTGTAACACAGCAGAAGGAAACTTAATAAGATATTTCATACCTTACCCATTGTAATAGTGAAAATTCTGGTGATAGGTTCCCTTTAAGATCTACATCCTGACTTTATGGGAGAATGCTATTATTGTATATACAGGCATCCTGGATAGATATGTGATAACTCATAGGGACCAGTCACATCCTAGTAAGATTTATCAAATTGTTTCAGCTATGGGTTAATATATTGGTTCCTCCAATGTATCCCTGTATTGCCATACCACTTGGCGTTCATGATTTATAGGCCTTCCACCAATAGACATCAGTTTACAATAGAAAATTTTAGGGCTAAAGCTGAATGGACATGCTGAGTGAATAGACAGTTTATTTGCACTACCTCTCGGCACTGCTCTATGGAGATTGGAGGGTCAGCAGCAGGTTCACTGAGAAGCTGATGACATTTGTGATTTAATCCACTGTGATAATAAAAGCATTGAGCTATCATCGCCTTTCCAGCTCACATCTTCCGTTGCCAAACATCTGGCCCAATGTGCGTCCTAACAGCTTTGCAGCTTTCAGCAGGGTACACTTCCTAATAACGTCTTGGCCGCAGCACTCTTCCTCTCCATCGGCTCTTTTGGTTAACACATCTTTTTGCAGTCCAGCACAATATTCAATTTGTCATTCAGACAAGCATGGAATACAAACGGGTTGCAATTGAATGGAGAACTTAATCAAAAGCACAAGTCAGACAGGTTGTGTTTGATGTCAGCTGCGGTAGTAACTGATAACACAGAACAGGCTGTCACTGCGCTCCTTATTATTGGAAAAGCTTCTGATCAGAGCACCTTGTGTTTGATCTTGCACTGGATCAGTAAACATTGATAGGCTTCGGTTTGAGGCCAGACAAAATATAGAGGTTTTACAGGATTTTTAATGACTTTGGAACATTTTTATACGGACCTTGCAGATTATTTGAGCCTTGACTGTAATAATATGTATTCATGTAGATTCTTAGGTGTTTTTATCAGCATAGTGACTAATCACAGTACTGGCTTTTCTGTACAGTGCAGTTGTATAGAGACATACCTTTATAATGCTTTATAATGTACAATACCAAAGCGCTAGGTCAGTATGGGAATGAGTGTGGCATGAGCAGAATAGCACATAACATATGCTTATGCTAATGAATATACTGTGTAGAAAAGTTAGCATAAATTTTAGTATAGAAGTTGTACAGTGTTATGGGTTATGAAATGAAAAGTATTTATTTATTACCGTAATAGCCTTGAAAGAGATCCATGTGTTAGCCAGATTTACCAGCCTGCACCTTATGCCTGGAGGACTCCTAGAAGTACAATTATCTGCTGCTAGGAGTCCCTGTCTCCCAGTGACATACTGTACCTTACCGATTACAATATGAGACAGTATGTTGCTGGGATGCAGGGCCTCTTAGCCGCATAAATAGCTATGGTGCTAGGAGTCCCTCTCCCGGCATATGGTCCAGGCCGGTAAATCCGGCCAACATATAGACCAAGTTTCACAGCTGAAACTCAGTTGTCTGAATGCTCCCTTAGGGTATGTTCACATGGCAGAAAATGAAGAAGAATTCCTGTTCGTTATCTATAAATTTGTCAGTGGTCTAGTTGCAATGGGATGTTGATGCAGGGCATGGGCATTCTGTTGTGGCTTTCCGCTGCTTATTTGACCCAGATGAATGGGAGTCTGAAGCCGCAGAATCCACGGCAAGATCAAGCAGGGCACATTTTTTTCTGTGTCATATTGAAAACAATAGGAAGCAGATTCTGGGCAGTATTCGCCCCTAGATCCACAGGAAATTCCACCATGTGAACATACCCTTAATGAACAACCACGTGAGATGTATCAAAATGATTAAGAGATGTACATGTGTTAATAATTTTGGTTCATCTTGGATGGATCGTACAGCAGAAATTGAAATCTATGCTGGCTAGGGTTTACATATATCTCATTTTATTTGTATCAGTAACAGACCATCAAAATAACAGTCATATGAAGAGCCCCCATTCATTTACTGACAGTGAAATTAAAGGGCTTATTCAGGATAACCGTTTTTGTCAAGGAGGCTGGGGAAGGTGAAAAAAATAAACATACTTAGGGCGCGTTCACCCTTGGGCTCGGTGTCCGTCCTGTGCCATTCCACTGGGTTTCTGTTCTCAGCCCTGATGGTTCATCCAAAAAAAACAGTTTCCCTGCGGAGAGTCTGCAGGCAGACACCGGTGGTTACCTTTAAAAACCCATTCAAATGAATGGGCTTTAAAGCTGTCCATTGGGAAGCCATCCTCTGTCCAGTTTCTCGGGGCTGAGGATGGAAACCCAGGGGAATGTCAAAGGGCGGACACCAGGCACAAGTGTGAATGCCACTTACCTGTCCCTGGTACTCTAGTGTTTCCCTCCGCAGTCCAGTCCTGTTGTTTCCGAGTTTTATTTTGGAGAAAGTCTAAGCCTCATGTGACTGCTGAGGCCAATCAGTGGCCAAAGTAAAGGAACCGGATGTCATTTGCATACATCACCTGTGATGTCCCATCTCCTTTCCTTAGCTGAGGCCATTTATTAGTGGTGTCTCAGTGGTCACTTGCAATGAGGAATTCTGCAAAAACAAGACCCAGGATCAGCAAGACCAGACTACGGTGGGAGACACCAGAGTATTGGGGACAGGAGAGTATGGGGATTGGGTTTTTTAACCTTCCTTCTTGATATTATTGGGTTGTCCTGGAAAACCCCATTAATGCTGACATGTGAAAACATACATCACACGGCCATTATTCACTGTTGTTTGAGTGTAAATTAATCCTGATATACCAAACCATGACACTTTTTATATGTCTGCTCTCTGGTTTGAGCAATCTAAAGTCGACTGGTTGTTAGGGACACGGTAACAGGTAATCCCATTAAAACCTTACAAATGTAACTTTAGCAATGAGGTGACTGCAGAAGAATAACCATTGCAGGTTGCCATATAAATCATATTTTTGTTAATTTTTTATTTTATTTGGGTACAGTGTGTTATGTCATTATATAAAGGATTTGCATTATATCGTCGGGATGCCTGTGTATTGTATTTACACAGAGTGCAATATGTAGGCTGACGGCAGAGCAGATAGTGGTGCAGGTATATTTAGAAACAAATTGTTTTTCAGCCTATTTAAGCCTGTTTTTATGTAGCATTATGAAAAACCAAATCTGAGATTGCTTGTGAAGCTTTTTCCAGCCTTCTATTTTCCCAGGCGCATGCAGCCAGCCATTAACCCACCTGAAATGTGGGCTTTTTCGCATTAGAGTTTGTAAATGCTCGCTGCCTTACAGATAATCAAATCCAAAGTATAGAGTGTACAAAAAACTCCACACACCATCAATTACAGTGTTGTAAGGGGAGGACAAATTGTCTTTATATAGCACAAAAGAACAGAAGAAAACAAAATGAAGAACAAAGAAGCCTTACTTCCATATGGACAAGTTATTATTCTAATAACCATTCATCTGGTCATAGTCACAATAGTATTTTAATAGATGGTAGATTTGCATTTTGTAAAAAAAAAAAAAGGGATAATGTATCACATGACTTAAACACTCCATTCATAGAGTTTTGGGTGGTTGTTGGTGGCAACACCTTCCCTTGCACTTGACATTAGATTTTTAGTGTAATCCTTCTATGATTTTGTGTAGTGCCGCACCATGAAACTCTATGGCCCTTCAGTTAAATATAAAGTCAAAGTTCCTGTTCCCTCTCCCTTTCCTAAAATAACTTTGACTTTGAAAATTATTGCTCTATCCTTCTCAAGTAAAACTTCAGGTTTGACTTGAGCTGGATCTATGAAGAGGGTTGGGAAAGGAGTGAGTAAGAAATCTAGGAGATAAAGACAAGATAGGCTTAGGCTGTGTCAGAGATAAATAGAAGATTTCTATCACAGCAAAATCCTTTTACTCGCATAAGTACATGTCAGTACTTCTTCATATATGTCCTCCATGCTCCTGCGGCTGCTTCTGAGTGAGAGAAGAGACATTTATAGAGCAGATTCTCCTCTACTCACTGATGCAGTGTATGAAAGTGTAGTTTTCACCCACCAGCTCATAGAACTACAAAGTATACTTATAGCCTGCAAGGCAAACCTGATAAACAATGCAAAACATACTAAGTCTTATAAAGACCAGATGTAGTGTTACTTCTTGTGTACTCACAAGTACGCTATAAAAGTTAAGCAAGCTCAACACATTATAAGTTCATAGGCCTCAGTAATATCTGTTCTGTAGCCTTTTTACTCTGTGTTATGGTTTCAGTTCTAAGTATAAACCACAGTGCAAGTGTATTGCAGTGTAATACATGATAAAATGTGGACTCAAATGCATAATATACATATACCTAAAGCTATTGCTATGTACTCCTAAATACCTAAACTCCTAAATACCACCAGTTTGGTTAGTTGCTCTGCAGGAATCTTAGAAATTCAGCTACCAATCTGCTAAAAGATTATTCGTACAAATTGACAAAGATAATTCAGAGATGAAGGTGTTTCCAGTACCCTGCTCTGAAATCAGGAGGTAGGAATGCAACTCTATTCACACTAGAGAAAAAGTTGAAAGTGTATCCAGCACACAAGTGGTGGTGGGCATGAAATCCTTTGTGTGCCTGTGTGATTATATATTGTTCAGAGTGAGCGGCATAAAAAACAGATCCCATTGACTTGAATGGGTGCCGGCATACGCGCGTATCACATTGAAAGCAATAGGTAAAAAAGCCTCCCATTGATTTCAATGGGGAGCGCGCGTTTGCCGGCACCCATTCAAGTCAATGGGATCTGGTTTTTACACCGCTCACTCTGAACGAGCTTTACGTTCAGAATGAGCGAGCATAAACTCCGTGTGAAGGCTCCATAAGAGTGAATGCAGACCAAGGTGGCTCTGTCTACATTCTACAATTAATGTAAGTTTCCTCTGTCCTATAACAGATCTACCGCCATGGCTATTGATTCAGTGCAAGATCTTAACTCAACATAAATCTAGATCTTTTTATTACATTTACAATATTCCATACAGTAGTGTATTGGGAATGTATGCAACATATCAAATACAATTTTTCCTGGATATAACTTATACATATTTTGAGCTGGTTAGCAGAATATAGCGAGTTGCTTAATGCTGAAAGAGCAGTATAGACAGACAGGTACAACGCTTATTGGCTAATATATGTATTATAAGAACAGTTTGTGTTCCGGAAAACTTGGAATCCACTAAAAATACGTCCGACGGTGGTTAAATAAGCTATTGCTGTACACTCATTGTCTCCACTTTGTTCATCAGGTCCAAAGACGGTGGCTCAGGTTCCTGCCATTCTGATGCCAATGTGGTTCCAGGACACCAGTCATTCTTTCTACGGGTTTTACGGGCCGCCTTGCCACTTCAACTTCTTCTGCTGCTTTTAATTGGTCTTGCCTGTCTTGTACCAATGACTGAAGAAGACTACAGTTGTACTTTGTCCAATAATTTTGCGCGGTCTTTCCATCCAATGCTCAGATATACCAATGGGCCACCACCTATATGAACATCCTGTGGAAATCACTGTGGAATATATACAAGCTGGTGCCAGCTTATAATTGCACTTATCATGGCAGCTTTACTTCCCCGAAATTAACCTCTAAGCATAAACCTGATGCTACAATGGTCATAAGACATTGTGGTCCAGTACCTATAGTTATACTGAAAGTGTGACATCAGTATTGACCCACAGAAGACTCTGCATAGACATGGTCTCTGTAACAGCCGTAAGATTCAGTTCAAAAATTCCCTCTCTGAGCATTATCAGTATTGGATAGAGTCTCTAATGATCAAGCTATTTTAGATGCTTGTAATATAAAATTTTAAACAGCTTATATGGCAAATATTTTTTTACTTTTCCTCGTTGCATTTTTTGGTTTACAGGCTTTTTGTGTGTTGGTGTGTTGAGGGAAGCATGAAATCACTGTAAACTCTAGTTCAAGTATGAAGGATGTACAAATGAATAGCACTTTTTGGGGCTAATAAACTGGATGTAAGAAATAAAATCATGATTTCGGAATAATCTATGAAATCTTAAGAGATAGGAAATATTATTTATGTATGTACAGTTTGCTAAGCTGAGTTTTGTTTGTAATGATTTCTTGCAATTATAGATATTGTAAAATATAATGGTGTCTGTGTCTTCGTTTTTGTAATAAAGTTGCGAGACACAATTGACTGAATTGGCTCATCCGCCTTCCCTGATCTCAATTCCACCCTGTGCTCACAGAGCTTCACACACACTTCCGGGTGCACCCTGGAGGCTAATTAGCATATAATTAAAAGTGAGCTAATTAAAAATGGCTAAATAAAAGGTATGTCTGGAATAGCCTTTCTAAAGGTTATGCAAATATATGCTTAATTAAAAATCACTATAGCCAATGATAAATGATCAATGTATAGGGGCCACACGGTGGCTCAGTGGTTAGCATTGCAGCGCTGGAGTCCTGGTGTTCAAATCCCGCCAAGGGCATAAAACCATCTGCAAGGAGTTTGTATGTTCTCCCTGTGTTTGCATGGATTTCCATCCCATATTTCAAAGACATACTGATAGGGAAAAATGTGCATTGTGAGTCCTATGTGGGACTCACAATCTACATTAAAAAAGAAAAAAAAAAAAAAAAATGATCAATGTATCTATTGATTTATATTGGGTCCATGTGTTCCTGATAACAGACAATAGAGCGTGTCTATTTTTTTAACTGAGAATATACTTAATCACACTGTCATGTGAATAGGGCCTAATCTGGAATGGGGAGACTAGAGAAAAAAATCCATCTACTCCAGAATCAGCGGAGCAGTGTCTATTTAGAGATGCAAAGCACTGGACTTGGTGGAAGTGGTGGAAGGTCTGAATATTGAACACAATAGTGGAATACCAAAAAAAAAAAAAAAATTAAGAGTAAAACAATAGTTTGCTGCTTTTAAAATGTGATGTTGAGCATAAGAAAAAGTTCTAGCTTTATCATGTTGGCAGACTTGACAAGTAATTTAACCAATGTTAGCAACTGGTGATGTGACAGAGTGTTCGGTGTCAGCAGTCTACCCTGTCACTACTTTATAGATACTGAAGATGCAATGATTAGAGATGAGCGAACACTAAAATGTTCGAGGTTCGAAATTCGATTCGAACAGCCGCTCAATGTTCGTGTGTTCGAACGGGTTTCGAACCCCATTATAGTCTATGGGGAACAGATACTCGTTAAGGGGGAAACCCAAATCCGTGTCTGGAGGGTCACCAAGTCCACTATGACACCCCAGGAAATGATGCCAACACCTCTGGAATGACACTGGGACAGCAGGGGAAGCATGTCTGGGGGCATCTAACACACCAAAGACCCTCTATTACCCCAACATCACAGCCTAACAACTACACACTTTACACACTCAATACCACCTCTCTGACAGTAGGAAAACACCTTGAAACATGTGTATTTGGCACTTGCAGTGAGGAGAGCTTGTCACCAGCAGTGAATTTGGCCCTTGTAGTAAGTTGAGGTTGGCACCAACATTTGTTTTGAAAATCAGGGTGGATTGAGCCTCTAACCAGCAGAGTTTGGGCAAATTCATGGTGG
Source organism: Leptodactylus fuscus (assembly GCF_031893055.1). NCBI lineage: Eukaryota > Metazoa > Chordata > Amphibia > Anura > Leptodactylidae > Leptodactylus > Leptodactylus fuscus. The sequence goes on along the minus strand of NC_134267.1, from coordinate 59,209,065 downwards.
AGGGAGCCTCTAAACACCCCAGTTTGGGCAAATTCATGGTGGAGGGAGCCTCTAAAAACCCCAGTTTGGACCAATTCATGGTGGAGGGAGCCTCTAACCAGCCCAGTTTGGGCAAATTCATGGTGGAGGGAGCCTCTAAAAAACCCAGTTTGGACCAATTCATGGTGGAGGGAGCCTCTAACCAGCCCAGTTTGGGCAAATTCATGGTGGAGGGAGCCTCTAACCAGCCCAGTTTGGACCAATTAATGGTGGAGGGAGCCTCTAACCAGCCCAGTTTGGACCAATTAATGGTGGAGGGAGCCTCTAACCACCCCAGTTTGGACCAATTCATGGTGGAGGGAGCCTCTAAACAGCCAAGTTTGGACCAATTCATGGTGGAGGGAGCCTCTAAAAACCCCAGTTTGGACCAATTCATGGTGGAGGGAGCCTCTAACCAGCCCAGTTTGGACCAATTAATGGTGGAGGGAGCCTCTAACCAGCCCAGTTTGGACCAATTAATGGTGGAGGGAGCCTCTAAACAGCCAAGTTTGGACCAATTCATGGTGGAGGGAGCCTCTAAAAACCCCAGTTTGGACCAATTCATGGTTGAGGGAGCCTCTAACCAGCCCAGTTTGGACCAATTAATGGTGGAGGGAGCCAGAACCAGCCCAGTTTGGACCAATTCATGGTGGAGGGAGCCTCTAAAAACCCCAGTTTGGACCAATTCATGGTGGAGGGAGCCTCTAACCAGCCCAGTTTGGGCAAATTCATGGTGGAGGGAGCCTCTAACCAGCCCAGTTTGGACCAATTAATGGTGGAGGGAGCCGCTAAACAGCCAAGTTTGGACCAATTCATGGTGGAGGGAGCCTCTAAAAACCCCAGTTTGGACCAATTCATGGTGGAGGGAGCCTCTAACCAGCCCAGTTTGGACCAATTAATGGTGGAGGGAGCCTCTAACCAGCCCAGTTTGGACCAATTAATGGTGGAGGGAGCCTCTAACCACCCCAGTTTGGACCAATTCATGGTGGAGGGAGCCTCTAAACAGCCAAGTTTGGACCAATTCATGGTGGAGGGAGCCTCTAAAAACCCCAGTTTGGACCAATTCATGGTGGAGGGAGCCTCTAACCAGCCCAGTTTGGGCAAATTCATGGTGGAGGGAGCCTCTAAACAGCCCAGTTTGGACCAATTCATGGTGGAGGGAGCCTCTAACCAGCCCAGTTTGGACCAATTAATGGTGGAGGGAGCCTCTAACCAGCCCAGTTTGGACCAATTAATGGTGGAGGGAGCCTCTAACCAGCCCAGTTTGGACCAATTAATGGTGGAGGGAGCCTCTAACCAGCCCAGTTTGGACCAATTAATGGTGGAGGGAGCCTCTAACCACCCCAGTTTGGACCAATTCATGGTGGAGGGAGCCTCTAAACAGCCAAGTTTGGACCAATTCATGGTGGAGGGAGCCTCTAAAAACCCCAGTTTGGACCAATTCATGGTGGAGGGAGCCTCTAACCAGCCCAGTTTGGGCAAATTCATGGTGGAGGGAGCCTCTAACCAGCCCAGTTTGGACCAATTAATGGTGGAGGGAGCCGCTAAACAGCCCAGTTTGGGCAAATTCATGGTGGAGGGAGCCTCTAAACAGCCCAGTTTGGACCAATTCATGGTGGAGGGAGCCTCTAAAAAACCCAGTTTGGACCAATTCATGGTGGAGGGAGCCTCTAAACAGCCCAGTTTGGGCAAATTCATGGTGGAGGGAGCCTCTAAACAGGCCAGTTTGGGCAAATTCATGGTGGAGGGAGCCTCTAACCAGCCCAGTTTGGACCAATTAATGGTGGAGGGAGCCTCTAAACAGCCAAGTTTTGGGAAATTCATGGTGGAGGGAGCCTCTAACCAGCCCAGTTTGGACCAATTCATGGTGGAGGGAGCCTCTAAACAGCCCAGTTTGGGCAAATTCATGGTGGAGGGAGCCTCTAAAAAACCCAGTTTGGACCAATTCATGGTGGAGGGAGCCTCTAACCAGCCCAGTTTGGACCAATTAATGGTGGAGGGAGCCTCTAAACAGCCAAGTTTGGACCAATTCATGGTGGAGGGAGCCTCTAAAAACCCCAGTTTGGACCAATTCATGGTGGAGGGAGCCTCTAACCAGCCCAGTTTGGGCAAATTCATGGTGGAGGGAGCCTCTAAACAGCCCAGTTTGGGCAAATTCATGGTGGAGGGAGCCTCTAACCAGCCCAGTTTGGACCAATTAATGGTGGAGGGAGCCTCTAACCAGCCCAGTTTGGACCAATTAATGGTGGAGGGAGCCTCTAACCACCCCAGTTTGGACCAATTCATGGTGGAGGGAGCCTCTAAACAGCCAAGTTTGGACCAATTCATGGTGGAGGGAGCCTCTAAAAACCCCAGTTTGGACCAATTCATGGTGGAGGGAGCCTCTAACCAGCCCAGTTTGGGCAAATTCATGGTGGAGGGAGCCTCTAACCAGCCCAGTTTGGGCAAATTCATGGTGGAGGGAGCCTCTAAACAGCCCAGTTTGGGCAAATTCATGGTGGAGGGAGCCTCTAACCAGCCCAGTTTGGACCAATTAATGGTGGAGGGAGCCTCTAACCAGCCCAGTTTGGACCAATTAATGGTGGAGGGAGCCTCTAACCACCCCAGTTTGGACCAATTCATGGTGGAGGGAGCCTCTAAACAGCCAAGTTTGGACCAATTCATGGTGGAGGGAGCCTCTAAAAACCCCAGTTTGGACCAATTCATGGTGGAGGGAGCCTCTAACCAGCCCAGTTTGGGCAAATTCATGGTGGAGGGAGCCTCTAACCAGCCCAGTTTGGGCAAATTCATGGTGGAGGGAGCCTCTAAACAGCCCAGTTTGGGCAAATTCATGGTGGAGGGAGCCTCTAACCAGCCCAGTTTGGGCAAATTCATGGTGGAGGGAGCCTCTAACCAGCCCAGTTTGGACCAATTAATGGTGGAGGGAGCCGCTAAACAGCCCAGTTTGGGCAAATTCATGGTGGAGGGAGCCTCTAAACAGCCCAGTTTGGACCAATTCATGGTGGAGGGAGCCTCTAAAAAACCCAGTTTGGACCAATTCATGGTGGAGGGAGCCTCTAAACAGCCCAGTTTGGGCAAATTCATGGTGGAGGGAGCCTCTAAACAGCCCAGTTTGGGCAAATTCATGGTGGAGGGAGCCTCTAAACAGCCCAGTTTGGGCAAATTCATGGTGGAGGGAGCCTCTAACCAGCCCAGTTTGGACCAATTAATGGTGGAGGGAGCCTCTAAACAGCCAAGTTTTGGGAAATTCATGGTGGAGGGAGCCTCTAACCAGCCCAGTTTGGACCAATTCATGGTGGAGGGAGCCTCTAAACAGCCCAGTTTGGGCAAATTCATGGTGGAGGGAGCCTCTAACCAGCAGAGTTGTGGGAAAGCAGGGTGGAGGGAGCCTCTAACCAGCAGAGTTGGTGGAAATCAGGGTGGAGGGAGCCTCTAACCAGCAGAGTTGGGGGAAATCATGTTGGAGGGAGCCTAGTATTAGCAGAATTGTGCAACGCTTATGGTGGATGAGTATGAGGATGCGGAGGAATTGGAGAGGTTGAGTACAGACATGGAGTTTCATGTTGGGGTGCTTTACACAGGTGGGCACAAAAATGAAGGCTCTATCCAGTGGTGGTTCATTTTTATCAAAGTGAGCCGGTCGGCACTCTCAGCTGACAGACGGGTGCGCTTGTCAGTGATGATGCCACCGGCTGCACTGAACACCCTCTCAGATAGGACGCTGGCGGCAGGACAGGACAGCACCTCCAAGGCATATAGGGCAAGTTCAAGCCACAGGTCCAACTTCGACACCCAATACGTGTAGGGCGCAGAGGGGTCGGAGAGGACAGGGCTGTGGTCGGAAAGGTATTCCCGCAACATGCGCCTATACTTCTCACGCCTGGTGACACTAGGACCCTCCGTGGCGGCACTTTGGCGAGGGGGTGCCATCAAGGTGTCCCAGACCTTAGACAGTGTGCCCCTCGTTTGTGTGGACCGGTGAGAACTTGGTTGCCTACTGGAGGAACTGCCCTCCCTGCCGCCAACGTCACATGCTGGAAACATCTCCATCATATTCTGCACCAATTGCCTGTGGCAAGCATTGATGCGATTGGCCCTCCCCTCTACCGGAATAAAAGACGAGATGTTGTTTTTATACCGGGGGTCAAGGATAGCAAAGATCCAGTACTGGTTGTCCTCCATGATTTTGACAATACGCTTGTCGGTTGTAAAGCACCCCAACATGAACTCAGCCATGTCTGCCACAGTGTTAGTTGGCATGACTCCTCTGGCCCCACCGGAAAGTTCAATCTCCATTTCCTCCTCATCCTCCATGTCTACCCATCCGCGCTGCAACAATGGGACGATTCGAAGTTGCCCGGAAGCCTCCTGTATCACCATCACATCATCGGACAACTCTTCTTCCTCCTCCTCCTCCTCCTCCATTAAACGCAGTGAAGCGGACAGATGTGTGGACCTACTCTCCAGCTGTGACGGATCGGATGCTATCCCTAACTCCTCTGTGTGATCTGAGTTATCCCTGATGTCAATCAGGGATTCTCTCAGAACACACAAGAGCGGGATTGTAAGGCTCACCATCGCATCCTCAGAGCTCACCCTCCTTGTGGACTCCTCAAAGACCCGTAGGATGTCACAAAGGTCTCTCATCCATGGCCACTCATGGATGTGAAACTGAGGCAGCTGACTTTGTGGCACCCTAGGGTTTTGTAGCTGGTATTCCATCAAAGGTCTCTGCTGCTCAACCACTCTATTCAACATCTGAAACGTTGAGTTCCAGCGTGTGGGGACGTCGCACAAAAGCCGGTGTTGTGGCACATGCAGGCGTTGCTGGAGAGATTTTAAGCTAGCAGCGGCTACTGTCGACTTGCGAAAGTGGGCGCACATGCGCCGCACTTTCACCAGTAGCTCTGGAACATTGGGGTAGCTCTTTAGGAAACGTTGCACCACTAGGTTGAAGACGTGGGCCAGGCATGGAACATGTTGGAGTCCGGCAAGCTCCAGAGCTGCTACCAGGTTCCGGCCGTTATCACAAACGACCATGCCTGGGCCCAGGTGCAGCGGCTCAAACCATATTGCCGTCTCATCGAGGAGGGCATCCCTCACCTCGGAGGCAGTGTGCTGTCTGTCCCCCAAGCTGATCAGCTTCAGCACAGCCTGCTGACGTCTACCAACGCCAGTGCTGCAACGTTTCCAACTCGTAGCTGGGGTCAATCTAACAGCGGAGGAGGAGGCGGTGGCGGAGGCGGTGGCGGAGGAGGAGGCGGTAGAGGAGGAGGAGGAGGGGGGTGTTCTTCTCGTGTCCCTGCCAGGAATGTTAGGCGGGGAGACGAGGTACACCGGGCCAGTTTGGGAAGCAGTCCCAGCCTCAACTACATTCACCCAGTGTGCCGTCAGTGAAATGTAGCGTCCCTGTCCGCATGCACTTGTCCACGCGTCGGTGGTCAAGTGGACCTTTGTGCAAAGCGCGGAACTAAGGGCCCGCCTGATGTTGAGTGACACGTGCTGGTGCAAGGCGGGGACGGCACACCGGGAGAAGTAGTGACGGCTAGGGACGGCATAGCGAGGTGCCGCAGTTGCCATCAGGTCCAGGAAGGCGGGAGTTTCAACAAGCCGGAACGCCAACATCTCCTGGGCCAGCAGTTTAGCGATGTTGGCGTTCAAGGCTTGCGCGTGTGGGTGGTTAGCAGTGTATTTCTGCCGCCGCTCCAATGTCTGAGAGATGGTGGGTTGTTGTAAAGAAACGCCTGATGGTGCCTTTGATGGTGCAGGAGAAGGAGATAAGACAGGACCAGGGGAGGATGAGGTAGAAGTCAACAAAGTGGCGGAGGCAGATGAAGTGGTGTCCTGGCTCGTCCTCTGGAGTGCATCGCCAGCACAGTCAGCAGTGGCAGAGGCAGTGGCAGTGGCGTGAACGGCAGGCGGCCTTTGTCCTGCCGTTGCTGCCTGCCACTGATTCCAGTGCTTGGATTCCAAATGACGGCGCATTGAAGTGGTGGACAGGTTGCTCTTCTCAGAGCCCCTAATCAATTTCGAGAGGCAAATTGTGCAGACAACACTATATCTGTCCTCGGCGCATTCCTTGAAAAAACTCCACACCTTCGAGAAACGTGCCCTCGAGGTGGGAGTTTTTCGGGGCTGGGTACGAACTGGAACATCTTGGGAGATTCCGGGTGTGGCCTGGCTTCGCCTAAGCTGCTGACCTCTGCCTCTGCCTCTAGCTACCCTTTTTGGTGCTGCACCTGCCTCAACATCCACACTACTTTCCCCGCTTGACATCCCCCCTGTCCAGGTCGGGTCAGTGTCCTCATCATCCACCACTTCCTCTTCCAACTCCTGTCTCATCTCCTCCTCCCGCACAATGCGCCGGTCAACTGGATGCCCTGACGGCAACTGCGTCACATCATCGTCGATGAGGGTGGGTTGCTGGTCATCCACCACCAAATCGAACGGAGATGGAGGAGACTCTAGTGTTTGAGCATCTGGACACAGATGCTCCTCTGTTAGGTTCGTGGAATCGTGACGTGGAGAGGCAGGTTGAGGGACAATGAAAGGAGCGGAGAACAGCTCTGGGGAGCAGGGACAGTTTGGGTTATTGTTCTGTAAAGCTTCGGAATTTTGGGAGGAAGGAAGACAAGACTGTTGGGTAATAGGAGGAGAGGAGGCAGAGTCTGACTGGCTGCTGGACAATGTGCTGTAAGCGTTCTCTGACAGCCATTGCAAGACCTGTTCCTGGTTCTCGGGCCTACTAAGGTTTGTACCCTGCAGTTTAGTTAATGTGGCAAGCAACCCTGGCACTGTGGAGTGGCGCAATGCTTGCTGCCCCACAGGAGTAGGCACGGGACGCCCTGTGGCTTCACTGCTACCTTGCTCCCCAGAACCATTCCCCCGACCTCGCCCACGGCCTCGTCCACGTCCCTTTCCGGGAGCCTTGCGCATTTTGAATTCCTAGTTAGAAATTGGCACTGTATACCAGTAGTAAAAATTGTGGGTGCACGTAACCCCAATATATTCTTTGAATTCCCAGTCAGACACTGGCACTATATGGCAGTAGCAAGAAATGAGGGTATTTGTATTCCCAATATACTCTTTGAATTCCCAGTCAGACAATGGCACTGTATACCAGTAGTAAAAATTGTGGGTGCACGTAACCCCAATATATTCTTTGAATTCCCAGTCAGAAACTGGCACTATATGGCAGTAGCAAGAAATGAGGGTATTTGTATTCCCAATATACTCTTTGAATTCCCAGTCAGACAATGGCACTGTATACCAGTAGTAAAAATTGTGGGTGCACGTAACCCCAATATATTCTTTGAATTACCAGTCAGAAACTGGCACTATATGGCAGTAGCAAGAAATGAGGGTATTTGTATTCCCAATATACTCTTTGAATTCCCAGTCAGACAATGGCACTGTATACCAGTAGTAAAAATTGTGGGTGCACGTAACCCCAATATATTCTTTGAATTACCAGTCAGAAACTGGCACTATATGGCAGTAGCAAGAAATGAGGGTATTTATAACCCCAATATATTCTTTGAATTCCCAGTCAGACAATGGCACTGTATACCAGTAGTAAAAATTGTGGGTGCACGTAACCCCAATATATTCTTTGAATTCCCAGTCAGAAACTGGCACTATATGACAGTAGCAAGAAATGAGGGTATTTGTATTCCCAATATACTCTTTGAATTCCCAGTCAGACAATGGCACTGTATACCAGTAGTAAAAATTGTGGGTGCACGTAACCCCAATATATTCTTTGAATTACCAGTCAGAAACTGGCACTATATGGCAGTAGCAAGAAATGAGGGTATTTATAACCCCAATATATTCTTTGAATTCCCAGTCAGACAATGGCACTGTATACCAGTAGTAAAAATTGTGGGTGCACGTAACCCCAATATATTCTTTGAATTACCAGTCAGAAACTGGCACTATATGGCAGTAGCAAGAAATGAGGGTATTTATAACCCCAATATATTCTTTGAATTCCCAGTCAGACAATGGCACTGTATACCAGTAGTAAAAATTGTGGGTGCACGTAACCCCAATATATTCTTTGAATTACCAGTCAGAAACTGGCACTATATGGCAGTAGCAAGAAATGAGGGTATTTATAACCCCAATATATTCTTTGAATTCCCAGTCAGACAATGGCACTGTATACCAGTAGTAAAAATTGTGGGTGCACGTAACCACAATATATTCTTTGAATTCCCAGTCAGAAACTGGCACTATATGGCAGTAGCAAGAAATGAGGGTATTTATAACCCCAATATATTCTTTGAATTCCCAGTCAGACAATGGCACTGTATACCAGTAGTAAAAATTGTGGGTGCACGTAACCCCAATATATTCTTTGAATTACCAGTCAGAAACTGGCACTATATGGCAGTAGCAAGAAATGAGGGTATTTATAACCCCAATATATTCTTTGAATTCCCAGTCAGACAATGGCACTGTATACCAGTAGTAAAAATTGTGGGTGCACGTAACCACAATATATTCTTTGAATTCCCAGTCAGAAACTGGCACTATATGGCAGTAGCAAGAAATGAGGGTATTTGTATTCCCAATATACTCTTTGAATTCCCAGTCAGACAATGGCACTGTATACCAGTAGTAAAAATTGTGGGTGCACGTAACCCCAATATATTCTTTGAATTACCAGTCAGAAACTGGCACTATATGGCAGTAGCAAGAAATGAGGGTATTTATAACCCCAATATATTCTTTGAATTCCCAGTCAGACAATGGCACTGTATACCAGTAGTAAAAATTGTGGGTGCACGTAACCCCAATATATTCTTTGAATTACCAGTCAGAAACTGGCACTATATGGCAGTAGCAAGAAATGAGGGTATTTATAACCCCAATATATTCTTTGAATTCCCAGTCAGACAATGGCACTGTATACCAGTAGTAAAAATTGTGGGTGCACGTAACCCCAATATATTCTTTGAATTACCAGTCAGAAACTGGCACTATATGGCAGTAGCAAGAAATGAGGGTATTTATAACCCCAATATATTCTTTGAATTCCCAGTCAGACAATAGCACTGTATACCAGTAGTAAAAATTGTGGGTGCACGTAACCACAATATATTCTTTGAATTCCCAGTCAGAAACTGGCACTATATGGCAGTAGCAAGAAATGAGGGTATTTGTATTCCCAATATACTCTTTGAATTCCCAGTCAGACAATGGCACTGTATACCAGTAGTAAAAATTGTGGGTGCACGTAACCCCAATATATTCTTTGAATTACCAGTCAGAAACTGGCACTATATGGCAGTAGCAAGAAATGAGGGTATTTATAACCCCAATATATTCTTTGAATTCCCAGTCAGACAATGGCACTGTATACCAGTAGTAAAAATTGTGGGTGCACGTAACCCCAATATATTCTTTGAATTACCAGTCAGAAACTGGCACTATATGGCAGTAGCAAGAAATGAGGGTATTTGTATTCCCAATATACTCTTTGAATTCCCAGTCAGACAATGGCACTGTATACCAGTAGTAAAAATTGTGGGTGCACGTAACCCCAATATATTCTTTGAATTACCAGTCAGAAACTGGCACTATATGGCAGTAGCAAGAAATGAGGGTATTTATAACCCCAATATATTCTTTGAATTCCCAGTCAGACAATGGCACTGTATACCAGTAGTAAAAATTGTGGGTGCACGTAACCACAATATATTCTTTGAATTCCCAGTCAGAAACTGGCACTATATGGCAGTAGCAAGAAATGAGGGTATTTGTATTCCCAATATACTCTTTGAATTCCCAGTCAGACAATGGCACTGTATACCAGTAGTAAAAATTGTGGGTGCACGTAACCCCAATATATTCTTTGAATTACCAGTCAGAAACTGGCACTATATGGCAGTAGCAAGAAATGAGGGTATTTATAACCCCAATATATTCTTTGAATTCCCAGTCAGACAATGGCACTGTATACCAGTAGTAAAAATTGTGGGTGCACGTAACCCCAATATATTCTTTGAATTACCAGTCAGAAACTGGCACTATATGGCAGTAGCAAGAAATGAGGGTATTTATAACCCCAATATATTCTTTGAATTCCCAGTCAGACAATGGCACTGTATACCAGTAGTAAAAATTGTGGGTGCACGTAACCCCAATATATTCTTTGAATTACCAGTCAGAAACTGGCACTATATGGCAGTAGCAAGAAATGAGGGTATTTGTATTCCCAATATACTCTTTGAATTCCCAGTCAGACAATGGCACTGTATACCAGTAGTAAAAATTGTGGGTGCACGTAACCCCAATATATTCTTTGAATTACCAGTCAGAAACTGGCACTATATGGCAGTAGCAAGAAATGAGGGTATTTATAACCCCAATATATTCTTTGAATTCCCAGTCAGACAATGGCACTGTATACCAGTAGTAAAAATTGTGGGTGCACGTAACCCCAATATATTCTTTGAATTCCCAGTCAGACACTGGCACTATATGGCAGTAGCAAGAAATGAGGGTATTTGTATTCCCAATATATTCTTTGAATTCCCAGTCAGACAATGGCACTGTATACCAGTAGTAAAAATTGTGGGTGCACGTAACCCCAATATATTCTTTGAATTACCAGTCAGACACTGGCACTATATGGCAGTAGCAAGAAATGAGGGTATTTGTATTCCCAATATATTCTTTGAATTCCCAGTCAGACAATGGCACTGTATACCAGTAGTAAAAATTGTGGGTGCACGTAACCCCAATATATTCTTTGACTTCCCAGTCAGACACTGGCACTATATGGCAGTAGCAAGAAATGAGGGTATTTGTATTTTCAATATATTCTTTGAATTCCCAGTCAGACAATGGCACTGTATACCAGTAGTAAAAATTGTGGGTGCACGTAACCCCAATATATTCTTTGAATTACCAGTCAGAAACTGGCACTATATGGCAGTAGCAAGAAATGAGGGTATTTATAACCCCAATATATTCTTTGAATTCCCAGTCAGACAATGGCACTATATGGCAGTAGCAAGAAATGAGGGTATTTATAACCCCAATATATTCTTTGAATTCCCAGTCAGACACTGGCACTATATGGCAGTAGCAAGAAATGAGGGTATTTGTATTTTCAATATATTCTTTGAATTCCCAGTCAGACAATGGCACTGTATACCAGTAGTAAAAATTGTGGGTGCACGTAACCCCAATATATTCTTTGAATTACCAGTCAGAAACTGGCACTATATGGCAGTAGCAAGAAATGAGGGTATTTATAACCCCAATATATTCTTTGAATTCCCAGTCAGACAATGGCACTGTATACCAGTAGTAAAAATTGTGGGTGCACGTAACCCCAATATATTCTTTGAATTACCAGTCAGAAACTGGCACTATATGGCAGTAGCAAGAAATGAGGGTATTTATAACCCCAATATATTCTTTGAATTCCCAGTCAGACAATGGCACTGTATACCAGTAGTAAAAATTGTGGGTGCACGTAACCCCAATATATTCTTTGAATTACCAGTCAGAAACTGGCACTATATGGCAGTAGCAAGAAATGAGGGTATTTATAACCCCAATATATTCTTTGAATTCCCAGTCAGACAATGGCACTGTATACCAGTAGTAAAAATTGTGGGTGCACGTAACCCCAATATATTCTTTGAATTCCCAGTCAGACACTGGCACTATATGGCAGTAGCAAGAAATGAGGGTATTTGTATTCCCAATATATTCTTTGAATTCCCAGTCAGACAATGGCACTGTATACCAGTAGTAAAAATTGTGGGTGTATATAGCCCCAATTCTATTGCTAGGGGACTTGCAGGGTATTTCTGGGGTGAAGGTGGGGGGGCACACCGTTGGAACGGGTATCGGGGTATATATCGGGTATACGGGAATACACTGACAGTGTATTCCATTCAGGATCCTGGGAAAGCTGGGTTGCGGCGATTGAGCCCGTCAGTGCCACGTTACACTGACAAGCTTCTCCCTGGAATTTAGCTCTTATAAGAGCTGTTGGTTGTCTTCTCCTTCCTATCCTAGCCTGTCCCTGCCTACCCAGAATCTAAGCCCTAGCTAGCTGGACGGAAACCTCCGTCCCCGGTGAATTGCAAGCTCAGAATGACGCGAAGCTGGGCGGCGCTGTTCTTTTAAATTAGAGGTCACATGTTTTCGGCAGCCAATGGGTTTTGCCTACTTTTTTCAACGTCACCGGTGTCGTAGTTCCTGTCCCACCTACCCTGTGCTGTTATTGGAGCAAAAAAGGCGCCAGGGAAGGTGGGAGGGGAATCGAGTAATGGCGCACTTTACCACGCGGTGTTCGATTCGATTCGAACATGCCGAACAGCCTAATATCCGATCGAACATGAGTTCGATAGAACACTGTTCGCTCATCTCTAGCAATGATGACTTTAATAAAGTTCTCATTCAAATGAACACTGGAAGATTTGTTTTAGAACAAAAATGCAGATACTGCATTTTCTCAAGAACTAGATTGGAAATTCAGACCATTGACTGCAGGTGTGATGCAGCTGAAAACTAAGCAGCCGTGCCAGCCGCCAGATACTCCATCAGGTACTATGATATCAGTTACTGCTTACTAGAAATCCACAGATACCTTAAGCTTTGTAACCATGCATACGTTTTTGTAATTAAAAAAGCATATTTGCAGAATATGGAACTTTATATTAAATGCACCATAGCAAGAAATAACCTGTATAGAGATGAGCGAATACCGTTTGATCGAATAGGTATTCGTTCGAATATTAAGGTATTCGACATATTCGATTTCGATTGAATACCCCGCGGTATACGAAGGAAAAATTTGTATCCCCTCCCACCTTCCCTGGCGCTTTTTTTGCACCAATAACTGTGCAGGAGAGGTGGGACAGGAAGCAGGAAAACGTAGGCATCCTAAAAAATTGGAAAACGTCATTGGCTGGCTAAATCAGGTGACCTCGGATTTATAAGCATAGTGTCAGCCATATTCATGTTAGATGCAGTTTGGTGAGATAGGGGGAGACATCTGCTGAGGGTAAGATAGCGATTAGCTTCTGCTAGGCTCGAAAACTGAAAGCAAACAGCTCTTTTCAGAGCTACACTGCAGGATATACTGTATATACACTCAATCTGCCAAAATTTCACAAAAGCCCTTTTTAGGGCTCAAATTCATTACAACTGGTATACATTCGAAGGCTGCATTCACATGGAGTAAACGCTGGCGTTTTTTGTGTGTTTTTTGCACATAGCGCCGCGTTTACGCCGCGTAGCGTCGCGTTAACGCCGCGTATACGCCGCGTTAACGCCGCGCTATTTAGCGGTGGCGTTGCCCGGCGTTAACGCGGCGTTAACGCGACGCTACGCGGCGTAAACGCGGCGCTATGTGCAAAAAACACACAAAAAACGCCAGCGTTTACTCCATGTGAATGCAGCCTAACTGTCCCATAGGGGTGAGAAGAAAGATTAATACTGTCATCACCTGTCCACATCTGAAAATGCGTCAGTGTATCACAAAGGGATGAGGATGGAGATGTGGAAATCCAGCTGTGGATCCAGGCCACAGTCGAGCTACTGCAGATCCAATGGCTACTGGAGAGGGGCAGCCAGAAGTGCCCTCATCCACAACATCAAGAAGGGTGGAGAGTACCCCGCTGACGAGGCCCGAGCACCAGGAACTGATGTTGCAGTGGATAGCGAATATTGCTTCCAGCGGCATTTGCACCAGCCAGTCAGCCACTACCTCCAGGCATGTAGTAACACAACAGTCTGCCTCTCCTGGCGATGTAGTGGCTGTGGACCCGCAACCAGAATGTCCCGTCCTCAGTTCTAATAATGAGACACAGTTCCATGTTTCTGTGCCAGCTCACAAGTTCCTCATCCTCCAACACCACCACCATCACCATTAAAAACTAATTAAAATAACCCCATTAAGGCTCACCCCAAGGGCCTTACAAATAATTTTTTAGGGCTCACCAGAAGGGCCTTACAAATAATTTTTATACGGCTCACCCCAAGGGCCTGAAAACTAAAACTCTGCTGGTTAAAGCCTCAATTCACCCAAAGGGCCTAAAACACTGTTGGTTAAAGGCTCAACTCACCCCAAGGGCCAAAAACACTGCTTGTACAAGGGCTCCTGAGGTCACACACAGTTGTTTATCTTCAAATGGTAGAATTCAGATGTCAGTATGAGAGGAAATAGGTGTTTGATCCACTTTTGGGTTTGTTTCTTATTGGTTGTCGATGGTGTTTTTCCATTATTGAAAAATGTATGACTGTCATGTATTTGTTTACATGCTTACAGTAATTTTTTCTATGGGTTTATTATGTACATTGACCTGGTTTAGACTCTTTGTTGCCTTATATGTAAGATCATGCGTCAACTAAAGGAAATTGTACTATAATAAAATTACCCCAATTTTACAGAGAATCGGAAGATGTAGATATTTTCTTCAATACAGTCCATAGTTAGTTTTATTAATTGTCACCCGGAACTGAATTTTTAATCGAAAAATGTCCAAACTGTTGTCTCCTTTACTACGATTACATTTGAAACGTCAGACTCCATCTATAAATTATAATGATGCACATAACCTTTAGAATATATGGTGTTCATAATTCACTAGTATACATGATTTTCACTTAGTGTTATTTTTAGACCGGCATAAACAAGCACGTAAAATTCTAAATGATTGATTCGAAATTCATTATTTTCAAACACTAAACCCAAGAAAAAGTACGTAAAGGGGTGTTCCTATGAATATAATCATATCTATTAGAGATGAGCGAACAGTGTTCTATCGAACTCATGTTCGATCGGATATTAGGCTGTTCGGCATGTTCGAATCGAATCGAACACCGCGTGGTAAAGTGCGCCATTACTCGATTCCCCTCCCACCTTCCCTGGCGCCTTTTTTGCTCCAATAACAGCGCTGGGTAGGTGGGACAGGAACTACGACACCGGTGACGTTGAAAAAAGTAGGCAAAACCCATTGGCTGCCGAAAACATGTGACCTCTAATTTAAAAGAACAGCGACGCCCAGCTTCGCGTCATTCTGAGCTTGCAATTCACCGAGGACGGAGGTTTCCGTCCAGCTAGCTAGGGCTTAGATTCTGGGTAGGCAGGGACAGGCTAGGATAGGAAGGAGAAGACAACCACAACAGCTCTTGTAAGAGCTAAATTCCAGGGAGAAGCTTGTCAGTGTAACGTGGCACTGACGGGCTCAATCGCCGCAACCCAGCTTTCCCAGGATCCTGAATGGAATACACTGTCAGTGTATTCCCGTATACCCGATATATACCCCGATACCCGTTCCAACGGTGTGCCCCCCCACCTTCACCCCAGAAATACCCTGCAAGTCCCCTAGCAATAGAATTGGGGCTATATACACCCACAATTTTTACTACTGGTATACAGTGCCATTGTCTGACTGGGAATTCAAAGAATATATTGGGAATACAAATACCCTCATTTCTTGCTACTGCCATATAGTGCCAGTTTCTGACTGGTAATTCAAAGAATATATTGGGGTTACGTGCACCCACAATTTTTACTACTGGTATACAGTGCCATTGTCTGACTGGGAATTCAAAGAATATATTGGGAATACAAATACCCTCATTTCTTGCTACTGCCATATAGTGCCAGTGTCTGACTGGGAATTCAAAGAATATATTGGGGTTACGTGCACCCACAATTTTTACTACTGGTATACAGTGCCATTGTCTGACTGGGAATTCAAAGAGTATATTGGGAATACAAATACCCTCATTTCTTGCTACTGCCATATAGTGCCAGTTTCTGACTGGGAATTCAAAGAATATATTGGGGTTACGTGCACCCACAATTTTTACTACTGGTATACAGTGCCATTGTCTGACTGGGAATTCAAAGAATATATTGGGGTTATAAATACCCTCATTTCTTGCTACTGCCATATAGTGCCAGTTTCTGACTGGTAATTCAAAGAATATATTGGGGTTACGTGCACCCACAATTTTTACTACTGGTATACAGTGCCATTGTCTGACTGGGAATTCAAAGAGTATATTGGGAATACAAATACCCTCATTTCTTGCTACTGCCATATAGTGCCAGTGTCTGACTGGGAATTCAAAGAATATATTGGGGTTACGTGCACCCACAATTTTTACTACTGGTATACAGTGCCATTGTCTGACTGGGAATTCAAAGAGTATATTGGGAATACAAATACCCTCATTTCTTGCTACTGCCATATAGTGCCAGTTTCTGACTGGGAATTCAAAGAATATATTGGGGTTACGTGCACCCACAATTTTTACTACTGGTATACAGTGCCATTGTCTGACTGGGAATTCAAAGAGTATATTGGGAATACAAATACCCTCATTTCTTGCTACTGCCATATAGTGCCAGTTTCTGACTGGGAATTCAAAGAATATATTGGGGTTACGTGCACCCACAATTTTTACTACTGGTATACAGTGCCATTGTCTGACTGGGAATTCAAAGAATATATTGGGGTTATAAATACCCTCATTTCTTGCTACTGCCATATAGTGCCAGTTTCTGACTGGGAATTCAAAGAATATATTGGGGTTACGTGCACCCACAATTTTTACTACTGGTATACAGTGCCATTGTCTGACTGGGAATTCAAAGAATATATTGGGGTTATAAATACCCTCATTTCTTGCTACTGCCATATAGTGCCAGTTTCTGACTGGTAATTCAAAGAATATATTGGGGTTACGTGCACCCACAATTTTTACTACTGGTATACAGTGCCATTGTCTGACTGGGAATTCAAAGAATATATTGGGAATACAAATACCCTCATTTCTTGCTACTGCCATATAGTGCCAGTTTCTGACTGGTAATTCAAAGAATATATTGGGGTTACGTGCACCCACAATTTTTACTACTGGTATACAGTGCCATTGTCTGACTGGGAATTCAAAGAATATATTGGGAATACAAATACCCTCATTTCTTGCTACTGCCATATAGTGCCAGTGTCTGACTGGGAATTCAAAGAATATATTGGGGTTACGTGCACCCACAATTTTTACTACTGGTATACAGTGCCATTGTCTGACTGGGAATTCAAAGAGTATATTGGGAATACAAATACCCTCATTTCTTGCTACTGCCATATAGTGCCAGTTTCTGACTGGGAATTCAAAGAATATATTGGGGTTACGTGCACCCACAATTTTTACTACTGGTATACAGTGCCATTGTCTGACTGGGAATTCAAAGAATATATTGGGGTTATAAATACCCTCATTTCTTGCTACTGCCATATAGTGCCAGTTTCTGACTGGGAATTCAAAGAATATATTGGGGTTACGTGCACCCACAATTTTTACTACTGGTATACAGTGCCATTGTCTGACTGGGAATTCAAAGAATATATTGGGGTTATAAATACCCTCATTTCTTGCTACTGCCATATAGTGCCAGTTTCTGACTGGTAATTCAAAGAATATATTGGGGTTACGTGCACCCACAATTTTTACTACTGGTATACAGTGCCATTGTCTGACTGGGAATTCAAAGAATATATTGGGAATACAAATACCCTCATTTCTTGCTACTGCCATATAGTGCCAGTGTCTGACTGGGAATTCAAAGAATATATTGGGGTTACGTGCACCCACAATTTTTACTACTGGTATACAGTGCCATTGTCTGACTGGGAATTCAAAGAGTATATTGGGAATACAAATACCCTCATTTCTTGCTACTGCCATATAGTGCCAGTTTCTGACTGGGAATTCAAAGAATATATTGGGGTTACGTGCACCCACAATTTTTACTACTGGTATACAGTGCCATTGTCTGACTGGGAATTCAAAGAATATATTGGGGTTATAAATACCCTCATTTCTTGCTACTGCCATATAGTGCCAGTTTCTGACTGGTAATTCAAAGAATATATTGGGGTTACGTGCACCCACAATTTTTACTACTGGTATACAGTGCCATTGTCTGACTGGGAATTCAAAGAGTATATTGGGAATACAAATACCCTCATTTCTTGCTACTGCCATATAGTGCCAGTGTCTGACTGGGAATTCAAAGAATATATTGGGGTTACGTGCACCCACAATTTTTACTACTGGTATACAGTGCCATTGTCTGACTGGGAATTCAAAGAGTATATTGGGAATACAAATACCCTCATTTCTTGCTACTGCCATATAGTGCCAGTTTCTGACTGGGAATTCAAAGAATATATTGGGGTTACGTGCACCCACAATTTTTACTACTGGTATACAGTGCCATTGTCTGACTGGGAATTCAAAGAGTATATTGGGAATACAAATACCCTCATTTCTTGCTACTGCCATATAGTGCCAGTTTCTGACTGGGAATTCAAAGAATATATTGGGGTTACGTGCACCCACAATTTTTACTACTGGTATACAGTGCCATTGTCTGACTGGGAATTCAAAGAATATATTGGGGTTATAAATACCCTCATTTCTTGCTACTGCCATATAGTGCCAGTTTCTGACTGGGAATTCAAAGAATATATTGGGGTTACGTGCACCCACAATTTTTACTACTGGTATACAGTGCCATTGTCTGACTGGGAATTCAAAGAATATATTGGGGTTATAAATACCCTCATTTCTTGCTACTGCCATATAGTGCCAGTTTCTGACTGGTAATTCAAAGAATATATTGGGGTTACGTGCACCCACAATTTTTACTACTGGTATACAGTGCCATTGTCTGACTGGGAATTCAAAGAATATATTGGGAATACAAATACCCTCATTTCTTGCTACTGCCATATAGTGCCAGTTTCTGACTGGTAATTCAAAGAATATATTGGGGTTACGTGCACCCACAATTTTTACTACTGGTATACAGTGCCATTGTCTGACTGGGAATTCAAAGAATATATTGGGAATACAAATACCCTCATTTCTTGCTACTGCCATATAGTGCCAGTGTCTGACTGGGAATTCAAAGAATATATTGGGGTTACGTGCACCCACAATTTTTACTACTGGTATACAGTGCCATTGTCTGACTGGGAATTCAAAGAGTATATTGGGAATACAAATACCCTCATTTCTTGCTACTGCCATATAGTGCCAGTTTCTGACTGGGAATTCAAAGAATATATTGGGGTTACGTGCACCCACAATTTTTACTACTGGTATACAGTGCCATTGTCTGACTGGGAATTCAAAGAATATATTGGGGTTATAAATACCCTCATTTCTTGCTACTGCCATATAGTGCCAGTTTCTGACTGGTAATTCAAAGAATATATTGGGGTTACGTGCACCCACAATTTTTACTACTGGTATACAGTGCCATTGTCTGACTGGGAATTCAAAGAGTATATTGGGAATACAAATACCCTCATTTCTTGCTACTGCCATATAGTGCCAGTTTCTGACTGGGAATTCAAAGAATATATTGGGGTTACGTGCACCCACAATTTTTACTACTGGTATACAGTGCCAATTTCTAACTAGGAATTCAAAATGCGCAAGGCTCCCGGAAAGGGACGTGGACGAGGCCGTGGGCGAGGTCGGGGGAATGGTTCTGGGGAGCAAGGTAGCAGTGAAGCCACAGGGCGTCCCGTGCCTACTCCTGTGGGGCAGCAAGCATTGCGCCACTCCACAGTGCCAGGGTTGCTTGCCACATTAACTAAACTGCAGGGTACAAACCTTAGTAGGCCCGAGAACCAGGAACAGGTCTTGCAATGGCTGTCAGAGAACGCTTACAGCACATTGTCCAGCAGCCAGTCAGACTCTGCCTCCTCTCCTCCTATTACCCAACAGTCTTGTCTTCCTTCCTCCCAAAATTCCGAAGCTTTACAGAACAATAACCCAAACTGTCCCTGCTCCCCAGAGCTGTTCTCCGCTCCTTTCATTGTCCCTCAACCTGCCTCTCCACGTCACGATTCCACGAACCTAACAGAGGAGCATCTGTATCCAGATGCTCAAACACTAGAGTCTCCTCCATCTCCGTTCGATTTGGTGGTGGATGACCAGCAACCCACCCTCATCGACGATGATGTGACGCAGTTGCCGTCAGGGCATCCAGTTGACCGGCGCATTGTGCGGGAGGAGGAGATGAGACAGGAGTTGGAAGAGGAAGTGGTGGATGATGAGGACACTGACCCGACCTGGACAGGGGGGATGTCAAGCGGGGAAAGTAGTGTGGATGTTGAGGCAGGTGCAGCACCAAAAAGGGTAGCTAGAGGCAGAGGCAGAGGTCAGCAGCTTAGGCGAAGCCAGGCCACACCCGGAATCTCCCAAGATGTTCCAGTTCGTACCCAGCCCCGAAAAACTCCCACCTCGAGGGCACGTTTCTCGAAGGTGTGGAGTTTTTTCAAGGAATGCGCCGAGGACAGATATAGTGTTGTCTGCACAATTTGCCTCTCGAAATTGATTAGGGGCTCTGAGAAGAGCAACCTGTCCACCACTTCAATGCGCCGTCATTTGGAATCCAAGCACTGGAATCAGTGGCAGGCAGCAACGGCAGGACAAAGGCCGACTGCCGTTCACGCCACTGCCACTGCCTCTGCCTCTGCCTCTGCCACTGCCACTGCTGACTGTGCTGGCGATGCACTCCAGAGGACGAGCCAGGACACCACTTCATCTGCCTCCGCCACTTTGTTGACTTCTACCTCATCCTCCCCTGGTCCTGTCTTATCTCCTTCTCCTGCACCATCAAAGGCACCATCAGGCGTTTCTTTACAACAACCCACCATCTCTCAGACATTGGAGCGGCGGCAGAAATACACTGCTAACCACCCACACGCGCAAGCCTTGAACGCCAACATCGCTAAACTGCTGGCCCAGGAGATGTTGGCGTTCCGGCTTGTTGAAACTCCCGCCTTCCTGGACCTGATGGCAACTGCGGCACCTCGCTATGCCGTCCCTAGCCGTCACTACTTCTCCCGGTGTGCCGTCCCCGCCTTGCACCAGCACGTGTCACTCAACATCAGGCGGGCCCTTAGTTCCGCGCTTTGCACAAAGGTCCACTTGACCACCGACGCGTGGACAAGTGCATGCGGACAGGGACGCTACATTTCACTGACGGCACACTGGGTGAATGTAGTTGAGGCTGGGACTGCTTCCCAAACTGGCCCGGTGTACCTCGTCTCCCCGCCTAACATTCCTGGCAGGGACACGAGAAGAACACCCCCCTCCTCCTCCTCTTCTACCGCCTCCGCCACCGCCTCCTCCTCCGCCACCGCCTCCTCCTCCGCTGTTAGATTGACCCCAGCTACGAGTTGGAAACGTTGCAGCACTGGCGTTGGTAGACGTCAGCAGGCTGTGCTGAAGCTGATCAGCTTGGGGGACAGACAGCACACTGCCTCCGAGGTGAGGGATGCCCTCCTCGATGAGACGGCAATATGGTTTGAGCCGCTGCACCTGGGCCCAGGCATGGTCGTTTGTGATAACGGCCGGAACCTGGTAGCAGCTCTGGAGCTTGCCGGACTCCAACATGTTCCATGCCTGGCCCACGTCTTCAACCTAGTGGTGCAACGTTTCCTAAAGAGCTACCCCAATGTTCCAGAGCTACTGGTGAAAGTGCGGCGCATGTGCGCCCACTTTCGCAAGTCGACAGTAGCCGCTGCTAGCTTAAAATCTCTCCAGCAACGCCTGCATGTGCCACAACACCGGCTTTTGTGCGACGTCCCCACACGCTGGAACTCAACGTTTCAGATGTTGAATAGAGTGGTTGAGCAGCAGAGACCTTTGATGGAATACCAGCTACAAAACCCTAGGGTGCCACAAAGTCAGCTGCCTCAGTTTCACATCCATGAGTGGCCATGGATGAGAGACCTTTGTGACATCCTACGGGTCTTTGAGGAGTCCACAAGGAGGGTGAGCTCTGAGGATGCGATGGTGAGCCTTACAATCCCGCTCTTGTGTGTTCTGAGAGAATCCCTGATTGACATCAGGGATAACTCAGATCACACAGAGGAGTTAGGGATAGCATCCGATCCGTCACAGCTGGAGAGTAGGTCCACACATCTGTCCGCTTCACTGCGTTTAATGGAGGAGGAGGAGGAGGAGGAGGAGGAAGAAGAGTTGTCCGATGATGTGATGGTGATACAGGAGGCTTCCGGGCAACTTCGAATCGTCCCATTGTTGCAGCGCGGATGGGTAGACATGGAGGATGAGGAGGAAATGGAGATTGAACTTTCCGGTGGGGCCAGAGGAGTCATGCCAACTAACACTGTGGCAGACATGGCTGAGTTCATGTTGGGGTGCTTTACAACCGACAAGCGTATTGTCAAAATCATGGAGGACAACCAGTACTGGATCTTTGCTATCCTTGACCCCCGGTATAAAAACAACATCTCGTCTTTTATTCCGGTAGAGGGGAGGGCCAATCGCATCAATGCTTGCCACAGGCAATTGGTGCAGAATATGATGGAGATGTTTCCAGCATGTGACGTTGGCGGCAGGGAGGGCAGTTCCTCCAGTAGGCAACCAAGTTCTCACCGGTCCACACAAACGAGGGGCACACTGTCTAAGGTCTGGGACACCTTGATGGCACCCCCTCGCCAAAGTGCCGCCACGGAGGGTCCTAGTGTCACCAGGCGTGAGAAGTATAGGCGCATGTTGCGGGAATACCTTTCCGACCACAGCCCTGTCCTCTCCGACCCCTCTGCGCCCTACACGTATTGGGTGTCGAAGTTGGACCTGTGGCTTGAACTTGCCCTATATGCCTTGGAGGTGCTGTCCTGTCCTGCCGCCAGCGTCCTATCTGAGAGGGTGTTCAGTGCAGCCGGTGGCATCATCACTGACAAGCGCACCCGTCTGTCAGCTGAGAGTGCCGACCGGCTCACTTTGATAAAAATGAACCACCACTGGGTAGAGCCGTCATTTTTGTGCCCACCTGTGTAAAGCACCCCAACATGAAACTCCATGTCTGTACTCAACCTCTCCAATTCCTCCGCATCCTCATACTCATCCACCATAAGCGTTGCACAATTCTGCTAATACTAGGCTCCCTCCACCCTGATTTCCCCCAACTCTGCTGGTTAGAGGCTCCCTCCACCATGAATTTGCCCAAACTGGGCTGTTTAGAGGCTCCCTCCACCATGAATTGGTCCAAACTGGGGTGGTTAGAGGCTCCCTCCACCATGAATTGGTCCAAACTGGGGTGGTTAGAGGCTCCCTCCACCATTAATTGGTCCAAACTGGGCTGGTTAGAGGCTCCCTCCACAATTAATTGGTCCAAACTGGGCTAATTAGAGGCTCCCTCCACCATGAATTGGTCCAAACTGGGTTTTTTAGAGGCTCCCTCCACCATTAATTGGTCCAAACTGGGCTGGTTAGAGGCTCCCTCCACAATTAATTGGTCCAAACTGGGCTAATTAGAGGCTCCCTCCACCATGAATTGGTCCAAACTGGGTTTTTTAGAGGCTCCCTCCACCATTAATTGGTCCAAACTGGGCTGGTTAGAGGCTCCCTCCACAATTAATTGGTCCAAACTGGGCTAATTAGAGGCTCCCTCCACCATGAATTGGTCCAAACTGGGTTTTTTAGAGGCTCCCTCCACCATGAATTTGCCCAAACTGGGCTGTTTAGAGGCTCCCTCCACCATGAATTGGTCCAAACTGGGCTGGTTAGAGGCTCCCTCCACCATGAATTTCCCAAAACTTGGCTGTTTAGAGGCTCCCTCCACCATGAATTTGCCCAAACTGGGCTGTTTAGAGGCTCCCTCCACCATTAATTGGTCCAAACTGGGCTGGTTAGAGGCTCCCTCCACCATGAATTTGCCCAAACTGGGGTGGTTAGAGGCTCCCTCCACCATTAATTGGTCCAAACTGGGCTGGTTAGAGGCTCCCTCCACCATGAATTTCCCAAAACTTGGCTGTTTAGAGGCTCCCTCCACCATTAATTGGTCCAAACTGGGCTGGTTAGAGGCTCCCTCCACCATGAATTTGCCCAAACTGGGCTGTTTAGAGGCTCCCTCCACCATTAATTGGTCCAAACTGGGCTGGTTAGAGGCTCCCTCCACCATGAATTTGCCCAAACTGGGCTGTTTAGAGGCTCCCTCCACCATGAATTGGTCCAAACTGGGGTGGTTAGAGGCTCCCTCCACCATGAATTGGTCCAAACTGGGGTGGTTAGAGGCTCCCTCCACCATTAATTGGTCCAAACTGGGCTGGTTAGAGGCTCCCTCCACAATTAATTGGTCCAAACTGGGCTAATTAGAGGCTCCCTCCACCATGAATTGGTCCAAACTGGGTTTTTTAGAGGCTCCCTCCACCATTAATTGGTCCAAACTGGGCTGGTTAGAGGCTCCCTCCACAATTAATTGGTCCAAACTGGGCTAATTAGAGGCTCCCTCCACCATGAATTGGTCCAAACTGGGTTTTTTAGAGGCTCCCTCCACCATGAATTTGCCCAAACTGGGCTGTTTAGAGGCTCCCTCCACCATGAATTGGTCCAAACTGGGCTGGTTAGAGGCTCCCTCCACCATGAATTTCCCAAAACTTGGCTGTTTAGAGGCTCCCTCCACCATTAATTGGTCCAAACTGGGCTGGTTAGAGGCTCCCTCCACCATTAATTGGTCCAAACTGGGCTGGTTAGAGGCTCCCTCCACCATTAATTGGTCCAAACTGGGCTGGTTAGAGGCTCCCTCCACCATGAATTTCCCAAAACTTGGCTGTTTAGAGGCTCCCTCCACCATTAATTGGTCCAAACTGGGCTGGTTAGAGGCTCCCTCCACCATGAATTTGCCCAAACTGGGCTGTTTAGAGGCTCCCTCCACCATGAATTTGCCCAAACTGGGCTGTTTAGAGGCTCCCTCCACCATGAATTGGTCCAAACTGGGCTGGTTAGAGGCTCCCTCCACCATGAATTTCCCAAAACTTGGCTGTTTAGAGGCTCCCTCCACCATTAATTGGTCCAAACTGGGCTGGTTAGAGGCTCCCTCCACCATGAATTTGCCCAAACTGGGGTGGTTAGAGGCTCCCTCCACCATTAATTGGTCCAAACTGGGCTGGTTAGAGGCTCCCTCCACAATTAATTGGTCCAAACTGGGCTAATTAGAGGCTCCCTCCACCATGAATTGGTCCAAACTGGGTTTTTTAGAGGCTCCCTCCACCATGAATTTCCCAAAACTTGGCTGTTTAGAGGCTCCCTCCACCATGAATTGGTCCAAACTGGGCTGGTTAGAGGCTCCCTCCACCATGAATTTCCCAAAACTTGGCTGTTTAGAGGCTCCCTCCACCATTAATTGGTCCAAACTGGGCTGGTTAGAGGCTCCCTCCACCATGAATTTGCCCAAACTGGGCTGTTTAGAGGCTCCCTCCACCATGAATTGGTCCAAACTGGGCTGGTTAGAGGCTCCCTCCACCATGAATTTCCCAAAACTTGGCTGTTTAGAGGCTCCCTCCACCATTAATTGGTCCAAACTGGGCTGGTTAGAGGCTCCCTCCACCATGAATTGGTCCAAACTGGGGTGGTTAGAGGCTCCCTCCACCATTAATTGGTCCAAACTGGGCTGGTTAGAGGCTCCCTCCACCATTAATTGGTCCAAACTGGGCTGGTTAGAGGCTCCCTCCACCATTAATTGGTCCAAACTGGGCTGGTTAGAGGCTCCCTCCACCATGAATTTCCCAAAACTTGGCTGTTTAGAGGCTCCCTCCACCATTAATTGGTCCAAACTGGGCTGGTTAGAGGCTCCCTCCACCATGAATTTGCCCAAACTGGGGTGGTTAGAGGCTCCCTCCACCATTAATTGGTCCAAACTGGGCTGGTTAGAGGCTCCCTCCACAATTAATTGGTCCAAACTGGGCTAATTAGAGGCTCCCTCCACCATGAATTGGTCCAAACTGGGTTTTTTAGAGGCTCCCTCCACCATGAATTTCCCAAAACTTGGCTGTTTAGAGGCTCCCTCCACCATGAATTGGTCCAAACTGGGCTGGTTAGAGGCTCCCTCCACCATGAATTTCCCAAAACTTGGCTGTTTAGAGGCTCCCTCCACCATTAATTGGTCCAAACTGGGCTGGTTAGAGGCTCCCTCCACCATGAATTTGCCCAAACTGGGCTGTTTAGAGGCTCCCTCCACCATGAATTGGTCCAAACTGGGCTGGTTAGAGGCTCCCTCCACCATGAATTTCCCAAAACTTGGCTGTTTAGAGGCTCCCTCCACCATGAATTGGTCCAAACTGGGCTGGTTAGAGGCTCCCTCCACCATGAATTGGTCCAAACGGGGGTGGTTAGAGGCTCCCTCCACCATTAATTGGTCCAAACTGGGCTGGTTAGAGGCTCCCTCCACCATTAATTGGTCCAAACTGGGCTGGTTAGAGGCTCCCTCCACAATTAATTGGTCCAAACTGGGGTTTTTAGAGGCTCCCTCCACCATGAATTGGTCCAAACTGGGCTGGTTAGAGGCTCCCTCCACCATGAATTTCCCAAAACTTGGCTGTTTAGAGGCTCCCTCCACCATGAATTGGTCCAAACTGGGCTGGTTAGAGGCTCCCTCCACCATGAATTGGTCCAAACTGGGGTGGTTAGAGGCTCCCTCCACCATTAATTGGTCCAAACTGGGCTGGTTAGAGGCTCCCTCCACCATTAATTGGTCCAAACTGGGCTGGTTAGAGGCTCCCTCCACAATTAATTGGTCCAAACTGGGCTAATTAGAGGCTCCCTCCACCATGAATTGGTCCAAACTGGGTTTTTTAGAGGCTCCCTCCACCATTAATTGGTCCAAACTGGGCTGGTTAGAGGCTCCCTCCACAATTAATTGGTCCAAACTGGGCTAATTAGAGGCTCCCTCCACCATGAATTGGTCCAAACTGGGTTTTTTAGAGGCTCCCTCCACCATGAATTTGCCCAAACTGGGCTGTTTAGAGGCTCCCTCCACCATGAATTGGTCCAAACTGGGCTGGTTAGAGGCTCCCTCCACCATGCATTTCCCAAAACTTGGCTGTTTAGAGGCTCCCTCCACCATGAATTTGCCCAAACTGGGCTGTTTAGAGGCTCCCTCCACCATTAATTGGTCCAAACTGGGCTGGTTAGAGGCTCCCTCCACCATGAATTTGCCAAAACTGGGGTGGTTAGAGGCTCCCTCCACCATTAATTGGTCCAAACTGGGCTGGTTAGAGGCTCCCTCCACCATGAATTTCCCAAAACTTGGCTGTTTAGAGGCTCCCTCCACCATTAATTGGTCCAAACTGGGCTGGTTAGAGGCTCCCTCCACCATGAATTTGCCCAAACTGGGCTGTTTAGAGGCTCCCTCCACCATTAATTGGTCCAAACTGGGCTGGTTAGAGGCTCCCTCCACAATTAATTGGTCCAAACTGGGCTAATTAGAGGCTCCCTCCACCATGAATTGGTCCAAACTGGGTTTTTTAGAGGCTCCCTCCACCATTAATTGGTCCAAACTGGGCTGGTTAGAGGCTCCCTCCACAATTAATTGGTCCAAACTGGGCTAATTAGAGGCTCCCTCCACCATGAATTGGTCCAAACTGGGTTTTTTAGAGGCTCCCTCCACCATTAATTGGTCCAAACTGGGCTGGTTAGAGGCTCCCTCCACAATTAATTGGTCCAAACTGGGCTAATTAGAGGCTCCCTCCACCATGAATTGGTCCAAACTGGGTTTTTTAGAGGCTCCCTCCACCATGAATTTGCCCAAACTGGGCTGTTTAGAGGCTCCCTCCACCATGAATTGGTCCAAACTGGGCTGGTTAGAGGCTCCCTCCACCATGAATTTCCCAAAACTTGGCTGTTTAGAGGCTCCCTCCACCATGAATTTGCCCAAACTGGGCTGTTTAGAGGCTCCCTCCACCATTAATTGGTCCAAACTGGGCTGGTTAGAGGCTCCCTCCACCATGAATTTGCCCAAACTGGGGTGGTTAGAGGCTCCCTCCACCATTAATTGGTCCAAACTGGGCTGGTTAGAGGCTCCCTCCACCATGAATTTCCCAAAACTTGGCTGTTTAGAGGCTCCCTCCACCATTAATTGGTCCAAACTGGGCTGGTTAGAGGCTCCCTCCACCATGAATTTGCCCAAACTGGGCTGTTTAGAGGCTCCCTCCACCATTAATTGGTCCAAACTGGGCTGGTTAGAGGCTCCCTCCACCATGAATTTGCCCAAACTGGGCTGTTTAGAGGCTCCCTCCACCATGAATTGGTCCAAACTGGGGTGGTTAGAGGCTCCCTCCACCATGAATTGGTCCAAACTGGGGTGGTTAGAGGCTCCCTCCACCATTAATTGGTCCAAACTGGGCTGGTTAGAGGCTCCCTCCACAATTAATTGGTCCAAACTGGGCTAATTAGAGGCTCCCTCCACCATGAATTGGTCCAAACTGGGTTTTTTAGAGGCTCCCTCCACCATTAATTGGTCCAAACTGGGCTGGTTAGAGGCTCCCTCCACAATTAATTGGTCCAAACTGGGCTAATTAGAGGCTCCCTCCACCATGAATTGGTCCAAACTGGGTTTTTTAGAGGCTCCCTCCACCATGAATTTGCCCAAACTGGGCTGTTTAGAGGCTCCCTCCACCATGAATTGGTCCAAACTGGGCTGGTTAGAGGCTCCCTCCACCATGAATTTCCCAAAACTTGGCTGTTTAGAGGCTCCCTCCACCATTAATTGGTCCAAACTGGGCTGGTTAGAGGCTCCCTCCACCATTAATTGGTCCAAACTGGGCTGGTTAGAGGCTCCCTCCACCATTAATTGGTCCAAACTGGGCTGGTTAGAGGCTCCCTCCACCATGAATTTCCCAAAACTTGGCTGTTTAGAGGCTCCCTCCACCATTAATTGGTCCAAACTGGGCTGGTTAGAGGCTCCCTCCACCATGAATTTGCCCAAACTGGGCTGTTTAGAGGCTCCCTCCACCATGAATTTGCCCAAACTGGGCTGTTTAGAGGCTCCCTCCACCATGAATTGGTCCAAACTGGGCTGGTTAGAGGCTCCCTCCACCATGAATTTCCCAAAACTTGGCTGTTTAGAGGCTCCCTCCACCATTAATTGGTCCAAACTGGGCTGGTTAGAGGCTCCCTCCACCATGAATTTGCCCAAACTGGGGTGGTTAGAGGCTCCCTCCACCATTAATTGGTCCAAACTGGGCTGGTTAGAGGCTCCCTCCACAATTAATTGGTCCAAACTGGGCTAATTAGAGGCTCCCTCCACCATGAATTGGTCCAAACTGGGTTTTTTAGAGGCTCCCTCCACCATGAATTTCCCAAAACTTGGCTGTTTAGAGGCTCCCTCCACCATGAATTGGTCCAAACTGGGCTGGTTAGAGGCTCCCTCCACCATGAATTTCCCAAAACTTGGCTGTTTAGAGGCTCCCTCCACCATTAATTGGTCCAAACTGGGCTGGTTAGAGGCTCCCTCCACCATGAATTTGCCCAAACTGGGCTGTTTAGAGGCTCCCTCCACCATGAATTGGTCCAAACTGGGCTGGTTAGAGGCTCCCTCCACCATGAATTTCCCAAAACTTGGCTGTTTAGAGGCTCCCTCCACCATTAATTGGTCCAAACTGGGCTGGTTAGAGGCTCCCTCCACCATGAATTGGTCCAAACTGGGGTGGTTAGAGGCTCCCTCCACCATTAATTGGTCCAAACTGGGCTGGTTAGAGGCTCCCTCCACCATTAATTGGTCCAAACTGGGCTGGTTAGAGGCTCCCTCCACCATTAATTGGTCCAAACTGGGCTGGTTAGAGGCTCCCTCCACCATTAATTGGTCCAAACTGGGCTGGTTAGAGGCTCCCTCCACCATGAATTTCCCAAAACTTGGCTGTTTAGAGGCTCCCTCCACCATTAATTGGTCCAAACTGGGCTGGTTAGAGGCTCCCTCCACCATGAATTTGCCCAAACTGGGCTGTTTAGAGGCTCCCTCCACCATGAATTTGCCCAAACTGGGCTGTTTAGAGGCTCCCTCCACCATGAATTGGTCCAAACTGGGCTGGTTAGAGGCTCCCTCCACCATGAATTTCCCAAAACTTGGCTGTTTAGAGGCTCCCTCCACCATTAATTGGTCCAAACTGGGCTGGTTAGAGGCTCCCTCCACCATGAATTTGCCCAAACTGGGGTGGTTAGAGGCTCCCTCCACCATTAATTGGTCCAAACTGGGCTGGTTAGAGGCTCCCTCCACAATTAATTGGTCCAAACTGGGCTAATTAGAGGCTCCCTCCACCATGAATTGGTCCAAACTGGGTTTTTTAGAGGCTCCCTCCACCATGAATTTCCCAAAACTTGGCTGTTTAGAGGCTCCCTCCACCATGAATTGGTCCAAACTGGGCTGGTTAGAGGCTCCCTCCACCATGAATTTCCCAAAACTTGGCTGTTTAGAGGCTCCCTCCACCATTAATTGGTCCAAACTGGGCTGGTTAGAGGCTCCCTCCACCATGAATTTGCCCAAACTGGGCTGTTTAGAGGCTCCCTCCACCATGAATTGGTCCAAACTGGGCTGGTTAGAGGCTCCCTCCACCATGAATTTCCCAAAACTTGGCTGTTTAGAGGCTCCCTCCACCATGAATTGGTCCAAACTGGGCTGGTTAGAGGCTCCCTCCACCATGAATTGGTCCAAACTGGGGTGGTTAGAGGCTCCCTCCACCATTAATTGGTCCAAACTGGGCTGGTTAGAGGCTCCCTCCACCATTAATTGGTCCAAACTGGGCTGGTTAGAGGCTCCCTCCACCATGAATTTGCCCAAACTGGGGTGGTTAGAGGCTCCCTCCACCATTAATTGGTCCAAACTGGGCTGGTTAGAGGCTCCCTCCACAATTAATTGGTCCAAACTGGGCTAATTAGAGGCTCCCTCCACCATGAATTGGTCCAAACTGGGTTTTTTAGAGGCTCCCTCCACCATGAATTTGCCCAAACTGGGCTGTTTAGAGGCTCCCTCCACCATGAATTGGTCCAAACTGGGCTGGTTAGAGGCTCCCTCCACCATGAATTTCCCAAAACTTGGCTGTTTAGAGGCTCCCTCCACCATTAATTGGTCCAAACTGGGCTGGTTAGAGGCTCCCTCCACCATTAATTGGTCCAAACTGGGCTGGTTAGAGGCTCCCTCCACCATTAATTGGTCCAAACTGGGCTGGTTAGAGGCTCCCTCCACCATTAATTGGTCCAAACTGGGCTGTTTAGAGGCTCCCTCCACCATTAATTGGTCCAAACTGGGCTGGTTAGAGGCTCCCTCCACCATGAATTTGCCCAAACTGGGCTGTTTAGAGGCTCCCTCCACCATGAATTGGTCCAAACTGGGCTGGTTAGAGGCTCCCTCCACCATGAATTTCCCAAAACTTGGCTGTTTAGAGGCTCCCTCCACCATTAATTGGTCCAAACTGGGCTGGTTAGAGGCTCCCTCCACCATGAATTGGTCCAAACTGGGGTTTTTAGAGGCTCCCTCCACCATGAATTGGTCCAAACTGGGGTTTTTAGAGTCTCCCTCCACCATGAATTGGTCCAAACTGGGGTTTTTAGAGTCTCCCTCCACCATGAATTGGTCCAAACTGGGGTTTTTAGAGGCTCCCTCCACCATGAATTTGCCCAAACTCTGCTGGTTAGAGGCTCAATCCACCCTGATTTTCAAAACAAATGTTGGTGCCAACCTCAACTTACTACAAGGGCCAAATTCACTGCTGGTGACAAGCTCTCCTCACTGCAAGTGCCAAATACACATGTTTCAAGGTGTTTTCCTACTGTCAGAGAGGTGGTATTGAGTGTGTAAAGTGTGTAGTTGTTAGGCTGTGATGTTGGGGTAATAGAGGGTCTTTGGTGTGTTAGATGCCCCCAGACATGCTTCCCCTGCTGTCCCAGTGTCATTCCAGAGGTGTTGGCATCATTTCCTGGGGTGTCATAGTGGACTTGGTGACCCTCCAGACACGGATTTGGGTTTCCCCCTTAACGAGTATCTGTTCCCCATAGACTATAATGGGGTTCGAAACCCGTTCGAACACACGAACATTGAGCGGCTGTTCGAATCGAATTTCGAACCTCGAACATTTTAGTGTTCGCTCATCTCTAATATCTATATTTGTAGATAGTTAAACGTAAAACATTTTTGCAAATATAAGTAGTTAAAAATTCTGCTGAGTTTTAAAGATTTTCTCTAACTTTCTCAGTGGTGACAGTCTGTTGTCTTGATCACTTGCCAATGGATACGACCACAAATGCAGAAACTTTCTATGGTCTGGGACTTGTCAGGAACCCAGCCATGATTTCCTTATTGTACCTGGGTTATCAGACAGGGACACTACATGTATCAGAAGATATCCCGGCCACAATAAAGACCTTAGAAAGTTCCTGCATTCATGGTCGTATATAGTGGCAACCGATCAAGACAACAGACTGTGACCACAAGATATTTAGAGAAAATCTTTAAAACTCTGCAAAATGTTTAATTACTTATATTTGCCAAAATGTTAAACTTTTAATTATCTACAAATTTTAAAAAAAATGGTTATGTTTGTTGGAATACCCCTTTAAACCCTTGGACTGGAATTATACAGACGTGAAGGTATATGTCCCATCATGTGCAGCTAATTATGTAAATCAGATTATTATACTGGACCTATAAAGTAACAAATGGGGCAAATTTGCAATTAGTGTATTAAAAAGTGACAAATGTTTTGTGTCCACATGTGACATAAAGACTTTATACAATTCAATACAATTCTTGAGAAAGGAAAACACAGCAACATTTTTATTTTTTTATTCTAACATCAAACAGTTTGAGAAAACATTTTTGTAGTTTTCAGGTTTTTCATCATATTTATTCAGACATATATTTCATCCAAGACAAAACGGAAGCGTACACATTTTTTTTTTAACATAACAGAACAAATAACATTGACACCACATACCTTTTTGGTGGATGAATTTAAGATTCAATTTGGTCACCAAAGTGGAAAAAAAAATTGAAAAAAAAGTAGAATGAAAATTAATGTAATCCAAAACATTCAGATAATTTTTTTCTTCCTTTTTTTTTTATATTTTTTTTTTTAATTTTTTTTACTGGTGCTGTATATCTTTAAAAATTGTATTCACAAAGCTACTAAAAATTGCTGAAATATGTTGTAAAGCTTTCATCTTCTGCTCTACATGTGTTAATTCATTATTATAAGGGTAGTTTTAGCACCTAAATTAAGTGCACATCATATAAATGACTCATCTGTATTAAGGCTTCTTAAGGGTGCTGTTAGACGATATCTGATGCTAGGTCTCCCAGCAATCGGGAGAACGGGGGACTGAAAATCCCCTTGCAGCCACCCAGTGAATGAAGGGCCAGTGCACCTCCATGAAAGATGTTCCATTCACTGCTATGGGGCAACTAGAACTGTGACTTCCAGCAGCCGCTTAGAAGTGAATGGAGTGGCGGTCATGTCTATTCACAGGCAGGATGCAGGGGAACTTCACATTACTATTACAATACCGCAGCAAACATTGTCTGGCATCACCATAAGGTGCTCAGTGCTTTTTAGTAAAACAAGCAGAAGAGAAGAACAGAAAACATATGCTACTAATCTTACATTGTGTAATGTCAACAATCAAGTAAACAATTTACAATGAAAAATGATTATTTAGCTTTGAAAAAGATACAATAGCTGGAACTGGCTAAAAATGGTGAATTTTATAAAGACTGGTAAATATGTAAAGGGTAATATAACCGAGAAGTGTGTCCACGTATTGGTTTTCAGTTTGGTCCAGATTGCACCATTTTACACTACATGGAGCATCTCAGAAGATGGTTAAGAAAAATACTATATAATGGTATCTGCATTTGATATGGAAATGGAGACAAGGTTTAAAGACTATCGGGGAATTTATCAAGCTATTCACTCATCAGGTTTGTTGCATAAAAAAATTACATCATATTTACAATAAAAGTGGTCAGTTTTTGTGATGGTTTAGTTCATGGTTTTGTGGAAGGGTCAGGATTAATGATTTACTATCAGTTTCACCCGCAATTCATGCAAATTATAGTGTAAGGCCCCATGTTATGGAAATGCAACTTTTTTGTTGCAGATTTTGCTGCGGTTTTATTGAGTTAAAGCCAGGAGTAGAACATAAGGCCGAAATATAAGAGCTTCCTATATGTTTCCTATTCCTATTGTAGCCATTACTGGCTTTGGCTGGAAAAATCGCAGCAAAAAAAGCTATGTTCCCGTAACGTGGGGCTTAAACCTATACCTTCATCACAGCATGGACCTGTGAGCAAATGTGGTGCAATTTATTGTAACCTACCTTGTATGACGACCGGCATATTGAACGCCAATGTATTGAATTTACCCCCCAGAAGTTTTTTTCGTTCTGATACTTAAAAGCCAAATTTTTAGTTTGCCAATAACATACTTTCCAATAAGGCAAGTTACCAATAAAAAAAAACAGCATAAAAATATAAACTGAAAAATGATTCTTTGTTAAAGAGGATTTTCATCCTTCATGTCTAGTTTTGTAGTTACAACTTGAAAGAAGAATTTCTGGGCCTCTTTATGAATAAATTGACAATGACTTTTTACTAGTTGGGGGTGTGTCTATACAAGCTGACATTGTCCAATCAGTGCTGAGAGTATCAGACTGTGCAAGGACACAACTCTATTACAAATGGGGACGGTAACACCCAGCTGTCAAATATTCAGGAGAAATGATATAGCAATATCAAAAGACAGAGAAATGTTTTCAGAATTGTAATTTGATGGGAAATATCAGTGACAGGTCATCTGTAACCACTATCCTACAGTATAATAAAGTTCTGAAATAAAAAGGTCACAGTTCCTAAGTTAAAAATAGTTTTTCAATTCAGAGGCCTGAAAATGGAGAAGAATTTGAAGTGGAAGTCTGCTTCACTTCTTCTTCACTTTTGACCATGTGAATGATCTTAAAGGAGTTTTCCGGGCGAATTATTATTATTATTATTTTATTTTATTTTTTTTTTTTAAAAAAAGGTCTGTTAGTGCTATTGATGGGTAACTAAGTGCACCCAAATACCTAGCCGTGTTTTGCGTGATTTCTG
Organism: Leptodactylus fuscus; assembly: GCF_031893055.1. NCBI lineage: Eukaryota > Metazoa > Chordata > Amphibia > Anura > Leptodactylidae > Leptodactylus > Leptodactylus fuscus. Next base: position 59,174,096 of record NC_134267.1, on the reverse strand, counting down.
GGTTTCTCTGGGAGCTCCTGGCATCTTCTGCATTTGTTTCCATGGGTAGCTTCCTGTTCTTTTATCCTATAACTATCATGATGCATTGCTCTTTACTCACACTACCTCCTCCTCTCACTCCCTTCTTTTCCCTGTTTCCCTAGCTAGCCTGCGCACTACTAGCTCTTCCTACCTAACATAGGCACACCCTACTCCCCATCATACCTGTCTTCCTGTCCAGATCTTCTTGGCACAGGAGATCACGTCTTTCAGCGGGGCCAGCTCTTCCTCTTGTCATCTGCGGGGCCTGCGCAGTAGAGTTGGAGTACTCTATGGGAGGGCAGCAGATGTCAAGAAGAGGAGGAGTTGGCCCTGCAGAAGGAAGTGATGTTCCGTGCCCAGAAGATATGGGCAAGAAGACAAGTAAGTATGAGGAGGGGTGTTAGTATTGGTTACGTTCTGTTTCCGTAAATGGAAACGTCACTGGAAATCTGCCTGAGGTGGTCACATGACCGCCCCAGCGATCTAGGTAAATGTACATTTTTTGTAAAGTGAGTAAGTTAGAAATTAGATTGGTAGAGGGTGTTTAGCTTTGTGTAGAAATATGATTTTTATCCCAGACAACCCTTTAAGTCTAAATCGCTGATTGATACTGATCAGTAAAAAAACAGTTGGTGCACAACTACTATTAAACGTTGCCATACATCTTCAGTCATTGTCATCTGAACACTCATTTATCTGACAGCTATTCCTTCAGACACATCGACTCTCGATGAGGAGAGTGGAGGAAACTCAACATACACCATCTTTCTTTTCCTTGACATTATCTGTTGACAAGTCCTCCTACACATAGAATAGTGGGCCAATCCAGCTGATCCTGGATACAACTTTGCTCCTATATGTAGGAGCACCTAAAGTCATTGTTTGTAAGAAAAGAGCCAAATATCCAGAATTAGCTGCCATTATTATTAGATATAGAACATGTTATCAATGTATATTTACTTTCTTATGCTTGTTTTATTTGCACTTTGAGATTTTTAAGTAAAATTCAGATAAAGGCACAGATATTTGCAAATACAACTTTCATTGAATCTATAGGTTGGGTTTATAGAATTCATTTGACTATGTAAGAAATACATTCAATCGTTCAATGGTATAAATCTCATTTCTGTTACATAAGGTGCTTCTCTTTGTATAATCAAACCTTGCTTATAGATACAAGAATATGTAATAATGCAGAAAAAAGTATATATCTGAAAACAGAAAGCATGCACAATACACATCTACAAGAGGATGGCTTCTTACTATCATTTACAGCCACATTTGTCATCTGGAACTTTGGTGTTTTTAGGAACATTATTGGTTCAGGTCACTCATTTTGGCAACAACAAATTTCCAACAAATGATATTCCCAAGTTAAGCTTATATTTGGCACAACTCATTGTGATACCATGATTTATTGTGTAAGGGTTTCATCATACTACTCTTAGTTCAAAGCACATGTGCACAACATATTGGGGCATATTTATCAATAGAAGACACTTTTCTGTCCACATTTTTGCCAAAATTTATGGAGCACGACATTTACAACATATATATGAACAGTGTGCACCAAAAAGAACAGCAAATTACAGCTGGCTTGACATGTTAGAAGAACGGGCACCAGAATGGGCTTGGTTTAAAAGTGTCTAAATTTACAATATTTTACAAATTTTATAAATTCTCAAATTTATAAATATGGTGCAGATTTTGTTCTGCCAATTATACCACATTTAAAATGGTCTGAACTTAGTTGGGAATTCAACTGAGCCAGAATTTTGGCACATCGGAAAGTCAGTCCAAATTTTGGCTTGTCAGAAAGTGAAGCCGACTTATGATGGTCTGTATAATAGATTTATAAATATTTGTAAAACAACAAATGGGATTTGTAGTTCAAAGTTTGACAGTAATGATGAGTATGCCCCAATATGTATGGGTGTTGTTCAGATGCATAATATGCTATGATAATCTCATAGACACTATGCATACTAAGAAATAAAAACTACAGACCCTTAGAGACTCCAGGCAAACCCTTATGAGCCTATTGATTTGTAGAATTTAGATATGAATTATCTGGGAATAGTAAAAGGGATTTATTTTCCAATTTTTCTCTACTTTTTGTGTCTGCATAGTAGTCAAGCCGCCATGTACAGGAACATGTCATCCGGTTCTACTATTGTGTGTGCAGGTCTGGTTCATCATGATAAGGTAGTGCATTTCGGGGGGTATCAACCCATTTCATCAGGTACTATTTTTACATTCAGTTATAGTGCAATTTTGCATTTATAATATGAGAGTAACCATAATATTTGAGTATATGTTTCTAGTAGGCATGAAGTGTTCAGGGGAGACCTAGTGGTATTGAATATTGAAATGAATGTTTTGTAGAGCTGGGCCAGGTTTAGTAACTGTCCCAGATATTAGTGCCTCTCCCCCAATCTTTGTAAGCAGCATCAGGTTAATATAATCTTTACCTGTGCTCTTAGAATAGTGCAATGAATGCCATTGGTAACATGTAAGGTGCATAGACATTTTACGATTTGGGCAGGTCCCAGGTAGTTAGAGCACAAGCAGTAGCATCAGAGCTCAAGGTCCAGTGATGCACTTTGACCTGGGCTTATCAAATAATTACAAGTTAAATATTGTATAAAATTAATTAATTGCCACTAATAAGGGTATTAAATACTCTCAAAGTAGAAAAAGTTCATTTGGTTATAGTTACCACTGACATTACTTACCATTTGAGCAAAAAAGACACGAGCAGAGGACCTGTCTCTTTGAGTCGTGCTACTAGGCAGGGTGGCTCAGTGGTTAGCACTGTAGCCTTGCAATGCTAGGGGTCCTGGTTTCAAATCCAACCAAGGACAACATCTGTATGTTCTTCTTGTGTTTGTATGCGTGTCCTCCAGGTATTCCAGTTTCCACCCACATACCCTAAATCTACTGTAAAACAACATACTCTTGTGGGTGTTGGGCCTGAACGCCTGTATGGAAGCCACTAGCACACCTACCCTGCAATGTTACCTGCCCTTTCAGTCCCCTGGGGAAAAAAAAGTGCAATATGTTTGTCATGATTGATAAGACAATTGACCTTCACTAATGGTAATTCTCAGTAACCCAAAATGTTACATTGTGAGGGTGGTCAAGTTGCTATATATAGACAGAGCATTAAATATAGGAGATAATCTCATTTCTGTCAAGCTGCCTTAGTCATTGAATGTTTTAACGTCTACTAAACTTACACACCAAGGAGAGCTCATGTTGGTCCAATGGAGGACTAAAAGTAAGACTAGAGACACCATTTCATGCAAGGCGTGTTCCATTTTTCTGTCTAACATATTAAGAGTCCAATTGGTCCATATTAAGGGTGACTTTTTCACCTATATCAACAAATCTGATCATTTGCTAGTTTCCATTGGGTTTAATCCCATAGTTGGGTATGTTCACATTTCATACTTTATTTGTATATATCATTGGAGTTGTGCATAGTTCTGTACACAATCCCTGGCAAGTTATACAGATATGTCCACCCTTACCTGAGCTCAAATTTGGTTAAGCACTGCAATGTCTCGTGAAACCAATGCAATACAATATCACAACATGTCAGCAAAAGCCTCAACAGGCCACAATTCACAACACATACAGGTAGGATATAGATTAAATATCTTTTTGGAATCATGTTGTTTTGAAAAACTGATCATCTTGTGACACATCTCTGGACAGGTCCAGCCAAGAGGAAAGGTAAGAAAGGACACATTTGTACAAGTGGAAGCAAAAGCAATGTATTAAATGATGTAGAATGTCACAGTTAAGGCCACAAATGTTTAGATTAGTTTTATAAAAGCAGTAGAAAGAAAAATACATAGAATAGGACTATAAAAGTAGTTGGGGTCATGGCCATGGTGACCCACTGTCAGTGGCCAAGATTGATGACTTCTAGCCCTTGAGGACTACACGCTAACTATATAAAACGCACATTGTCCCAATTATATTTTTAGGCACCATGTGTATTCTCATAAACTTACTGTCTGTTTGTAGCAACTTAGGAAACTTGTTGGTCAAAGGCAGAGAATGTGTTGTGGAGGGTGGAAGCTATATACAGTAGGACATAGGATGGATCTATCTATCAGTATCTACAGAAACACAGAACTAGATACACTTACATAACTGTAGGTAAGATGGTATTATAATTATTACATGTTAATGCTATATGTATAATTGATAAGCATTTGTATGTGTGAACCTATTTAATAACAGTGTGAAATATGACAGCCGCTGTCCATGCTATCTCCACACCATCCGATCTAGGTCTAGGAAGTACACGCTGAAGAAAAGAACTTGTGCAAAGCGATACATGAAAGAGCATACAGAAATCACATAAAGCTATGATTTTGTTGGGCAGAACCCATTAAAGCAAAGGTTCCAATTCCTTGTGAAGTACAGCAAATGACTATGAAGGCCTGCACTCTAAATGATTCTCTATAGATGCATGCCGGAGTGTGTTTACATATGCAGCTATGTGATACACAGACTATAGTTAGGTAGTATACTGCTGGGAATTTCTCGGCTAGTAAAAGCCAAGTAATTAAAAAAAAATTGAAGTAGAAAACATTTCATATTGTACTTTGCAGACTTGTTTCCTCTCTATTTACATAGTAAGCCTGTAAGCATGGTGACGTGGTTGCAGCATTTATAGGGCTCTGGCTGTCTTCCTCTTGAGCTACAAACTTGTCTTTAGGTGTATGCATCCGATGCGCATCCAACATTTCCAGCAACAAATCGTAGAGAGGCACAACGTTTTTGCACTTCATGCTGTACAGATGTTCCATTCCCTTATTGCTGTAAAGATAAAAGTAACAATATTTTAGCAGAGAAAATGTTTCAGTCTAACAAGACGGCCAAAAAGAAATTTACAGTGAAGCCCATCTTTTATTGGTCCTGGCTTAATATTAAACTAATGTAAAATCAGATTTTTCATACCCTATGCAGTATTAAAATCATCTGGTGGATCTAGCTTTCATATACTGTAGAAACCATCCACAAGCTTTTTATAGATCTGTTACATTTATCACAGATTTGTCTTTCGTTACCTTTACTCCAGAGATTTATGGTATAAGATAACCAGACTTTTCTTTACATGGTTCTTTGATACTGTGTCCAGAGATGTCTATTCTGCATCTGTTGCCCCCCAGTGGTTGTGTTGTGCACTGCTGCTTGTCCAGGATGACATGGTACCAACAAATAATGTCTCTTTCCATTCTAAACTTTGATCAATCACTATTACATGTCTTATCACCCATTATCTCCTAATCACAAGAGCAGCTGGACACTGAGGGATAAATGGAAAACTTAGTAGAGTTCTTTTAAAGGGGATTTCCAAGACCTACATATCCATGATCTAAGCGTAGGATAGGCCATCTACAGTATATCAGATTGGTGGGGGTCCAATACCACTTTTCAACTGCTTGAAGCAACAGCAGCAATGATAGGACTGACACATAGCAGCAAGTGACATCTTCACAGACTAGTACTTCATTAGAGCTCGGCCTCATTCACTTATACAGCTGCATATAAATAGCCTAATCCCAACCGGTGATATCTCACATGGAAGAATCTCCTTTTTCATATGACACAAAAAGCAAGTTTTTACGTTTTATAATGTCCAAGGTATAACTTTTTGAAATGACCCCTCCCCCCCATTTTCTCTACATTTTACGGCCAGTACTCCCGTGCATAGTAACATTCAGTGAGAGGCAGAAAACGGATTTCTATACAAAAGCAAGGAAGAGAGTGAAAAATACAGGAATTAACAAAAATGACACAAAGTTTGTTAACAAAGTATATTATAAGGTGTACTAATGACAAAAATACTGCCAGAATATTAAACGTCGCTGACATTTAAGAAAGAATTTGATTTATCCCTAAACATGTCATCTGTCATTGAATTCTGTTGTGGAAATACAGTAAAGAGCTTTTAATGGATCTGCCTTTTCCTTATCCTCCTCCAGCATTACTCCCAAAGGAGGGCCCAAACTTAAAAGTTATTTATTATGCTTCTTACTCTTTTAGTTAGTGTTTAGGCTGCATTTGTTTATTCTCATAAGATATATGTCCCCTTAGTTTGTGTACCTTTACTATTGAGGACATTGTCCCAGTTTATGTCATTAACCCTTTCCTGATATCCACCATACTAGTATGGCGGATGTCAGGTGTTTAAAGATGGCGGCCACCATAGCCTCCGGGTGTTTGCTGTTTTATATATTGCAGTCAGTGGCCTATCAGGACTTTACCAGAATTGCAAGATGACCAGTATACCCTGTATCTAAGAGGTTAATTGTCCATGATCAGAATTGTCTCAGATCATGCACAATGCTGGGTCCCTGGTGTGTAAAACACAGGGTATGGTGCCTGCTCAGTTCCAATGTGTGCTCCATTTTTAAAGATCCAACAGCCACTGTACATGTATGGCAGCTGAAAGAGGATAAAATAAAATCTAGAAGAGTCTCCCCTCTTGGTTCTGAACTAGTTGTAACAGTAAGGCTTTCACACAGAGTTATTTGGTCAGGAATCCGCCTCAAAATCAGCCTCCAAAAAAAGAGCTCTATTGGGAAGCTTTTTTTAGAGGCTGATTTTGAGGCAGATTCCTGACCAAAAAACTCTGTGAACTCAGCCTAAGTTGTCTTTGTTAGCCTCATCAATGCTGCCTTATCTAATGTTCTTGTATTTTTTGCTTCTTTCTTTAGATTTGGGGATTGGTAACAAACCCCTGGCAGTATTTTATTATTCTTTTTCCCTTTCTTCATTTCCACCCACTCCTTATATTCATTCTTGTCATCCAACAGTATGGGTTTGAGGCAGGGTTTTATATGCAGGCAAACCTGTATAGCATCCCCTGTGTGTATACTGTATGTTTAACAATAAAGATTCTGTCATTATCGAGTATACCATCTTATATGCTTTGGAAGTCTTTTATAACCATAGTGTTTTACTGTAGACTTTTTCATTTAGGCAGAAGATTTATAACATGAGCTTGAGCCAAGTAATGGAGCATGTTGCTTAGATTTCCTTGCCAAGCACATCTTATTATATGAGCAGATCAGAACCCTTACTCCTAGAGATTAAGATTTGTGTAAGGGCTTTATTAAAATGTACTGGGAGTAACTAGTAAAAAAAAGTCTTATCTATTTGATATTGTAACACGTTAGCTACATATCTTAAGATATGATTTATCAAAGCCAAATGTTTAGAAATAAGCTTCAGTGATTCCTGGATTTTCCGGTTCAAAAGACTAAAGATGCATATACACCATAAACAGCTTGCAACTGACATTATTCCCAATCCACCCATATATACAGCATACCCCATATAAATAAGGTAGTTGGCCAGTTCTGTCAATATCAGTGTTATCAGGTTATCAAGAATATGATTAGTGAGCAGTGGAGCACTAAGCATGAAAACATTCTGCGTGTTCTGGTAAACATCGGATCTGTTGGGTCCTAACAGTCTGAGATCTAAGAGATCAGTGTACATCTAACACCCAGGGCCCCTGCTGATCAACCATTTGAAGAGACCATAGTGCTTTTGCGAACGCCCTCACCCCTTCGCTATTTACACCGCAAAGTTCTGTTTTAGTGAACATGCAATGTAATTACAGCCTGTGATAATATCACGGCTTCAATAAAATAGATAAGGAGTGATGTAAATAATGAAGGGTTCCCATACAGTGTAATATGCTTCACCATAGTCCCCACATAGTATTATATACTTAACAGTGGTCCACACACAGCGTAATGCTCCACAGTGGCCCCCACACAGTTCAATATGCTCCACCATGGCCCACACAAAGTATAATGTGCTCCACAGCGACCCAACACATATTATATGCTCCACAGTGGCCCCCACATTGTATAATATGCTGCACAGGGGCCCACACACAGTATAATATGCTACACCGAGGCCCCATCATATTATATGCTCCACAGTGTCCCCCACACAGTACAATATGCTCAACAGTGGCCCCCCTCACATTGAATAATATGCTCCACAGTGGGCCACACATTGTATAATATGCTGCACAGGGGCCCACACACAGTATAATATGCTACACAGAGGCCCCACCATATTATATGCTCTACAGTGTCTCCCACACAGTACAATATGCTTAACAGTGGCCCCCCCCACATAGCATAATATGCTCCACAGCGACCTCCATATAGTATAATATGCTCCACAGTGGTGTCCACATAGTATAATATGCTCCACAGTGGCGTCCACGTAGAATAATATAATTCCAAGAGTCACAATTAAGATGAATATTCATGAGGTTCGGCACTCCAATTAGTTTTAGTGCTGTCATTATAACTCAGTTACAGGCTAGAAGAGCATGTTGGGTTGACTAATATTGGAAAGGGCCCCTTTCCATTAACAATATATATAGCGGTTGGAGAACCAAGCTTTCTCCGATCTGTATAACAGTTTTGTGGGGACACAGCCATTTCCATCGGGCCCCATACAACTCTGTAAGTGCTCTCACCCACTGTCACCACAATTGTTAAGACACCTATTACTAGTTTGCAGTTTCAGCACCCTCTGGGTCGCAATATATCTCGGCCAGCTTTGGTCACACAATGGGAGTCACAGCCAAAAGTCGCTGTGTGGTTCTAGCCTTATTCAGCAGAGTGCCACAAAGAAGTTTGGAGTTAATTGATCCATCCCAAGCTTGCAGTAGTAACTGCTTGGCTCTAGCACATGATAATGGAATAGTGAATAAGTTTAGAGACTAAGCATAGTAACTGAACAGTCTCACAAAGAATAAATAACTTGTGCCTAACAAACAAATTCCTGGTGAACTGATTGATCGTCCAATGTGTTTGGGGGTGTCCTAAAGTGGTCATGCATGTTGGATTTCAACAGGCTTGATCCTTGTGTTCTCTACAAGATAATTTACTGCCAAAGTTGCCTGGAAACAGCTTATTCCGCTCTTCCATTGAGAACACATTTGGTCTATTGTGTACCAGTATGAAGGAAGTCCCAGGGGAGAACCTAGACCAGTGATGGTGAACCTTTAGAAGACCGAGTACCCAAACTGCAACGCAAAACCCGATAATGTATTGCAAAGTGCCAACACAGCAATTTAATCTTAATACTGACGTTTTATTTTGGAAAAAACAACTCAAACATTAACATCTTTGGTCTTAAAAGAAAAACACAACAAGGCCCAATTAACACAACCCTAGTCATGTTACATATTATATGCCCCACTGCTGGAACCCACATATATTATATGCCCCACTGCTGGACCCCACATATATTATATACCCCACATATGGCCCCCACATATATTATATGCCCCACATATGGCCCCCACATATATTATATGCCCCACATATGGCCCCCACATACCGTATATTATATGCCCACATATAGCCCTCACATATATTATATGCCCCACATATAGCCCTCACATATATTCTATGCCCCACATATATTATATGCCCCACATATGTCCCCCACATATTTTGTCCACTGTAGGCCCCCACACAGCAGTTTAAAATACTTACCTAGTATGATGGCTGCAGTCCCAGGAAGAGCATCCTTCTTCACCTCCTGCTGCAGGCACTGATGACTACACTGATGAAGTCATCGCGCCGGCGTAGGGGCAGAGGTTATACACTCTGCAATCACTGTAGGCCACGTGACCGCGGCCTACACTGACAGCTTTCAGCTGTGTGTACAAATGCACACACAGCTGAAAGCAGCGGCGATCATTCACTAAGGGCCCGTTCACATGAAGAAAAAGTGCGTATATTTTGGCAAAATACACGTGTAAAAATAAGACTCCCATTGACTTCAATGACATTTTTTTTACACGTGTAAAAAAACACGTCAAAATACACGTGTAAAATGTCATTGAAGTCAATGGGAGTCTTATTTTTACAGGTGTATTTTGCCAAAATACAGTGGGGCAAAAAAGTATTTAGTCAGTCACCAATAGTGCAAGTTCCACCACTTAAAAAGATGAGAGGCGTCTGTAATTTACATCATAGGTAGACCTCAACTATGAGAGACAAAATGAGAAAACAAATCCAGAAAATCACATTGTCTGATTTTGTAAGAATTTATTTGCAAATTATGGTGGAAAATAAGTATTTGGTCACCTACAAACAATCAAGATTTCTGGCTCTCACAGACCTGTAACTTCTTCTTTAAGAGTCTCCTCTTTCCTCCACTCATTACCTGTAGTAATGGCACCTGTTTAAACTTGTTATCAGTATAAAAAGACACCTGTGCACACCCTCAAACAGTCAGACTCCAAACTCCACTATGGTGAAGACCAAAGAGCTGTCAAAGGACACCAGAAACAAAATTGTAGCCCTGCACCAGGCTGGGAAGACTGAATCTGCAATAGACAACCAGCTTGGATTGAAGAAATCAACTGTGGGAGCAATAATTAGAAAATGGAAGACATACAAGACCACTGATAATCTCCCTGGATCTGGGGCTCCATGCAAAATCTCACCCCGTGGGGTCAAAATGATCACAAGAACGGTGAGCAAAAATCCCAGAACCAAACGGGGGGACCTAGTGAATGAACTGCAGAGAGCTGGGACCAATGTAACAAAGCCTACCATCAGTAACACACTATGCCGCTAGGGACTCAGATCCTGCAGTGCCAGACGTGTCCCACTGCTTAAGCCAGTACATGTCCGGGCCCGTCTGAAGTTTGCTAGAGAGCATTTGGATGATCCAGAAGAGTATTGGGAGAATGTCCTATGGTCTGATGAAACCAAACTGGAACTGTTTGGTAGAAACACAACTTTTCGTGTTTGGAGGAAAAAGAATACTGAGTTGCATCCATCAAACACCATACCTACTGTAAAGCATGGGGGTGGAAACATCATGCTTTGGGGCTGTTTCTCTGCAAAGGGGCCAGGACGACTGATCTGGGTACATGAAAGAATGAATGGGGCCATGTATCGTAAGATTTTGAGTGCAAACCTCCTTCCATCAGCAAGGGCATTGAAGATGAAACGTGGATGGGTCTTTCAACATGACAATGATCCAAAGCACACCGCCAGGGCAATGAAGGAGTGGCTCTGTAAGAAGCATTTCAAGGTCCTGGAGTGGCCTAGCCAGTCTCCAGATCTCAACCCTATAGAAAACCTTTGGAGGGAATTGAAAGTCCGTGTTGCCAAGCGACAGCCCCAAAACATCACTGCTCTAGAGGAGATCTGCATGGAGGAATGGGCCAACATACCAACAACAGCGTGTGCCAACCTTGTGAAGACTTACAGAAAACGTTTGACCTCTGTCATTGCCAACAAAGGATATATAACAAAGTATTGAGATGAAATTTTGTTACTGACCAAATACTTATTTTCCACCATAATTTGCAAATAAATTCTTACAAAATCAGACAATGTGATTTTCTGGATTTGTTTTCTCATTTTGTCTCTCATAGTTGAGGTCTACCTATGATGTAAATTACAGACGCCTCTCATCTTTTTAAGTGGTGGAACTTGCACTATTGGTGACTGACTAAATACTTTTTTGCCCCACTGTACATGCACATTTACTCCGTGTGAACCGGCCCTTATGGGGAATCCTGTACCGGATTCCTTATTAGTGAGTGATCTTGGCGATGGTACGCGTGCCAGCAGAGAGGGCTCTGCGTGCCCTAGGTTCGCCATCATTGACCTAGACTCTCTTCTACTACTTGAAGCGACATATGAAAAGCTGTCCCCTCCCAAAATAAAATACCTTACCCGGCAATCTGGTTAGGTGAGAGAGCCCCCCTAATTAAAATTGTTGGCCACGTCACTCTATTTTCAGATCAAAAAGATCCCCATTTATTTGGCCGACACAGTATAACACCCTCTTTACTGGCCCCCACACAGTGTAACACCCTCTTAACTGATCCTCAAACAGTAAATTGCCCTCTTTACTTGTCCCCGCACAGTTTATGGCGCCCTTGCCTACTGACCGCAACATTATATTACTCCCTTTACTGGTCCCCACACAGTATATAGTTCCCCTTTACTGACTCCTACACAGTGTATTATCCTTTTTTAGACCCCCACACAGTATATTGTCCTCTTCTTTTTGGCCCCCACACAGTATACATCCCCCCATTTTGGCCCCCACACAGTGATATGTCAGTCTTAAAGTCAATCAAAGAAATCAATGATACACCCTGAAGAATTGAGGCTCCATAGGACACTATCTTCTGAACCTCATATAAATTTTACTTGTTAAATAGGCCATTGCCATATGATTTTAAGCCCGTGAGGTCGCTGCTTTTTTTGTTTTACTTCATTTGCCCTGAAGAACCAGCGATATCATGCTGGGGAAACATGTAGGGAGGAGAATAGCAGTATGATAGGAGACAGTCTGCACAATTTACCTAGAAACTATGAATCTAGTGGTGGCCGGACCGCACTTTGCACCACACTATTATGCTTTGCCGAGTACACAGTGAAAACTCCTTCCCACTCTGCTTCATACTATTACGTCTTGCTGAGTGTATACTCGCCACTCACCACGTCATAGTATGGCACTGTAATGCCGAGGGCACAGGAGTTGTACCTGTGGCATTACCTCCAGTACTCGGCTGGGTCACACAGCCGAAGGCGTCAGAAGATATTCCTACTCCAACAGATTAACTCCCTCAGTTAACAAAACAGTGTAAAAGTTATAGGTATCGGAATACGATGACCTCAGAAAAATTGTTAATTTCAAAAAGAGAGGTTTTATTTTGTGAAAGTGGTAAATAAACCCAATATAACTATGGTGTCGCTGTAATCGCCATGACCTGCCAGACAAAGCTGCCATGTCATTTTTATTGCAGAGTGAATGCTGTAAAAAACAAAATAAAAAAAATTATGATGGTAATGTTGTATTTTTTTTTTTTATTATAAATGCCCAAAAACGTTCTTTTCTTGATCATTTAAGTAGATGTAAAGGTTGTGTTTGCAGGACTTTTTGTCTGCAATTTTCGATAGACTCCGCACTGGAGCCTTCAATGTTGATGTAAATGTAGCCTAATGTGGATGGCTTGTCTAATAACGCCAATGATTGTGGGTCTGCACTCAGGCATCAAGCTCAGTGGTATTATATGATGCTTCTATGAGGTTTTTAATAAAGATAGGTGATATTTAGATCTGCAATAAGAGTAATAATTTGCGAAAGCATTATTTCTTCTTTTGCTTACCTCATATGCCTAATATGGGAAAGAATAAGAAGTAATTGAGCCAGTCGTCTCTGCTGCTGCTGAAGGGAAAGTCCAGTTTTAGCCATAAAATACACCAATGTGTCTATGATTTTGTCCAAAATCAAATGAATTTGGTCTGTATCTTCTAGAGATTCTAAGGTACTAGACAAAAATGTATATACACCTGAAGAAAGGGGAAAATAAAGAAAGTTAGCTTAGGTATGTCTTATGGTTGCAGGTGTAGTAAATAATATCTGGACCTTTAAAGCTAAGGCCCAACGTAGCGAGACCGGTCTCCTATTCAGGTTCACTCAGTGTTTACACAATGGGTAGTGGGCAGTGTATAGATGCCCAATAGTCATCACACTGGCGGATGCTGGATGCGACTTTACATTTTACACCTATTAGTTGGCTTACATGGTGCTAGATATTTGTACACTGCTGCACGTTATAGCAAGTCTATCACCTCCCCCAAACATATTCAACTGTCACCACCATGTTACAGAGCACATTTCAGTGATAAACATCATAAGGCCTGGTTCACATCTGTGTTCGGAATTCTGCTCAGGGAGTCCACTTGGGGACCAACCCCCCCCCCCCAAAATGGAATACTGAATGTATTAAAAAGCAGTTAGCTAGTTTGCTTCTTCAACTGCATACCAAACCATCAGCAGCAGCACAGGAGGCTCTCAACCTGTCAGCTGAGTGACCATGGTCAAGATTGGCTGGGGTAAGGCTGGTGACTCTCCGGAACCAAAGGACAGGCCACTCCAGTCAGTGGGAATGCAAAAATTCCTTAAAAAACAGCAGGCTTCGGGATCTTCTTCTTCTCCAGGGAAGTTGGCACCTGAGGAATCGAGCGGACAGCGTGCAGTGCCACTTGACTCCGACGGGGATGGCTCCTTGCAGGATAATTCCTCGTCATCTATCTCTAAAGGGTATTTAAAAAAGACTTTGTCTCAATCTCTCTCAAATGCTATGGCCCCTGTGCTGAAAGAGCTCACTGCTCTTCGCGAGGACTTTGCTAATGTGATCCACCGGGTGGATAGGCTGGAGACCTGTCAGGGAGAATTGCAGCATGTGGCTTCCTCCGTGTCTGAACGCTTAGATACCCATGCCGCTCACTTTAACTACACTTATTTGGCGCTGGAGGACTTGGATAATCGCTCCCGCTGCAGAAATCTGCGTATACGGGGTCTCCCAGAAACCTACATGCAAGAACAGCTTCCCTCTATTGTAGCCAGTGTCTTCTCCTCATTGGTGGGTGTGGATGTCGCTTCAAAAATGAGGTTGGAGAGGATCCAGAGAGCTGCTCGCCCCAAACCTAGTGCAGAGGCCCCGCCACGGGACGTGGTGTGTGCCCTTTTTTCCCATATGCATACTGTGGATCTTCTTCGTGCAGCCAGGGATGCAGCTGATTTATCCTATGAGGGACACTTGCTGAAGCTGTATCAGGACTTGGCACCTTCTACCCTTCAGAAGCGCCGGGTGCTGAAGCCACTTTTGGATTACCTGCGAGCTAAGGGGTTTAACTATGCCTGGTTATTTCCCTTCGGCTTTTCGGTTCCTCACAATGGCAAGAGATTGGTGGTCCGTATGCCTCAGGACTTGGAGCGCCTATGGGGAGCTCTGAACATCCCTCCTATCACTGTTCCCTCTTGGATGCCGATGCAGGAAGAGGCGCTACAGTTACCGGCGACTTGGCAACTTCCACCGAGTTGCTCTGAATCCCTGGATGCTGCGTCGGCCTCTGCTGAGAGTTGATAGCTCCGGTTGCCATGTTCTTTCCAGATGGTTGCGCGGACTTTACTTGTTTTCATATTGGAGTTATTTCTGGTTTGCGACTCATTTCATTTTGCTTTTTTCACTCATCCCCCCCCCTCCTCCCCCCTCACTCTTTTTTTTTTTTTACCTTTTCCTTCCTACCCTCCCGTCTGCCTCACCCCCCTCCTTTACCTTTCTCTATTTTCAAATTTTATATTGATATTGTTATTTCTGGCCTCTTTATGCTGAAGCGCATCTTTGCGCTTGGGCCTGGTCCTGACTGTTTTTCGTATACCATGGACAGCTGTTATTCTATGGATGGTCATGGTCTTTGGTCTTATGCTCATTTTCTCTGCTGTTAAAAGCAGTTAGCTAAGAAACCACACGGACCCCACAGACTATAATGGGGTCTATGTGGTTTCCACACAAATCATGCGGAGAGAAAAGTGCCCAAGATGACATCCCGAATGGAATACCGATTGCAGATGTGAACCAGACCAAACAGAATATGTCACTTTTGTAGATTTGGAGAGAAGCAACATTGAAGTCTTATGCAAATGAAGCAGTTGGTGCACTGGGGGTGGGCCTTCAGCTCTGCAAGCACTGCTCTTACTGCTGAGGTTGGATCAACTCTCACAGCACAGGAGATGGTAGAAGTCAGAGTGGTAAGTGCAGTGCTCCATGGAGCTGGAGGTCCGCCCACAGTGCACCAACTGCTTCATTTGCATAAAGTTGTTTTTCTCCAAATCTACAAAAGTGACATACATAACAAAGGTACATTGTTCATCACTATAATGTGCTCAGTAATGCAGTAGAGGGTAGTTGAATATTCTTGAGGAGGTTGATAGACTCCCTTTATGCCACAACCTTTCAAACAAAAATCTCACACTTCATATCCATTATACTTATTACAGGTAAATGTGCTCCAAGGCATTTTTTGGTTTTCTAGGTTTCACACGAAATAGTATAGTTACTTGAGATCAAAGACGACAAAGCTCTGCTACATATATCTATATACCCCAGAAGATTGTGAGCTGTAAAATAACATCACATTTACATTCAAGCTACTCAATTCCATTACAGAAATATGTATGAGCTAAATAGCAAACTTTATAGCCTTCCTGTCTCTGCAGAAAGATGCATTGACTGAAGGACCTTTTAGAAGCAAATATCTTCATTAAAATACCGCAGCTCGGAAAAGATCAGGCTTTAATTAAGAGGAAGATTCTATTTGCATGAAAAAGGAAGGCGAGGAAACCCGAGTGCAAGTACTTAAGACACGCAGCTCATAAAGCGCCATAATTATGGAAATCAGTCAAAGTTTCATGAAAGGGAACAGAACATTTGATATCACAGAATTTACTACAATTTATACAGCAGGAAAGCGCTGCACATAATTCCATTACAATTATTCAATCGCTACATAATAAACATATCTATTGAACCTTATTAGCCATAATTATAATATCGCACTGATTTTATTTCAGTCTGATCTTTGCCTTCTGTTATAAATATTAAATATTCAGAAAATTTGCTTTAATTCTTAATAAACAGACAAATCTTTCCTCGTTTCGTTCCACAACATTGTTAGTTGTTTAGATAAATTAGTTATGGAGGACTCGCTGTCATAAGACATTGAGCTGCCTTCAGAGTGTGACTTTAAGTGCAGCAAACACGGCATTGAGATTATTGATCTGAAATGTGAAGACCGCATCACAATGGCCCTATGTAAAACACTATAAGAAATATTTGGGGGCTTTTCTTCCATACAACTAAGGCCTGGTTCACATCTGCGTTCGGTGTTCCATTTGGGAAGTCTGCTTGGGGACCCCTGATCAGAATACCGAACACATTGACAAGCAGTGAGCAATGAAAGCACACGAACCCCATAGACTATAATGGAGTCCATGTGTTTTCCGCACGGTGTCCACACAAGTCATGCAGAGAGAAAAGTAGTTCATGACACTGGGCGGAAAACACACGGACCCCATTATAGTCTATGGGGTCCATGTGCTTTCATAATCTCACCATTTGTCAATGTGTTTGGTATTCTCTTTGGGGGGGTCCCCAACCAGACTCCCTGAACTGTATACCAAACGCAGATGTGAACAAGGCCTGAGCAGGAAAATCAAAATCAAACTAGTGAAAGTACCTTGTAGAGCTGCTCCTACTCTTTCCAAAAATATTATTCTTATTCTGAATTGCAGCTCCATTTTTCATGAAAATCAGCATTTTATTATTGCACAAATTAACTGCAAAGGGCATTTCTTTTCCTGCTGGACCTTCATTCTCTGCTCTAGATATCTTCCCCTAACTACCACCTAACGCCATCCCCCCATTGCTTGAGAGGCATCTTCCACTTTTTCACTATTTATTTGTAGTTAGGGGCTGTTATCTAGAGCGGAGAGAGTGAAACTCGTACAGGGAAGACACACCCTTTAAACCCTTTACAGCTAATTTGCATAAGCAAAAACACAGACTTTCATGAAAATGGAACAGCAATGCCATAAAAGAAAGGTATCTTGGGAAAGTGTAGAAAAAACCTACAAGATACTGTCATTAGTTTCATTTCCTGTTTGTTACACTAATAGTCGTACAACGATTCTCCTACTGACAGACTCCCATTAATCAAAATAGATTATTGCTCACATGAAAGAAAAGTACAAGTAGGTGTGGCTAGAGTCCCAAATATAAGCGGCCATTCGAGATGCAAAACAAGTAGCATCAGCAATAGCATTGAACTCACCAGTTTATTGCACTTTTTAGTAATATCTTTATAATTTAACATAGGCTAAGTGAGACGAGCTGCCCCAGTAAATGCACCATTTTGTACTACATGTGCACCCGCAGAACCTTGAGCATGCACATCTAGCACAATACACCCTGTTAGCTGATTTAGTCAAGTCCTCACTTCATAAATTTCTAGCGTTACAAAATCAAGTGACCATTATTTTTTACCTAATAGAATAGGTTAGTCGGTGAAACATTTTCTGACCATATATATATATATATATATATATATATATATATATATATATAAAGAGAGAGAGTAACACATTTAACTTTGTGTTATTGTTTTATATGGGCAATAAAATGTTACACCATTTTATTTAACTACTGTGACCATTAACAATCAGTGACTCTGTAGAAATGTAAGAGTTAACCATCTTAGGGGTAACAGTCTAATAGGTTACCAAAGCATACGTCCATGAATAGAGGAGCTCTCTATGGTTCGGGACTTATTGGAAACCCAATTGTGTATTCCTTATTGTGAGGGTGTTGTATCCAATGCATCTGCCATAATTCAGGATTTCTATGGCAAATCCCATGTATCATTAGTGTATACCTAAAAGTATTAACTACTGTGATTACAGTTCTTGAAAATTTAACATGTCATCTTACTGTTTCATATAGCCGGGCTTAGACTATAGGAAGATACTTATCAAACGCTGTTTGCTCTGATAAAACCAGTTTCTTATTCCGTTACTATGTGGAGGCTAAAAGTTCTTGTTCAAACAGGTCTTCAGTATGTGATCTCAGAATTAAGGGCGATATGGCCCTCTAAATGGTTTTCTAGGTACATCAGTATATTCGTACATAGTCTGTGAATCACTGGTTGGTTCAGATCAGATGTACATACAGTACGGACATAACACAATGTAACTGCATTTTCAGGATTTTTTACCTGTCTTTAAATTACAGATACGAATTAAGATGAGTTTCTGATTTAGGTTCAACATTTCGGTAACAGTCAACAAGCCTAAATTGATATTTATTGTTTATTGTTATTTTTACCTGCGGTAGGTTCTTATACACTGGGAGAAACATTTGGTCTTATAACTAAAGCTAAATGTCTAGTCTGTATTTCATATTTACCAGAATTTAGAAGAATAATAGACTTTAAACAGATAAATTCTTCACCACGTAGTCTCATCATTCGGAACCGAGTGGCTGTGGTGACCAACATATCAAAGATTTCCACCAAACCTTCTACACAGCGCCCCTGATTCCTGTATGAAGAGAAAACCAAATTATATATATATATAGACATACATATATGTACATGAAAAAAAAAACTACAATTAAATTTCATTAGTCTGTGTAGGTACTTATAAGAAAAGCATGAATCACTATGTATGTATTTCATAGATGACACATTTACAATGTATATACATAATTTTCTGTCTAATAGACATTTAGAGGTTCAAAGTATAATTTCCTTCTTGTTGATAAGACGAAAGATAGACCTAACATGACACACACCTATATGGTGGTCTCTCCTGAAGGAGTGACGATATCCCCCTAAGATGACAAAGACAAATACTAGTGTGACTATGGCAGACTATTCTGTAACTTCTCCATATGCTGTATATGATTATTGAAGGACATATGGGCAGACTTGTGAATCATGTATGGAATTATTTACAACAGTCCATCATGTTCTTTCACTATGAATGGTTAACGTGAAGTCTTATTACCACAACAGCCATGTTTAATTTTCTGCTTAGATTTGATGTAACAAGGTGAGAAACATTCTTTTCCCAGTCCAGTAATTGACCATTTATACGGACCGCGCAGGTAGGGGGTATGTGTTTTTACTGCAAGGCTCATTGTTATAGTTCACCCAGTGTGACCAACCTTTCTGTTATTACATGTAGATTTCAGAATAATAGATCTCAGTTATTCTAGCAGAAAATGATGTTTTTCATAACACTTTACCTAGTTTATTTTACTCTCAAAGCTCTTTTTTTTTTTTTTTTTTACAATACGTAAACCACAATGTAAATTCAAGCACATTAACTCTTCCGGCATTCAGACCATATGAGGTGTATAAAAGTAAGGGCTTATAACAAGTATACTTATTATTGACAACACTGTGGTGCAACACTTAGTGGTATTCAGATGGGAGATGGATAGCTACCAGGACGGTTCAAGTTCCAGCCAGCTACTAGCAAAAATGATGAGAAAAAACAGACTCAAGCCATCTTTCTATATGACACAATGGCCATCGTTTGCCTACATTGTATTTAATACCCTTTAAAGCAGTCTTGCATTGCAGACTAGATCACACAGTGCTAGGCCATAGGGGCATAGCATAAGGAGGGGGGGGGATAACGTCCGCAGTAATAAGTGTAATTAGACTAGTTAGTACCATGGATCTATATATTTATATATTCAGAGATCGTGTAACCAAATCCACTGTCTCTCCAGTTGAAAGAGTATATATTTGTCCCTGAAGCTACAACATCAAAA
The DNA here is from genome assembly GCF_031893055.1 of Leptodactylus fuscus. Classification (NCBI taxonomy): domain Eukaryota; kingdom Metazoa; phylum Chordata; class Amphibia; order Anura; family Leptodactylidae; genus Leptodactylus; species Leptodactylus fuscus. The sequence continues at coordinate 59,153,851 of NC_134267.1, read as the reverse complement.
CACATAGAGAACACATTCCTTTAACTGTGTATTGACTGACCCCCCTTCACCACAAGCGGATCAGTAAAGTGCAAAGTAGATATTACCAGAATCTGTCCTACTCTGCACATTCAGTCTTTGTCCTACAAATACCTCCATTTGCACTAATGTCATAGACATAGGTTATAAACGTCATAGAATGGTCAATTTTATATATACAGGATGTGTCTTCCAAGCGTTGTCCTACTTGAATATCATGCCTTATGTATATACTTCTAGGGACCCATTTATATTGTGCTTTATGCAATGTGGTTTTTAGTGCATTTTAGAATAAAAATGTATATAAAATGCATGTACATAGGACATTATTATTATTTATTTATATAGCACCATTAATTCCATGGTGCTACATTTGCAATAAGCCCAATTTTATCTACACGTTCATCTTCTATAACTATGTTAATAAATATCTTCTTAATTTGTACAGTGAAAGTGTTCAACTTTCTGTATTGGAGCCTTAAATTACCCAGATAACCATCCATTGCTAATATAATAATTCCTGATCACGGACAATTAACCAAATGTGACCACAGTATCTGAGAAGATACTTTCCCTTCCAACCAAACCCAACCTCTGTGAGATTGTGGTAGCCATTAGCTTGCCATGACAGCAGGTAGTCTTCTATAAGCTCCCACAATAAATAAATAATATATGCTTGCCTTTCTACCACCTCCAAGTGACGCTACATTAATCCCCCCTATTAAGCTCGCATAATTAAAGTTTTAGGTCTGAATTAATTTCGAGCTCCAGCAAAGGCTGAAATACGCCAGGGACTTTCTGCCATTGGACTTGACAAGTTTGAGGTTTGTGCTACTCGTGGCCTTTTGTCCAGTCTCAGTGATGGACTAGGTGTAGTAAGCCATTTATTATTTGTATTATATTTTAGTTGTACATCTAGAACCATGTAATGTCCTAGATGTAAAATACAAGTTGGGAATACTAAGGATGGGAATTCCTTCAACCATGGCCTCCGAGTGGTTTCCGCAGGTTTTTTCTTTTCCTGAAAGCTGAATATATATAATCCTCAGCTGTGGCAATAATTTAGTAGTGTTATATTATTTCTGTAGTTATATGGCTGTGGCTGTTTTCAAAAATTTCCAGACTACAGCATAAAATCTAGCCCCTGCACATATTTCACTATATTACAGAGGTATAAAGGAAAATTTATTTTCCTATCACAGTTTACTTGTTATTTATAAGGATGAACCTAAATGTTGCCCAAGCCAAGGGAAGATTTAAGAACCTTTTTCCTCCTGAGAAAACATAAATTTGTATTTGTAGATGTAAAGCCTCGCTTATGACGAAACAAAGGCAGCAGAAAAAGTGGGGCAACAAATATTTTTAGCCCAATCAGATGCTCACAGAGAATTCTTACACTAAAGTCAGATACTTGAGAGGCATTGAGCATTGTATTATAATCCAATGGACGATGTTCTTTCCACTCTGTTTTATAGGACCAACAGCAGTCAATAAAAATTATTTACAGTGAACTAAATAATGGGGCACCATTGTGGTTTTATCAGACACATGGCTGCTTTTCTCTGATTACTTTGGTACTGCTTTGCAGAGACCGAGCTGTATAAATTGACAAGCACATGGAAAATATGAGAGTTGAGTCTGGTACCACTCATAGGGGGCTACTGGCAGCTCAACAAGCACAGTGGGGTTATCAATGGGGGTCAGAGTGATATCTCACCATTATTCCAATATAGAGAACCCCACTAATCAATTATTTATGCCTAAATACTAGCAACACAATTTGCCCTCTTCCGTCTCCATCTGGCAGCAGCACTGACTCCTTCTTACCCACCATCAACCTTCTCCTAAGACAGCTACACTCTTCCCCACTGCATACCTCCCCCACTGGCAATAACATTCTACTAAACCTTGAATGGCTGTAGGTTTCCCATCCTTTGCTCCTTGTTATTACCACTCTTCTCTCCCAATCACCCTGCACTGGGAATGTCAGCTTATTCTTACATCTGTTGCAGTTTACTTTTTTCCTCCAGACTCCTATCGAAATACTTCCTAGGTACAGGACCATCATCTCACTGCAGGTCCTTCATCCCTCCTAGCCATTCAAACTTACCTGATTGCTTTGTACCATAGTTCCTGCTTTGTGCCAATGCCTGGCATGGCAATGGATCCACAACTCACAAGCCAATGAGTAACAAGCAGCTCACACTTTGAGAACCGCTGCTATAGATTTTCTACCATCAATATTACTTCAATATAACACCTGTTATCAGTAGTACTTACGGGAAACTTACCTGTCTAATAGAAGATTGGGGGCAAATGACAGTTTGCCTGGATGTTCCACCGAGCGCCAAATTAAACCGACCATAAGTATTTCAAGCCAAGCACATTCCAAAAGATGAACCTGGTCATGGAGAGTCAAGTCCACAAAACCTGGGGAATAATAAAGGATATATAATTATACAATCTAGTTATTGTGTAAACTACATCTACAGTTAAATTTAATCATTCCTGTGCTATTTTTCAGCATCTGCATGAAAATATTATAAATACAGTTTTTATATATTTTAAGTAAAGCTTCACTTTTGCAATATCTCCCATTACAATGGGGATTATCTGGTAGTAACATAAAGGATTACAGTACAAAAACCTTTACTGTACATTTGTCTTATAGGTTAAAGATTGCTATTTACAGATTTACAGGAATATTTTCTTAACCCCTTCACTCTCTACATCATACTATTACGTCGCACTAGACATATGGTTAACGCTAAGAGCCGTAATGGTACGGCACTGTGATGCCACAGACACAGCTGAGGGCCAGGACCAGCCTCCGGAGTTGGAAGATATTCCGCCTTTAGTGGATTAACCCCCTGGATGCTGTTATCAATATCCTTCCCCGGAGGTAATACAACCCCCCGGATGTCCCAAGGTTCAAGTCTTCTTGTAAAATTTAGAAAAAAAAAAAAAAAAAAAAGGTCAAAAGTTTAACTCAAAGAATAAAAAATTATACAAAAGTTCAAAAACTAAAATACAAAAATTTTAAAATGTCCCCGCTACCCAAACATAGTGTTATTTATCCTGTACGGTAAAAATAACATATTTTGATCACTTCGCTTTCCCCAAAAATAGCAATAAAAAGTTATTAAAAAGTCATACATACCAAACATTGGTCCCAATAGAAAGTACAACTTGTCCCACAAATAAAGAGCCCTGACATGTCATTAAACCTTAATTTATTTTAACCCCAAAATGGTGGCAAGTGAAAAGACAACTCATCACACAAAGACTAAGCCCCCACTTAGATATATCGACAGAAAAATAAAAAAAAGTTTTGCCATTTGGAAAGCAGATAAGGAAATATGAAAAAGTTGCTGAGCAATAACATACATCCTTAAAGGATTAAAGATGATCTATCTATTTTTGGGTGCAAACCCTCTAAAAGTCGCCTACATACTATTATTAAACAAGTGCCACTCCCACTTGATTTGTGGGCATACACTGCTGTATGGATACATGCTGGGTCTTGGAATGGAAAGATGCTGGGTCTTGGCTTTTGGAGGACAAATTTTGCTGGAATAGGTTTTAGGCGCTATGTTTCAATTGCAGAGCCCCTAAAATAAAGTACCAGTACAGTGGAATGCTGCAAAAAGTGACCCCATTTTTGAAACTACATGCTTTAGTATTGTTTCCGGATAAAATGTCGATTTGGATGGAAATTTTTCATTTTCATAAGGGGTTAAAGGAGAAAATGCACCCCACAAGGGGTAGAGTGATCATTTTGACCCTAGAGAAGATTTAAAAAAAAAAAGTGCAGTAGATGGTGAATGGAAAACGAAAATTGAAATTTTCCCAGATATATATGCTACTTCAGTGCCCGGTATGTCATGGCCAGCTTGTTGAACAATGAAAAGTCAACTTCCCAGTTATTATGCTCTGTAGCCTTATTTTGGATACATGCAGCCCTAATCTTTTGCTTGGAAATGCAACAAGACTCATAAGCGAAAGTGCACCATGTATATTTGAGTCGTAATTTGGTTATTTACACTGCGTTGGCGAGCATTTGCAGAGACTCTGAAGTGAAATTAAAAACATTCACCCCCAACTTATGATTCCTTTTTACAAACTACACCCATCAAGGGATTTATCAAGGGGCATAATGAAAATATTCAGCCCAAGAGTGCTTCCCAAAAATTAATGTGCGAAGTGAATTTTTTTTTTTTTAAACAAATATGCCATTTCTGGTCCCTCTTGTTGTACCCACGTATGAGAGACATGCACGCCTAAAACTTTTAGGCAGTTTATCCCATTTGCTAAAAAGTTGCATTTGTGAACGTAAACTGCCGTTTGGGCACGCAGCAGGGCTCAGGTGGGAAAGAGTGCTATGCTTTTATTTGCTTTGGGAGTTTAGATTTAGAGGGACTGGTTTTTGGATGCCATGTCACTTTTGCAAAGTCCTGGAGATGCAAGTAAAGGAGAATTCCACAAGATGTGACACCATTTTGTAAACTACATCACTCAAATAATTTATCAAAGGGCATAAAGAGCATTCATAACCTTTTGGTGTTGCATTAATTTAGTTTCTAGAAATGAATACACACCTGGTAAATATTAAACTTTTTTCAGAGATACACCATTCAGTGCCCATTATGTTGTGCCCAGCTTGTGTCAGCAGAGACACACACTCCAAAAACTCTTAAGTGGGTTACAACAAGAGTGTTCATCTCTAGCACAAGCTAGGCACAACATTTTGTGCACTGAAATTGCATATTTCTGGAACAATTGCAATTTTCACTTGCAACCAACAGCTGCGCATTCATTTCTGGAAAAATAAATTAATGCAACACTTGGGATTTTTGTTATATAATTCATTTTCTATAGAGAGAAGGGATTTGGGGGCTTTATTACTTTATTAATTTTTTTCATACACTTAATTTTTTTTTTTTTTCCACTTTTTTTTTACTTTTCATGTTTCCCTCTAGGACACTTCAATCAGTTGATGCTTTGATCAAAGCGTCACTGATGCTGTATTATAGGCTGCAAGACACAGCATTCAGTGTCTTGCAGTCTATAGAGGAAGTCTGCTTATGCCTCCATCGCAGACAGGATCAACCAGGTACTGGGGGGCACCAGGCAGCCACTCACTGACCAGACCCCCAGCTGCAGATTACTGATACCTGCACCCCCAATCTTGCCACAGGTGTTGCCGAGGGGACAGAAACTTGGCGGAACCACTTTGATGTAACGGTTAATACCCACTCCCAATCCCCCTCAAGGGGTCTCTGAAGAACCAGCCGTATTTTTTTTACTATTGACCGGTCTTCAGAGACCAGAATCGTAGGCTGTAAATTTATGGCTGCAGTTGTCAACTGGTTAAAGTTACAGGGTCTCTGAAGAAGATGCATTCAGAGAGAACAGTAATGCACTTACCTTAAACCCTGAGACCAGCTTGTCCAAACTTCCTCAGGAGACTTAAAGATATAAAACTGGACTATAGATATAAAAGACAAACAATAATCTAACCAGGCAGCAGAATCCTTGATAATGGCAGTGAAAACCACCATTCCCTGTACCTTGGTGGTAGGTGCAGGTACTAAAGTCTAGGCACCGGCAGAGTGCCACAGCTGGTCCTATTTATACCCAGGACCTAGCGCTTAGTCAGCCAATCTGTGCATTCTACATCCGGGGGGGGAAGGGGGGTCTCGCAACTCCACTCCTCGGTTCTCATTGGTTACTTCTTCCAGACTGGTCTCCATAGTGACCGAACGCTAAACAACTGAACACATGGCCAGAATACACTTGCCGATCATGTCACATGAATCTCTGTTTGTGTATAATACGATTAGTGGAGTAACGGAGCTTCTGAATCGGTTCTTATTTTCCATTTTGTATCAGGTAGGGTAAATATATCTTCCTCTACCTCAGTTGATATGAATCAATTTCTGATGCTATTAGTTCACTAACTATTAAAGCGAGATCTGCATATTCTTTGTCTGTATTACTCCCATATTATGCCATCATATGTATTATACATTTCAATGAGGGAATAAACCATCGCAATCTATACTGATAGCCAAGGTTCCTATTAGATTCTTATTTAATGATCCTTTATCTATTTGTACATATAAGGAACATGAAGGCAGTTCTCACAAAAACAGAATGATATCATATATGCCATTTTCACTTAGTTGGAATTATTTAGGCTCTATACCAGGGATCCTCAAACTGCGGCCCGCCAAGCACTTCTGTCTGGCCCCGCCGACAACGCCGGCAGGCGTGCATTTATAATGAAGCTCCTGGGGAGCTCGGGCCAGGCCATGGAGCGCACTTCACTTTACCTATTGGAGGGCACCGCTCCCAATGTCTGTGCGACCTGCTCTGCCTCTGGCCCACTGTTTAAAAAGTTTGAGGACCCCCGGTCTATACTGTCAGGAGGGCGGTGTCATGCAGGAGCAGACTGGGGGTGCGAGTCTGCGCTCTGACACTGTCCAACTCCAATTGGCGCTCTCATGCCCCCTAGACCAGTACTTCTAAACTTTTCCGACCCAATTATCACCTAGAGACTAGATATTCACACTGTCATCAGTTTTAAATATTAATATAATAATGGATGAGGTATAAAATATAGATTGTAGTCATTGTAGCAGCTTTAATTCACAAAAAATATCATGTTCCTCCAATTTCCCCTCAAACGGTGCTGTTAGGTCTCTTGCATGGTGGTGAGAAGTGCTGTTACTGATGTGAGGGTGAAGAAAATCAAGCAGTACTAAACATGAAGGACATCATCATGACTAATAGTGTTTCCCATTACACCTCTTCACTCCCACATTAGCGCTGTGGCGCTCACGGCCTCAGATCTCTTTCCAGCTCTTCACTACCCTACTCCTCTTTACAAGTGGGCACAATGCCGTTCTGTCTTCACAGTGAGATACGTAGCAGGGAAAGCTCACAGAGATGGCGGGAAGGAGCAGTCATGGCTAGGATAGGGGAGGTTATGGATAGGATATTCTATGCAAGTCTGGTCAGCAAGATCTTAACAACTAGATGTCCAATCTCAAATATTGGAATGCTCTATCCATGCATCAGGATATATGCATGTTCTTGTGTATCCTGCATTTGAGCACAGAAGACCTTGATATAGTTCATGACTTCAGCTACTAGAAAGGGGGTCCTAAGAGGGTCCTATAAATTTAACATTTTTTGACATAAAAAAACAAAACCTTTTGTAAAGAAAAAATCTAAATAGATTATCTATCTATCTATCTATCTATCTATCTATCTGTCTATCGATTATCTATCTATCTATCTATCTATCTATCTATCTATCTATCTATGATCTGTCTATCTATCTATGATCTGTCTATCTGTCTGTCTATCTATCTATCTGATGTAGCAAAGTTAACCCAAACTTCTGCAACTGGTTAAACTGCTGCAGCATGATATCTTATCACAAAAACAGTCTTTCAAATGACTTTTCATTGGTTTAGTTTTAACCAGTAGCAGAAGTGCTACCTCTGTGTGTGCAGATGCTAAAATATTCCAGCACACAGCAAGAAAAAATCCAAAAAATTTACTTTTAATGCCCCATGTAAAAATTGCCATCACAAATTAAAATGCACGCATTCAGAAAAGCTTATGTGTTTCGGAGTAGAAACACCCCTTAGTCATAGCAGGTCGCTCCGTAAAAACAAAAAGATCCCCCCCCCCCCCGATCACATGGAAAGGGTCATTTGCAAAGTACGGAACATGGATAAAAGATACCAGTACTACATGTCATATGCCAATCCAAAATCCAGGACATTAGTTCCCGGGCACCAGCATCACATGGGTGGATTTTGGATATATCAGAGGTGAGCTGTATATTTTTTTTCTCTTTGACATCCGTGTGTGTGTGTGTGTGTGTGTGTGTGTATATATATATATATATTTTATATATATATATATATTAGTGTATATGCACTGAATAAAGAGAGTTAATAAGAGCTAGTGTTAAATGAGATTGGTAAATGTAATTCTGCAGCTTATCAGTACAAATATCAGAAATGAAAGCCATGAATGTAAGTTGTTTATGACTCTGCGGCATATGGTTTACTAAGCACAAGAGAATGTATCTCAAAATAATTTGAACAAATTTGCTCGACCAGAACAGAGGCAGAGCCTTGTATTCTAACATGCCAGGAAATTAAACTAGAAAAATTAACTTGAAGACTAACACAGCATCATGTCTGCAAATAGAAGCTTTTCAGAACATAATGTACTATAGTGAAAGATCGGAGCTTAGCCCAAGAAGTTCAAGGTTTGGTCACTGCATGCAGCTATTAGAAAATAAAATGAATTTCTGCTCCAGACACCTGCAGACAGTTTCAGTTATCAGATGGCTTTCACTTTAAACCAATTATTATTCCTCCTAATATAAATCACTTGGAAGGAATATAAATGACATCTTAATGGCTGATTTCATGCCTGTCGGCCATTTTACACGTCTGTGATCATTTCATGAGTAATGGAAGGACTAAAGTATATACCTTTAATTAAACATTAACATAGGCTGAGGCCTCACAATGTGTCAACGCAACTTTCTTTGTTGCAGATTTTGCTACATTATTTGGATCTAAAGAAGAGAATGGATACAAAAGTAATGGGAAATATATAGGAGGTTCTTATATTTCTACTTTTTGCACAATCTACCCAGGCTTTGGCTCAAAATAATGCAGAAAAATCTGTAACAAAAAAAGTTGCCTTTCTGCAATGTGGGGTCTCAGCCTAAAACAGGGATCTTCTCATTTTACTCCTTTTTTTTTTTTTTTCAACTGTAATTTTTATTAAAGATATTTTCAATACAAATTCCAAAAACAGAAACACAGAAAAAGGAAAGAAGGGACAAATACCCACGACCCCCAAACGGAGTGAAATACAGTCACATAATCAAAGCCCAAGGGCCTACTAAAGAGAGAGAAAAAAGGGGGGGAGAACAAAGACGAGGCAAAAGACAAGGGAAAGGAACAGGAGGGAGGAATGGGGGAGGGAGGTCCGGAAACAAAAGCCCTGCAGGATACAATAAGGGTATCCTGCAGGGTTTTTGGTCAGGATTTTGAGGCGAACACGGCCTAATAACGTCCCTGCTTAACATTGGATGAATTTTTCATGTATACTTAAATACCGTTTTTTCCATGGCACATCAACCTATGTTATCGTCACAATAAATGTATTTGTTTATTCATCACTGAATCAAGAGTGTGCAGCAGATCATTTCTTTTTTGGATACTGACAGGGTCGGAGGACCCATTTTCTGCTTGCACCTCAATCCAACATATGAGTGTGCAGTTCCACTGTTTTCTTACATTAAGCATTGTGGGAAAAGCTAACAATGTTAGCTAGGTCCCATAGGAATGAATGGATGCAGCCTGTGCCGGCCTCCGGCCGCTTAACCCCCTGCACGCCGGCTGCGCCCATTCATTCTAATGGGAGACTAGCTAACATCTCTAGTAGCTTAAGGCTTGGTTCACATATGCTGATGTGTTCCGTCCATAAGAGTACGCATGATGACCCCTATGGATGGAACACAAGCGCAACTGCAAGCATATATTGGACTATAATGGGGTCCGTGTGCTTGAACTGCACAGCGCTTGCAGTTGCGCTTGTGTTCCACCCGTAGGGGTCCTCATGTGGACTCTTATGGATGGAATGCATCAGCGTATGTGTATATAGTGTATAGTGTGTATCTAGTGCCCCTGTTCTCGCTCCTGTTCTCGCCTCACTGCCCCGCCTCCCAGGTTAGTGTTACAGACCTAGGAAGAAGGCGGGGCTTGTGGCTTAGGAGAGTGTGGGCGGGTACTGGGAGGGGAGCAGTCACGTCTCCCCGCCCTGTACCTGCCCACACTCTTCTAAGCCACAGACCCCACCTTCTTCCTAGGTCTGTAACACTAACCTGGGAGGCGGTGGCAGCAAGGCGAGAACAGGAGTGAGAACAGAAGCGAGAACAGCAGGGACCGGACCAGCGATAGCGCTTCTGTGCAGGTAAGTGGAGACCAGGGGTGACTAAGTAGCCAGAGGATTTTTTTTTTAATCACTACACAGCGTGGAGTCTAACAATTAAAACGTTCAATCTTCAGACTCCATGCTGTACAGTGAATAGGATCATTTTTAAAATCCGATTTTCGATTATTAAAAAAATCCCATTGACTTGCATTGGGATCGGAATTGGGATCGGGTTCGAATGGAAAATGATCGGAAATTGGATTTTAAAAACGTTCCTGAAATCTCAAGATCAGCTCATCCCTACCCATATGATATTATATACCTTCAGTAGCTCCCACATAATGAGGTCTATAAATAAGTTTTTACCATCCTCTTTTTGGGTGGTGTATTATTTTCAGTGCAGTGTCATCTGACTGCATTCCATAATAAATTTGGCTCCCAGCTCTTGCTAGTGTGCATTGACCCTAAAAACTAACATTTTCATCTGTTTCAATTATTATTTTTTTCACTCTCGTGTGAATGTAGTCTATGTCTGTTCTTTTGGGGGGTTTATGGACCATTTGTCTGTCAAAACACATAGGTACTACGGTATGTTTCCCTGTTTTCAGAAATACTTGAATGGACTCATATCTGCAAAGTGCTCCACAGCCAAAATTTGTCCATGAAAAATAAACCGTTTCATGCATTTTTCACAGACAATTTAAAAGATGGTCATGTGAATAAAGCCTAAGGCCGAGGCCACACAGTCTTCTAATTTTAGACTATCCATTTAATATATAATAATGATATATCAAGGCAGTAAAGCTATAAATAGATGTAGGGCAGGATATGATAGCACAGGCAGACTCTAAAATTAGGCACAGAAAAGGTTATAATAAAAAGTCAAGGATGGAGATATTTGGACCTTGATAGTAAGGGAAGTGGTTATCAGTTTTTATACTGATCTATATGCAAATAGGGAGAAATCTGACAATCAAGCTGAATCTGACAATGCCATACATGTAGGAGGGGGACCGGCCGAGCAGACTCTGCTCCCTATACCTGCTCATTTTAAAATGATGTTCCCACAACATGCCGCAGTGTTTTACAGTAACACATGGCTCTTTGGAAAGCTTTGTAGTTCACATTGAGTTAGGCTGCAGTGTTCTGCAGTAGTTCACATTGATTTTCACGCTGCAGTGTCTTTTCAGTAGTTCACATTTGAGTTCAGACATACAGCCGCCCACCATTGGGCCTGTGGACCTCGCTGTAGTGTTCTACAGCTAAGAGGTTCTGTAGTTTAAAAAAAATATTTATATATATATATATATATATATATATATATATATATATACAGAACTGTAACAGATAGTCGATTCTACTGACTGCTCTGGTTTTTCTACTCAGTCTGAGGCCCACTACTCTCAGACATGCCCAATAAACTCCAGTTTATATTAATGGCAGCCATATTGCTTTCAAATTATTGGAAGTGGCCAGGTCTCTCATTGTCAGATGTCATTCGCTGAGATGACATGATTATGCTTGAAAAAAATCAATGCTATCATATCTCATACCCAGCTATGTGTATTGCCAGTGATCCCTGTCTCCCGCTGATAGCATCACCCTTCTTAGCCGAGGATCTTTCCTGAACCTACTCTCTCCTTCCCTTTAGCTTTGCACCCTTAGGGTGAGCACTTGAAAGGCCAGTGCATGCAGCAAGAAATTTGTTCCCTATCCCTGACAATCTCGGCTTATTTATATAGTTTGTTGAATCCTTGGTAAAATACCTGAAAAATGTAGCATGGTTGTTCTTGCAAGGGTGTTCTGCAACTGCATTATGACTTACTCTCCATGTATGGACATTGGCTTGTTTCTGATGTCATTACTGATCTGGACTCTTTTCTGCTGTTCTCCTGTGTATTACCCTGGCCAGCTATCAACTATCCTGGGACCACCGTGATAGGTAGCGATCTGGAAGTCTCTCTGCACCAACGTCCAGATCAATGTATGGGAGTTACAGGGTGAACACCAGAGAAACTGCCTATAAAATATCCATGGAATGACCCTTGGTCAAACTGGTTAGTTGGCACAGTGGGTCCACAACCCACTGCCCATAAGATACATGGTACTGCAGCTAATAGTACGTTTTCTACCTCACCTCAATGATTTCTTGAAAGTATGACAGCTTGATTAAGAGAGAGTTAGGGAGCAGAACTTTCTTTTTTGTGCAGTCTGTGAGAGACATCATAGCTGCGAGTCTCCATTCACTAGCTTACCCTGGAAGCATAGGTAAAAATTTCTCAAAACTGAATACAATAGTTGTAGACCCATTACAATATGGCAGACTGATCTTAAGTTGTCTATAAACCTACCTGGTACTCTCTTGGCCCAGTTAATCATATGCACAAGCTCCTTATCTGCAAGGTTGGTGAGCAGTGTCATCATGGAGGCTTCACTGAGAGGTTTAGTTGAGTCATGCTCCGAATATACAATGGGTGGCTCGGCTTCCATTAAGGCACTGATTAACTGTTCTGCTGTCAAAGACAATACTGGGCTCAATTTCATGCTTTTAACAGTGGGGTTCACCCATATTGATGCTGTCCTTATTTCAGATGTATTCCCATCACTCTTCTGCTCCTGCTCATCCTTCTGACGTTTGTGTTTCATCATGCGTGCTCCTCTGCGATCCTTCCTGATACCTGGAAACAAATCAAATATTATCATGTGTCCTATCAAGATAACAAATCAATTTACTGTGACACATTATAAGGACATGTAGTAGTCTTTCAATTAGGTTGAAAGCATTTGCTATTACTACAAAATAGAGATGAGCGAACACTAAAATGTTCGAGGTTCGAAATTCGATTCGAACAGCCGCTCAATGTTCGTGTGTTCGAACGGGTTTCGAACCCCATTATAGTCTATGGGGAACAGATACTCGTTAAGGGGGAAACCCAAATCCGTGTCTGGAGGGTCACCAAGTCCACTATGACACCCCAGGAAATGATGCCAACACCTCTGGAATGACACTGGGACAGCAGGGGAAGCATGTCTGGGGGCATCTAACACACCAAAGACCCTCTATTACCCCAACATCACAGCCTAACAACTACACACTTTACACACTCAATACCACCTCTCTGACAGTAGGAAAACACCTTGAAACATGTGTATTTGGCACTTGCAGTGAGGAGAGCTTGTCACCAGCAGTGAATTTGGCCCTTGTAGTAAGTTGAGGTTGGCACCAACATTTGTTTTGAAAATCAGGGTGGATTGAGCCTCTAACCAGCAGAGTTTGGGCAAATTCATGGTGGAGGGAGCCTCTAAACACCCCAGTTTGGGCAAATTCATGGTGGAGGGAGCCTCTAAAAACCCCAGTTTGGACCAATTCATGGTGGAGGGAGCCTCTAACCAGCCCAGTTTGGGCAAATTCATGGTGGAGGGAGCCTCTAAAAAACCCAGTTTGGACCAATTCATGGTGGAGGGAGCCTCTAACCAGCCCAGTTTGGGCAAATTCATGGTGGAGGGAGCCTCTAACCAGCCCAGTTTGGACCAATTAATGGTGGAGGGAGCCTCTAACCAGCCCAGTTTGGACCAATTAATGGTGGAGGGAGCCTCTAACCAGCCCAGTTTGAACCAATTCATGGTGGAGGGAGCCTCTAAACAGCCCAGTTTGGGCAAATTCATGGTGGAGGGAGCCTCTAAAAAACCCAGTTTGGACCAATTCATGGTGGAGGGAGCCTCTAACCAGCCCAGTTTGGACCAATTAATGGTGGAGGGAGCCTCTAACCAGCCCAGTTTGGACCAATTCATGGTGGAGGGAGCCTCTAAACAGCCAAGTTTTGGGAAATTCATGGTGGAGGGAGCCTCTAACCAGCCCAGTTTGGACCAATTCATGGTGGAGGGAGCCTCTAAACAGCCCAGTTTGGGCAAATTCATGGTGGAGGGAGCCTCTAAAAAACCCAGTTTGGACCAATTCATGGTGGAGGGAGCCTCTAATTAGCCCAGTTTGGACCAATTAATTGTGGAGGGAGCCTCTAACCAGCCCAGTTTGGACCAATTAATGGTGGAGGGAGCCTCTAAACAGCCCAGTTTGGGCAAATTCATGGTGGAGGGAGCCTCTAACCAGCCCAGTTTGGACCAATTAATGGTGGAGGGAGCCTCTAACCAGCCCAGTTTGGACCAATTAATGGTGGAGGGAGCCTCTAACCACCCCAGTTTGGACCAATTCATGGTGGAGGGAGCCTCTAACCAGCCCAGTTTGGACCAATTCATGGTGGAGGGAGCCTCTAAAAAACCCAGTTTGGACCAATTCATGGTGGAGGGAGCCTCTAAACAGCCCAGTTTGGGCAAATTCATGGTGGAGGGAGCCTCTAAAAAACCCAGTTTGGACCAATTCATGGTGGAGGGAGCCTCTAACCAGCCCAGTTTGGACCAATTAATGGTGGAGGGAGCCTCTAAACAGCCAAGTTTGGACCAATTCATGGTGGAGGGAGCCTCTAAAAACCCCAGTTTGGACCAATTCATGGTGGAGGGAGCCTCTAACCAGCCCAGTTTGGACCAATTAATGGTGGAGGGAGCCTCTAACCAGCCCAGTTTGGACCAATTAATGGTGGAGGGAGCCTCTAACCACCCCAGTTTGGACCAATTCATGGTGGAGGGAGCCTCTAAACAGCCAAGTTTGGACCAATTCATGGTGAAGGGAGCCTCTAAAAACCCGTTTGGACCAATTCATGGTGGAGGGAGCCTCTAACCAGCCCAGTTTGGGCAAATTCATGGTGGAGGGAGCCTCTAAACAGCCCAGTTTGGGCAAATTCATGGTGGAGGGAGCCTCTAACCAGCCCAGTTTGGACCAATTAATGGTGGAGGGAGCCTCTAACCAGCCCAGTTTGGACCAATTAATGGTGGAGGGAGCCTCTAACCACCCCAGTTTGGACCAATTCATGGTGGAGGGAGCCTCTAAACAGCCAAGTTTGGACCAATTCATGGTGGAGGGAGCCTCTAAAAACCCCAGTTTGGACCAATTCATGGTGGAGGGAGCCTCTAACCAGCCCAGTTTGGACCAATTAATGGTGGAGGGAGCCTCTAAACAGCCAAGTTTTGGGAAATTCATGGTGGAGGGAGCCTCTAACCAGCCCAGTTTGGACCAATTCATGGTGGAGGGAGCCTCTAAACAGCCCAGTTTGGGCAAATTCATGGTGGAGGGAGCCTCTAAAAAACCCAGTTTGGACCAATTCATGGTGGAGGGAGCCTCTAATTAGCCCAGTTTGGACCAATTAATTGTGGAGGGAGCCTCTAACCAGCCCAGTTTGGACCAATTAATGGTGGAGGGAGCCTCTAAACAGCCCAGTTTGGGCAAATTCATGGTGGAGGGAGCCTCTAACCAGCCCAGTTTGGACCAATTAATGGTGGAGGGAGCCTCTAACCAGCCCAGTTTGGACCAATTAATGGTGGAGGGAGCCTCTAACCACCCCAGTTTGGACCAATTCATGGTGGAGGGAGCCTCTAACCAGCCCAGTTTGGACCAATTCATGGTGGAGGGAGCCTCTAACCAGCCCAGTTTGGACCAATTAATGGTGGAGGGAGCCTCTAACCACCCCAGTTTGGACCAATTCATGGTGGAGGGAGCCTCTAAAAAACCCAGTTTGGACCAATTCATGGTGGAGGGAGCCTCTAAACAGCCCAGTTTGGGCAAATTCATGGTGGAGGGAGCCTCTAAACAGCCCAGTTTGGGCAAATTCATGGTGGAGGGAGCCTCTAACCAGCCCAGTTTGGACCAATTAATGGTGGAGGGAGCCTCTAACCAGCCCAGTTTGGACCAATTCATGGTGGAGGGAGCCTCTAAACAGCCCAGTTTGGGCAAATTCATGGTGGAAGGAGCCTCTAACCAGCAGAGTTGTGGGAAAGCAGGGTGGAGGGAGCCTCTAACCAGCAGAGTTGGTGGAAATCAGGGTGGAGGGAGCCTCTAACCAGCAGAGTTGGGGGAAATCATGTTGGAGGGAGCCTAGTATTAGCAGAATTGTGCAACGCTTATGGTGGATGAGTATGAGGATGCGGAGGAATTGGAGAGGTTGAGTACAGACATGGAGTTTCATGTTGGGGTGCTTTACACAGGTGGGCACAAAAATGAAGGCTCTATCCAGTGGTGGTTCATTTTTATCAAAGTGAGCCGGTCGGCACTCTCAGCTGACAGACGGGTGCGCTTGTCAGTGATGATGCCACCGGCTGCACTGAACACCCTCTCAGATAGGACGCTGGCGGCAGGACAGGACAGCACCTCCAAGGCATATAGGGCAAGTTCAAGCCACAGGTCCAACTTCGACACCCAATACGTGTAGGGCGCAGAGGGGTCGGAGAGGACAGGGCTGTGGTCGGAAAGGTATTCCCGCAACATGCGCCTATACTTCTCACGCCTGGTGACACTAGGACCCTCCGTGGCGGCACTTTGGCGAGGGGGTGCCATCAAGGTGTCCCAGACCTTAGACAGTGTGCCCCTCGTTTGTGTGGACCGGTGAGAACTTGGTTGCCTACTGGAGGAACTGCCCTCCCTGCCGCCACTGTCACATGCTGGAAACATCTCCATCATATTCTGCACCAATTGCCTGTGGCAAGCATTGATGCGATTGGCCCTCCCCTCTACCGGAATAAAAGACGAGATGTTGTTTTTATACCGGGGGTCAAGGATAGCAAAGATCCAGTACTGGTTGTCCTCCATGATTTTGACAATACGCTTGTCGGTTGTAAAGCACCCCAACATGAACTCAGCCATGTCTGCCACAGTGTTAGTTGGCATGACTCCTCTGGCCCCACCGGAAAGTTCAATCTCCATTTCCTCCTCATCCTCCATGTCTACCCATCCGCGCTGCAACAATGGGACGATTCGAAGTTGCCCGGAAGCCTCCTGTATCACCATCACATCATCGGACAACTCTTCTTCCTCCTCCTCCTCCTCCTCCTCCTCCTCCATTAAACGCAGTGAAGCGGACAGATGTGTGGACCTACTCTCCAGCTGTGACGGATCGGATGCTATCCCTAACTCCTCTGTGTGATCTGAGTTATCCCTGATGTCAATCAGGGATTCTCTCAGAACACACAAGAGCGGGATTGTAAGGCTCACCATCGCATCCTCAGAGCTCACCCTCCTTGTGGACTCCTCAAAGACCCGTAGGATGTCACAAAGGTCTCTCATCCATGGCCACTCATGGATGTGAAACTGAGGCAGCTGACTTTGTGGCACCCTAGGGTTTTGTAGCTGGTATTCCATCAAAGGTCTCTGCTGCTCAACCACTCTATTCAACATCTGAAACGTTGAGTTCCAGCGTGTGGGGACGTCGCACAAAAGCCGGTGTTGTGGCACATGCAGGCGTTGCTGGAGAGATTTTAAGCTAGCAGCGGCTACTGTCGACTTGCGAAAGTGGGCGCACATGCGCCGCACTTTCACCAGTAGCTCTGGAACATTGGGGTAGCTCTTTAGGAAACGTTGCACCACTAGGTTGAAGACGTGGGCCAGGCATGGAACATGTTGGAGTCCGGCAAGCTCCAGAGCTGCTACCAGGTTCCGGCCGTTATCACAAACGACCATGCCTGGGCCCAGGTGCAGCGGCTCAAACCATATTGCCGTCTCATCGAGGAGGGCATCCCTCACCTCGGAGGCAGTGTGCTGTCTGTCCCCCAAGCTGATCAGCTTCAGCACAGCCTGCTGACGTCTACCAACGCCAGTGCTGCAACGTTTCCAACTCGTAGCTGGGGTCAATCTAACAGCGGAGGAGGAGGCGGTGGCGGAGGAGGAGGCGGAGGAGGAGGCGGTAGAGGAGGAGGAGGAGGGGGGTGTTCTTCTCGTGTCCCTGCCAGGAATGTTAGGCGGGGAGACGAGGTACACCGGGCCAGTTTGGGAAGCAGTCCCAGCCTCAACTACATTTACCCAGTGTGCCGTCAGTGAAATGTAGCGTCCCTGTCCGCATGCACTTGTCCACGCGTCGGTGGTCAAGTGGACCTTTGTGCAAAGCGCGGAACTAAGGGCCCGCCTGATGTTGAGTGACACGTGCTGGTGCAAGGCGGGGACGGCACACCGGGAGAAGTAGTGACGGCTAGGGACGGCATAGCGAGGTGCCGCAGTTGCCATCAGGTCCAGGAAGGCGGGAGTTTCAACAAGCCGGAACGCCAACATCTCCTGGGCCAGCAGTTTAGCGATGTTGGCGTTCAAGGCTTGCGCGTGTGGGTGGTTAGCAGTGTATTTCTGCCGCCGCTCCAATGTCTGAGAGATGGTGGGTTGTTGTAAAGAAACGCCTGATGGTGCCTTTGATGGTGCAGGAGAAGGAGATAAGACAGGACCAGGGGAGGATGAGGTAGAAGTCAACAAAGTGGCGGAGGCAGATGAAGTGGTGTCCTGGCTCGTCCTCTGGAGTGCATCGCCAGCACAGTCAGCAGTGGCAGTGGCAGAGGCAGAGGCAGAGGCAGTGGCAGTGGCGTGAACGGCAGGCGGCCTTTGTCCTGCCGTTGCTGCCTGCCACTGATTCCAGTGCTTGGATTCCAAATGACGGCGCATTGAAGTGGTGGACAGGTTGCTCTTCTCAGAGCCCCTAATCAATTTCGAGAGGCAAATTGTGCAGACAACACTATATCTGTCCTCGGCGCATTCCTTGAAAAAACTCCACACCTTCGAGAAACGTGCCCTCGAGGTGGGAGTTTTTCGGGGCTGGGTACGAACTGGAACATCTTGGGAGATTCCGGGTGTGGCCTGGCTTCGCCTAAGCTGCTGACCTCTGCCTCTGCCTCTAGCTACCCTTTTTGGTGCTGCACCTGCCTCAACATCCACACTACTTTCCCCGCTTGACATCCCCCCTGTCCAGGTCGGGTCAGTGTCCTCATCATCCACCACTTCCTCTTCCAACTCCTGTCTCATCTCCTCCTCCCGCACAATGCGCCAGTCAACTGGATGCCCTGACGGCAACTGCGTCACATCATCGTCGATGAGGGTGGGTTGCTGGTCATCCACCACCAAATCGAACGGAGATGGAGGAGACTCTAGTGTTTGAGCATCTGGACACAGATGCTCCTCTGTTAGGTTCGTGGAATCGTGACGTGGAGAGGCAGGTTGAGGGACAATGAAAGGAGCGGAGAACAGCTCTGGGGAGCAGGGACAGTTTGGGTTATTGTTCTGTAAAGCTTCGGAATTTTGGGAGGAAGGAAGACAAGACTGTTGGGTAATAGGAGGAGAGGAGGCAGAGTCTGACTGGCTGCTGGACAATGTGCTGTAAGCGTTCTCTGACAGCCATTGCAAGACCTGTTCCTGGTTCTCGGGCCTACTAAGGTTTGTACCCTGCAGTTTAGTTAATGTGGCAAGCAACCCTGGCACTGTGGAGTGGCGCAATGCTTGCTGCCCCACAGGAGTAGGCACGGGACGCCCTGTGGCTTCACTGCTACCTTGCTCCCCAGAACCATTCCCCCGACCTCGCCCACGGCCTCGTCCACGTCCCTTTCCGGGAGCCTTGCGCATTTTGAATTCCTAGTTAGAAATTGGCACTGTATACCAGTAGTAAAAATTGTGGGTGCACGTAACCCCAATATATTCTTTGAATTCCCAGTCAGACACTGGCACTATATGGCAGTAGCAAGAAATGAGGGTATTTGTATTCCCAATATACTCTTTGAATTCCCAGTCAGACAATGGCACTGTATACCAGTAGTAAAAATTGTGGGTGCACGTAACCCCAATATATTCTTTGAATTACCAGTCAGAAACTGGCACTATATGGCAGTAGCAAGAAATGAGGGTATTTATAACCCCAATATATTCTTTGAATTCCCAGTCAGACAATGGCACTGTATACCAGTAGTAAAAATTGTGGGTGCACGTAACCCCAATATATTCTTTGAATTACCAGTCAGAAACTGGCACTATATGGCAGTAGCAAGAAATGAGGGTATTTGTATTCCCAATATACTCTTTGAATTCCCAGTCAGACAATGGCACTGTATACCAGTAGTAAAAATTGTGGGTGCACGTAACCCCAATATATTCTTTGAATTACCAGTCAGAAACTGGCACTATATGGCAGTAGCAAGAAATGAGGGTATTTATAACCCCAATATATTCTTTGAATTCCCAGTCAGACAATGGCACTGTATACCAGTAGTAAAAATTGTGGGTGCACGTAACCCCAATATATTCTTTGAATTCCCAGTCAGAAACTGGCACTATATGGCAGTAGCAAGAAATGAGGGTATTTGTATTCCCAATATACTCTTTGAATTCCCAGTCAGACAATGGCACTGTATACCAGTAGTAAAAATTGTGGGTGCACGTAACCCCAATATATTCTTTGAATTACCAGTCAGAAACTGGCACTATATGGCAGTAGCAAGAAATGAGGGTATTTATAACCCCAATATATTCTTTGAATTCCCAGTCAGACAATGGCACTGTATACCAGTAGTAAAAATTGTGGGTGCACGTAACCCCAATATATTCTTTGAATTCCCAGTCAGAAACTGGCACTATATGGCAGTAGCAAGAAATGAGGGTATTTGTATTCCCAATATATTCTTTGAATTCCCAGTCAGACAATGGCACTGTATACCAGTAGTAAAAATTGTGGGTGCACGTAACCCCAATATATTCTTTGAATTACCAGTCAGAAACTGGCACTATATGGCAGTAGCAAGAAATGAGGGTATTTATAACCCCAATATATTCTTTGAATTCCCAGTCAGACAATGGCACTGTATACCAGTAGTAAAAATTGTGGGTGCACGTAACCCCAATATATTCTTTGAATTCCCAGTCAGACACTGGCACTATATGGCAGTAGCAAGAAATGAGGGTATTTGTATTCCCAATATACTCTTTGAATTCCCAGTCAGACAATGGCACTGTATACCAGTAGTAAAAATTGTGGGTGCACGTAACCCCAATATATTCTTTGAATTACCAGTCAGAAACTGGCACTATATGGCAGTAGCAAGAAATGAGGGTATTTATAACCCCAATATATTCTTTGAATTCCCAGTCAGACAATGGCACTGTATACCAGTAGTAAAAATTGTGGGTGCACGTAACCCCAATATATTCTTTGAATTACCAGTCAGAAACTGGCACTATATGGCAGTAGCAAGAAATGAGGGTATTTGTATTCCCAATATACTCTTTGAATTCCCAGTCAGACAATGGCACTGTATACCAGTAGTAAAAATTGTGGGTGCACGTAACCCCAATATATTCTTTGAATTACCAGTCAGAAACTGGCACTATATGGCAGTAGCAAGAAATGAGGGTATTTATAACCCCAATATATTCTTTGAATTCCCAGTCAGACAATGGCACTGTATACCAGTAGTAAAAATTGTGGGTGCACGTAACCCCAATATATTCTTTGAATTCCCAGTCAGAAACTGGCACTATATGGCAGTAGCAAGAAATGAGGGTATTTGTATTCCCAATATATTCTTTGAATTCCCAGTCAGACAATGGCACTGTATACCAGTAGTAAAAATTGTGGGTGCACGTAACCCCAATATATTCTTTGAATTACCAGTCAGAAACTGGCACTATATGGCAGTAGCAAGAAATGAGGGTATTTATAACCCCAATATATTCTTTGAATTCCCAGTCAGACAATGGCACTGTATACCAGTAGTAAAAATTGTGGGTGCACGTAACCCCAATATATTCTTTGAATTCCCAGTCAGAAACTGGCACTATATGGCAGTAGCAAGAAATGAGGGTATTTGTATTCCCAATATACTCTTTGAATTCCCAGTCAGACAATGGCACTGTATACCAGTAGTAAAAATTGTGGGTGCACGTAACCCCAATATATTCTTTGAATTACCAGTCAGAAACTGGCACTATATGGCAGTAGCAAGAAATGAGGGTATTTGTATTCCCAATATATTCTTTGAATTCCCAGTCAGACAATGGCACTGTATACCAGTAGTAAAAATTGTGGGTGTATATAGCCCCAATTCTATTGCTAGGGGACTTGCAGGGTATTTCTGGGGTGAAGGTGGGGGGGCACACCGTTGGAACGGGTATCGGGGTATATATCGGGTATACGGGAATACACTGACAGTGTATTCCATTCAGGATCCTGGGAAAGCTGGGTTGCGGCGATTGAGCCCGTCAGTGCCACGTTACACTGACAAGCTTCTCCCTGGAATTTAGCTCTTACAAGAGCTGTTGGTTGTCTTCTCCTTCCTATCCTAGCCTGTCCCTGCCTACCCAGAATCTAAGCCCTAGCTAGCTGGACGGAAACCTCCGTCCTCGGTGAATTGCAAGCTCAGAATGACGCGAAGCTGGGCGGCGCTGTTCTTTTAAATTAGAGGTCACATGTTTTCGGCAGCCAATGGGTTTTGCCTACTTTTTTCAACGTCACCGGTGTCGTAGTTCCTGTCCCACCTACCCTGCGCTGTTATTGGAGCAAAAAAGGCGCCAGGGAAGGTGGGAGGGGAATCGAGTAATGGCGCACTTTACCACGCGGTGTTCGATTCGATTCGAACATGCCGAACAGCCTAATATCCGATCGAACATGAGTTCGATAGAACACTGTTCGCTCATCTCTACTACAAAAGTATCAGAGTGGTTTATATCATTTTAGCCAAAGACATTACTAGCAAGTGCATAAAGGACACATTAATATGAGTGCTAAACGGGGTGCATGGAAAAGGGGTTGTTTGTTTTTTTCCTATTGCCTAATTTCCAATTGTAGGTCATGTTCCTCCATTTGCAGATCAAAATATCCCCTTATTAACCCTTCTTGCTTGTAATTTTTGATCTTGACTGGTCTTATACTTCCTTTTCTTGGTTGGAGAATTAGTTAGCTTTTGAAAAATATCTTTCTTTAGAAACAATTTTTGCTGATATTCCCAATTTAGTGGGTAATCGTAATGTTTAAGACAATCACTCTACTTTTAGGACTTTTATAGTCCGATTGCATATGTCATTTCTTTATAAATTCCTCTTTTGGATTTGCTGTTTTACTCTCTTTATGTACAACAACCTCAAGTTACAAATGTTGTTTTGATCACTTGTAGAGATGAGTGAGTACTGTTCGGATCAGCCGATCCGAACAGCACGCTCCATAAAAATGATTGGATGCACCTGGTACTTCCACTTGGACGTAGCCAGCGCGCTTAACCCCCTGCGTGCCGGCTACGTCCATTCATTTCTATGCGAACGTGTTGTTCGGATCAGCTGATCCGAACAGTACTCGCTCATCTCTAATCACTTGTACTTTATATTTGTTTTGTATGCATTTTTCCACTGTAAATTCTGAAAAACCCAATAAAAAAAATTCTTGAATTAAACAAAAATCCCCTTATTTGGCCCACACACACAGTATAACAACCCATTTACTAGTCCCCACAGTATATTATCCCCTTTACTGGTCCCCATATTGTATTACCCCCTTTATTGGCCCCCACACAATATAACAGTCCCTTTATTGACCCTCACACAGTAAATTGCCCCTTTACTAGTCCCCACACAGTATATTGCCCCTTTTATTGGTCTCCTTACAGTATATTGCCCTCTTTTTTTGTCCCCCGCAGTATATATGAGGCAAACTTGCAGCCCTATTTCTTGCCAATCCTTGTTGGCAAAATTTCAGATATGGCAAAAATTGATCCCCAATCTGAGATCTTACAGACTGTGGCCATAGCATCTGCTATGATTGACCATAGGGCAGTCTTTATCATTTGTGTGTACTCTATTCAGTATGCCCATGTGCAGCCATTATTCTATCACATACATGCTGTAAATGCTTTTATACTGTTATCGCCTTCCAATGTATTCATTGAGAATATTGGACTAACAGGCATACTGTAGGTTTTCAAAAACTATGTAAATGTTTGTTGTGGTGGTTAGCTAAATGCACTTTTAGATGGCGGACTTTTGCCAATGCTCCATTATAAGTATGCTCACTCATTCACGACTACATGTGTATTTCATGGATAAGAGAGAATTGTGGCATAGAGACACCTTTTCACCTGCGAGAACAAACAAATCGGTATGTACCCCATAAAATAAGATTTTTGGCTGATCATGCCAGAAATATGAGTTTTGATGTGACGTTTATATGCACACTATGCCCAGCTGGACAGACGTAGAGAAACCATCACAAGCAGAATATAAGTAAAACCAATCACGTTATTAGGTTAATTATACTCGACAAAGTGGGGAACACGAACACCCCAATATATATTAACCTCTATGGTATCTGTAAGAATCCTTAAATAAAATTGTAAAAATTCTATCCTAAAAATAACCTGAAAGGCAAATGAAAATAACATGTTCATTATCTCAGAACAAAGGGCCAAAGGTGATTTAACAGTAAACAAGCTAATGGGCCAAATGTATTACGTGTGAGGTGTCATTTATTTGGCACTAAATATTTGTAATTCGCAATTTAAGGTTTAGGTGGGATTAGACTGCACAAGAAGGGTCTTCAGTATTGATAACCTCCATGACAAATAGTAAATGATGTAGCCTTTATTTATCATTCTTTTTTTGGGGGGGTTATGCATTCCGGCAACCACTTACTATTAGATTTTAGAGTAGAATAATTTTTGGACGTGGATTTCAATAACAGTTATCATGTTTTCCAGGATGAATCCTCTCAGAGGTTATTTTACATATTTGCGGTTTACCGGCTACTGAAAAATTTGGGAGGTGTTTTATTTAGGTTGCCCACTTTTTGGCATTCCCTACCAACTGACTGCCATGACTGATGAGCTTAGATTCCATGAGATGTTCTGGTCTTCATGAACTAAAGCTTTCCAGAATTGATACAGTATCTGCTTTATATCACAAAATTAATTTACAGGAACACACCTAAATTCCCACAGTATGTTTCTCAGGACCAGTGGCGTAACTACCGTGGTAGAAGTGGTAGCAGCTGCCACAGGGCCCGGGACATTAGGGGCCCGGCGACAGCCGCTACCCCTGTAGGTTTTTTTTCCCTTAATAGGCTCCTTAATATCCCCACACCCTCATCTGCTAGATGCGGAGCTGTAGATGCTTCTTGTAAAAGCTTCCGCACACAGCAGCTTCCTGTTCCGCCCCTCCCCCTCCTCAGTATCGGAGTGTGAAGGGAGACATCCTGTGCGATGTATCTGCTCTCTTCACTGCTAGACAGAGCTGCACAGCCACATGTAAGTATATTTTTCGATAAAATATGTATAGGATGTGTATATGTGTTTACATTATGTGTCTTATATACTGTGTGAGTCCTGTATGTGTGTAGATAAGTGTGTGTATATGTTGTATATGAATGTATGTGTGTGAGTAGATGTGTATATGTGCAAGCATATACAGCATATCAATGTCTGGGCATCTATCTATCTATCTATCTATCTATCTATCATCTATCAATCTATCTGTATTTGCTTCTATACATGTCTACCATTATACATACTAGAATTGTATTTTATAATGTGATGTTTAGGCCCCGATCACATCTGCGTTCAGGTCGCCATTAGTGGAGTCTGCTTAGGACCCCCCAAACAGAAACCTATACGTATTAAAAAACGATTACTTTCAGGGTCTCCAATTATTATACTCTGGGGTCTGAAAAGACCCCAGAGTATAATAATTGTCCATGGGTGTTCATTATGGGGCATAATGGTGTATGCAGCGGCCACTATGGGGCATAATAGAACGTGCAGGAATGCGGTGGAGGTTGGTCGGTCGAGGTCTTTAGTGTCAGTCAGGAAGGGGGGGGCCCATGTCAAAAGTTCGCCACAGGACCCCGCCATTCCTAGTTACGCCACTGCTCAGGACTTATGTTATCTTAACCTTTGCCCACTATCCTGCTTATGTCAGTGACTTATGCCAGCCATTTTTTAGTTTGTGTTCCAAGCAGAACATGATTTTACCACTTACATACTAATAGTCGCTTCTAAACCACTTATATGCAATTGTAGGAGGTGTTAATGGCATTGTAGATATATAAAAGCCCCCAGAACATGGCTGCACCTGCAAGGAAAAACGTTTTTCGCCATTGCTCACCACCCAGCACTGCTACCGAACATAAAGATTGAGAGACTGCAATGTGCTGCAACATGAGTGAAATTGTGCGCTTCAGCACTTAGCCAGATATATCTATAGCCAGCAAGATAAAGAACCAAACTCACGTTCCACTTTGCTACATCTATCTTTTCCTTTTGCTATTTTTGCACAATAAAAACAAGGAAAAAAATATTTGTGTTGCAGCATTGAAAGACCCATTATATGTTTCCTTATCTGCTGACCGAGCTCCGGAAGGGTCTGTTTTTCTAGGACAAATTGTAGCTCCTATCTACACTTCGGGGTAGATAGGACTTTTTGATCATTTTTTATTCCATGTTTTGGGAAGTGGGTGGAAAATTTGGCCTCTCTTTTTTTATTTTCACAGCAATAATCATACAGAGGATAAAATATAATAACTCTATGAACACAGAAATATCGATTGTGTGCTTTTCTTCCACATAACAAGGACGAAGAGGATTTAAAATTTTTTCCCCCATTATTCGATGACATGCTTAGTTCTTTGATTGCTTGTACAATACACTGCATTACTTTGTACTGGCAGGGATCCTGTTATACCTTGCCTCTATCTGTCTAATACTGAGAGTGCACTAAGATGAGGGCATTGCTAAGACCTGATTCACATCTGCGTTCAGTATTCCGTTTGGGGACCCCTCGAGCAGAATACTGAATGCATTAATAAGTGGTGAGCAATAAAAACACACGGACCCCATAGACTAATGGAGTCCGTGTTTTTTCTGCTCAGTGTCCGCACGAATCATGCCGAGACAAAAGTACTGCTTGAAGTACTCATCACTTTTTAATGCATTCAGTATTCCGTTCGGGGGGAGGGGAGGGGGGGGTCCCCAAGCGGACTCTCCAAACAGAATACCAAACACAGATGTGAACTGGGCATGGCAACTACTGAAACCCAGTAATGAGGCAATGGGGTGATGGAATTCGCTCATCATGTGTAAAGCAGCCAGCACCTTTAAGCAGAAAGAAAAATAATAATATTATATATTCAAGCATTTTAGGGTCATAATGACGAGCAGAAATACAGTACTTTGGAAATGTTTCATACATGTGTGGAAAAATGCAGCAGAATATTTACAATAATAGAAGTGCTAATAGTATAATTTTGTCAATTAACAAAATGCTAAGTGAATTAAGTGAATCTGTTCATTTAATCCCAGACGGACTGAATGGTGTTGAGATTAGGGCTCTGTGGGGAGTCAAATAATCACTACAAGAACTCATTATAGAGGCTGAAGATAGTTGTTAATGACATTTTCTATATGTTTGCGGTTATAGTCCTGCTGCAGAGTAAAATTGGACCCATTGCAGGCCTTTCATGAGAGATGAGTATTTACCTAAATTTTTCATCATTGAGAACACCTTTAGGGTGCATTCACACTACGTTTCCTGAAGCTTATTCTGAACGTAAAACACGTTCAGAATAAGCGGCGTATAAAGCAGCTCCATTCATTTCTATGGGAGCCGGCATACGAGCGCTCTCCATAGAAATGAATGGGCCGCTTCTTTCACTGCGAGCAGTCCCATTGAAGTGAATGGGAAGTGCCGGCGTGTACGCTCCGGCATGAGCAGAGCTTGCCGTATACGCCGGCACTTCCCATTCACTTCAATGGGACTGCTCGCAGTGAAAGAAGCAGCCCATTCATTTCTATGGAGAGCGCTTGTATGCCGGCTCCCATAGAAATGAATGGAGCTGCTTTATACGCCGCTTATTCTGAACGTGTTTTACGTTCAGAATAAGCTTCAGGAAACGTAGTGTGAATGCACCTTTAGGGTGCATTCACACGGAGTACTGTGCCGCATGACCTGGCACATATATGCCGTGTGAGATTTTGAGCGCCATTATACACTCCCATTGATTTCAATGGGAGTTAGTCTTGTATATGCCGCAAAATCACGGCTGCAAAATAACCCGGTGTATACGATCCAGGCTCCCATTGAAATCAATGGGAGTGTATACAGCGCCCAAAATCTCACACAGCGTATATGTGCCAGGTCACGCGGTACGTTACACCGTGTGAATGCACCCTTAATTATGACCAAATCCTCAACTCCATTTTCGGAGATTGCAAGAGCAGTCCATACTTCATTATAGCCAGGAGTCTTCTGAGAACTGCTAGGCCTGTCATAGTAATGTAAGTATTGAGGATCGCCTGCCATAGGCTTTAATATCTATTCAGTGATTTTCCCATAGACTGCAACAGTTGTGTTGCAGTCTATGGTACAAGTGATCTAATCACAGCCATTTCAAGTTCCTGGTAGGGTGGATACAACCTGCTTGTTTAACCTTATATTGCTCTGTCACTTTTTTTAGTTTTTTTTTTGAAAATGGCTTTAGGGATTTGGCTCTATCTATACAAGATTTTGAAGAAAGTCTGGCAGACTGTCAGTAAGCCTGTTCTAAAACAAAGCCCCCAAACTATACATTTCAGGAGCAGATACTGCAGCATTATCGTTGTATTGGACGAAGCAATGGGTTTTATTTAGTTTTTATTATAGCAACACTGTGGAAGAGGTGACAGAGGAGTAACATGAACATGAAAATGTAAACTGCTGAGCACTGGCAGACTGGTAATGGGTCACCTGGTTGAAAAGTGAAATGGCTTTTGGAAAGCAAACCTGCAATAATTGATCTTTTTAGGGAGTACCTCACCATGGCATCAAAGAGGTGAAAACTACAGTATTTGAAAAAAAAAAAGTCACTCAGTGTCAGTGTCAGCGTATCTGCCGGTAAAAATGGAAAAAGTGGATTTAAGTTAAAAAAAAAAAAGCTTCTGAAACATACGCCTTTTTTGTAAGCAGATGCTGCACCAATATGACATTGGAGGAGTGAAAACTTGAGTATTTCAAGATAAATTTGTGGCAAACTACACTCACCGGCCACTTTATTAGGTACACCTGTCCAACTGCTCGTTAACACTTAATTTCTAATCAGCCAATCACATGGCGGCAACTCAGTGCATTTAGGCATGTAGACATGGTCAAGACAATCTCCTGCAGTTCAAACCGAGCATCAGTATGGGGAAGAAAGGTGATTTGAGTGCCTTTGAACGTGGCATGGTTGTTGGTGCCAGAAGGGCTGGTCTGAGTATTTCAGAAACTGCTGATCTACTGGGATTTTCACGCACAACCATCTCTAGGGTTTACAGAGAATGGTCCGAAAAAGAAAAAACATCCGGTGAGCGGCAGTTCTGTGGGTGGAAATGCGTTGTTGATGCCAGAGGTCAGAGGAGAATGACCAGACTGGTTCGAGCTGATAGAAAGGCAACAGTGACTCAAATAGCCACCCGCTACAACCAAGGTAGCCAGAAGAGCATCTCTGAACGCACAGTACGTCGAACTTTGAGGCAGATGGGCTACAGCAGCAGAAGACCACACCGGGTGCCACTCCTTTCAGCTAAGAACAGGAAACTGAGGCTACAATTTGCACAAGCTCATCGAAATTGGACAATTGAAGATTGGAAAAACGTTGCCTGGTCTGATGAGTCTCGATTTCTGCTGGCACATTCGGATGGTAGGGTCAGAATTTGGCGTCAACAACATGAAAGCATGGATCCATCCTGCCTTGTATCAACGGTTCAGGCTGGTGGTGGTGGTGTCATGGTGTGGGGAATATTTTCTTGGCACTCTTTGGGCCCCTTGGTACCAATTGAGCATCGTTGCAACGCCAAAGCCTACCTGAGTATTGTTGCTGACCATGTCCATTCCTTTATGACCACAATGTACCCAACATCTGATGGCTACTTTCAGCAGGATAATGCGCCATGTCATAAAGCTGGAATCATCTCAGACTGGTTTCTTGAACATGACAATGAGTTCACTGTACTCCAATGGCCTCCACAGTCACCAGATCTCAATCCAATAGAGCATCTTTGGGATGTGGTGGAACGGGAGATTCGCATCATGGATGTGCAGCCAACAAATCTGCGGCAACTGTGTGATGCCATCATGTCAATATGGACCAAAATCTCTGAGGAATGCTTCCAGCACCTTGTTGAATCTATGCCACGAAGAATTGAGGCAGTTCTGAAGGCAAAAGGGGGTCCAACCCGTTACTAGCATGGTGTACCTAATAAAGTGGCCGGTGAGTGTATGTCTGGCAGTTGAAAAGGAAAGAAATGGCTTTATAAGGCGTGAAAACTTATCCCTTTCTGACGAAGCCTTGGGGGGGGGACAGGGTTTCTTTTTTAAGATCTATTCATTGCCAGATCCATGCCAGATTCATCTTCACAATAGCAATTTTTTTCACTATTGTGTTGGATGGTTTGGCCTACCTGGGTGTAATGACACCACCAACAGCACTGAACACCCTCTCAATAGCTGAGGCTGGACATACAAAACATTCACGGCAAACTGAACCCCTAGCTTTGCCTCTGGTAGACAGTAATGCAGACAAAGACAATTGCCACTTCACTATAAGAAGAAATGAATTTGTGGACAACTTCCAAAATTTTCACATAACGGAAAGAAATAAAAATGTGTAGACAGTATGATAAATGTTATGGTATATGCGGCATAATCAAAGGACTCGCTTCAGGTCACACTGATGGTATGAAATAAATACACAGGCAATAAAATGTGATAGAAATTGGTATTCAAAAGGTGACTGACCGGACTGCAGATTACATGTAAATAAAAATAAGAAAGGACTCTCATGCTGTGGGTTATCAAACAGTAATTTGACACTCAAGGGGTAACTGTACTGTATGGCAGCCATAGGTATACCACCATAACTGGCAACCAGAACTCCTTTGATTGATCTCAATCTGTCTAATTTAATTAACTCCATCTAATTAGCACCCCACTTCTACATGTATCTGTAGTACAGCAATATTTGTTGTTTTGTCCAGTATCCTGGTGCTGTCACTACTGGCTAAGGCTAGGTTCACACCTGGACCTGCGCTTCGCTGGGAGATTCTGTTCCCCATTCCGCATGAAAAATGTGGACTGCAAGTAGCGCTATTCTCTCCACATTTTTTGCCCTTTTCAGATGGAATCCTGCCGATCCCATTATAATCTATGGGGTCCACCGGTTTCCATGAGTAACCGCTTTTTTAAGTGGATTATGTTTCCGCTCGGGGGACCCCAAGTAGACATTCTGAACGAAAACCCAACTTCAGGTCTGTACCTAGAAGTCTGTTATCTCCATGCTCTTTTCTTGCTTTCATCACCAGATTACTCATCTCTATGTCCATAGCCTTATATAGTACCTATGACATCACAACTGAGACCTCTCCATCCATTCTTCATGATTGGCATATAATGATGGCAAAAGCCTTCCTAGATGATAGAAAGACCATGTGCTGCTCTGCTGTTCTCATGTATCACACTCATTTTGGCTGGCTCATCAGAAAAGAATTGCAAAAGTTTTGGTTAGAAACTGAAAATTTGCTTTGCCCATCTCTAGATATAATTTTTAACACAATATCACAAAATTATATTGTTTTGATAAGCTAGTGACGCATATATGTGGAAATATCCAGCCAAGTAGAGAGATAAGGAAAGATACAACTGTACATATTTAGATATAGAAGTAACCTGAACATGAGTATGAAATAAATGAATATAAATATAGTTATCTACAGTATATACCTGCCACCCCATGTCTCTTGATAAAGCAGCAAATACCATTCTCTACTGCCCGACATAGACTCCTTATTATACTGTATATTATAGTGCGGTTCTCAACCAGTTGTGCATTTATAACTAACATTATGTCATTGTATCTTTTAACGTCTAACCACTTTCCAAAGGCGCTATGCTCTTGACCAAAAGACATTTGGAAGTGGTTTCATGCTGTATATCTGGGATACATGTGTCTCATATCATCGTATGATAACATTTGTTATAGATGTTCCTGCCAAGCAATAGACACGTATTGTAAATGTGGCGCCTCTCCTCCAAGATTATTATAAACAAAAATAAAATAAGCAATTAAAATCATTTTATGGGTTTGCATCGCCATATATTTGTCCTTCATAAACTTCAGAAAGAACTTGCATCATAAAAAGGAAAAAAATGGAAACAAGTTTCACTTCACCCAGGTCCATAAATAATACCAGATACAATAAATCAATGGTGTAAAATGTTGTCCGTGGTCAACCTTGTTAATTTTAGTTTATGGTTATGGGGGGAAGGTTATCCCTATATTTCTATTGAGTACATTAATCTACACTATAAAACTTAGATAAAATGGTTACACAAAGTAGGTGGATAACTACAAGAAGTTTGTTGAATCTTTTGTATAGAGATACTCCATTTGGAGTGATACCAATGGAAATGTTTCGGTGTACTTGAATAATACTGACATTTTTAATTCTTGAAAGATGATCATTTTAAATAACTTTCAGATATAATATATAAATGATGCTAGAATTTTTAAAGTGGCCTGGCTCACAAAGTCCCCCCCACAACCCCCATACAGTGTCAATCAGACCCCCTGCCTCTCTATTTGCAGATAAAGAGGCTTATGAAGGTCCATCATTATGTTATGACACCTTCCTGTCTTTGTGTTGGGCTTTTTGGTGTAAAACATCATAACGACAACTCTGCGCAAGATATTCAATGACAGTTCTACTGTAAAAATTACATAACATTCCGACTAAGGCTTCAACCACAAGACCAAGTGTGGTCTTTTAGGGTTCCCTTTCGATATTTCGACAGTAGATTCCATAGGACTATGTTTAAACAGACACACGATACCTAAAGACCCAGAAGAAAGTCAACTTAGACTCGGATAGCACACTCAGTTGTGTGCAGGGGCGTAACTACCAGGATAGCCGCAGTAGCAGCTACCACAGGGCCCGGGACAATAGTGGGCCCGGCGGGCCCCTGATGTGCTTTTTTTTTTACTAGGGCTCATTACTTACTAGAATAACTCTAGCAGGTAACGGGACATATTTACTTACCGATCTTTGCTCCTGCTCACGGCTGCCGCCACTTCTCCTTCTGTGAGCAGGAGCCTGGATCAGTAAGTGAGGCCACGGACCTGCTAACCCAGTAAACACTGCTATCATTATATTCTGGGGTCTTTTCAGACTCCGAAATATAAGGATTATTGGACCAGGCGAGGTGAGGGAACATAAAAAACTCTGTTACTTCCCTCTCCTGGGCTCCGGAAGGCTTTGGGCCTAGTGGTAACATTATAGACATCACGAGGACTGATGTCATTATGTGTCACGACGATAGCCGGAGACAGGTGACGTATGGTTTGGGGGGGCGTGGGGGGGTGGAGCCCATGTCAAATGTTCACCTTGGGTCCCTGCCATTCCTAGTTACACCACTAGTTGTGTGCATGAATTCTTACCTGTGGTATTGCTTTACCTATAAATGTATGTCACCATTCCTAGTGTGATGTGATATGTAGATACCACCAACAGATGAAAGAAAGGACTATATTAAAAATGATAGAAAAATATTTTTTGACAGTGGGGAAAAGAGGGACTTAGGGTCAGATTTATTTAGAAGTGTTCAGCAACGCACATTAATGGGTAATCTGCGCTAAAAAATTCCAAAACCACATCTGCGCCTGGTGTCCGGTTTATGCAAGCCAGCGGGTTTCCATCCGACTTTGTGTCCAGTTAAAAAAAAAAAACCTTTTGCTGCGGACAGGCAAAAGACGCACACAGGCAGTCACTTTGCAAACCCATTCAAGTGAATGGGTTTGAAAACTGACTGCCGAGTTTCCGTCTCCTGTCCAGTTTCTCGGGGAAGAAGATGGAAACCAGCTAACCCAGATTGGCTAAAGCGGAGACCGGGTGCAGATGTGAACCCACCCTTAGCTAGTGAGGATTTAGATAGCACAATGTGTCATTTTGTGAGATTTCATATCAATTTTGTCTTGTATTTGAAATATTAACACAAACTTGGAATATCATAAAATAAAGTCTGCTATGTGTTTGTACAGTATGTGTATGTAATGTGTATTAAGCCAAAGATAAATTTTATATCAGGTGAATCAGGTGTATACAGCTTCATCACTTGGTTGCAATTATGATCTGTCGGTTTGGACAGGTCAGCTCTGTCAGAGTGGTGCCACCCTTCCCAGTCCTCACACACAGACTTTATCAGGCCTTGACTACCCAGCTGACCTCCCTGGTGGGGGTCTTTACCAAACACCCTTTAGATGCCTGGCTGGAATATACTTGTCCTCCTAGACCACAATCTTCACTCTCTCACAATATATATATATACTATACTAATATATATATATATATATATATATATATATATATATATATATATATATATACAGTCCTATGAAAATGTTTGGGAACCCCTATTAATCTTAATCATTTTTAGTTCTAAATATCTTGGTGTTTGCAGCAGCCATTTCAGTTTGTTATATCTAATAACTGATGGACACAGTAATATTTCTGGATTGAAATGAGGTTTATTGTACTAACAGAAAATGCGCAATATGCATTAAACCAAAATTTGACCGGTGCAAAAGTATGGGCACCTCAACAGAAAAGTGACATTAATATTTAGTAGATCCTCCATTTGCAAAGATAACAGCCTCTAGTCGCTTCCTGTAGCTTTTAATCATTTCCTGGATCCTGGATGAAGGTATTTTGGACCATTTCTTTCTACAAAACAATTCAAGTTCAGTTAAGTTTGATGGTCGCCGAGCATGGACAGCCCGCTCTCAAATGATCTGAAAACAAAGATTGTTCAACATAGTTGTTCAGGGGAAAGATAAAAAAAGTTGTCTCAGAGATTTAACCTGTCAGTTTCCACTGTGAGGAACATAGTAAGGAAATGGAAGAGCACAGGGACAGTTCTTGTTAAGCCCAGAAGTCGCAGGCCAAGAAAAATATCAGAAAGGCAGAGAAGAAGAATGGTGAGAACAGTCAAGACAATCCACAGACCACCTCCAAAGAGCTGCAGCATCATCTTGCTGCAGATGGTGTCACTGTGCATCGGTCAACAATACAGCGCACTTTGCACAAGGAGAAGCTGTATGGGAGAGTGATGAGAAAGAAGCCGTTTCTGCAAGCACGCCACAAACAGAGTCGCCTGAGGTATGCAAAAGCACATTTGGACAAGCCAGCTTCATTTTGGAAGAAAGTCCTGTGGACTGATGAAACAAAGATTGAGTTGTTTGGTCATACAAAAAGGCGTTATGGATGGCATCCAAAAAAAACAGCATTCCAAGAAAAACTCTTGCTACCCACTGTAAAATTTGGTGGAGGTTCCATCATGCTTTGGGGCTGTGTGGTCAATGCCGGCACCGGGAATCTTGTTAAAGTTGAGGGTCGCATGGATTCCACTCAGTATCAGCAGATTCTTCAGAATAATGTTCAAGAATCAGTGACGAAGTTGAAGTTACGCTGGGGATGGATATGTCAGCAAGACAATGATCCAAACACCGCTCCAAATCGACTCAGGCATTCATGCAGAGGAACAATTACAATGTTCTGGAATGGCCATCCCAGTCCCCAGACCTGAATATCATTGAACATCTGTGGGATGATTTGAAGCCGGCTGTCCATGCTCGGCGACCATCTAACTGAACTGAACTTGAATTGTTTTGTAAAGAGGAATGGTCCAAAATCCCTTCGTCCAGGATCCAGGAACTGATTAAGAGCTACAGGAAGCGACTAGCGGCTGTTATCTTTGCAAATGGAGGATCTACTAAATATTAATGTCACTTTTCTGTTGAGGTGCCCATATCTTTGCACCGGTCAAATTTTGGTTTAATGCATATTGCACATTTTCTGTTAGTACAATAAACCTCATTTCAATCCTGAAATATTACTGTGTCCATCAGTTATTAGATATATCAAACTGAAATGGCTGTTGCAAACACCAAAATATTTAGAACAAAAAATGATTAAGATTAATAAGGGTGCCCAAACTTTTCCATAGGACTGTATATAGTATTTGTATACATATCACATACACACACACACAGACACACACAAATACACATTTCTTAGGATAGAAGAAAATCTGGGGAAAATATATTTTTCAAAGAAGATAGAATGGGTAAAATTGCACTATTACTGAAAATGACTTTATTATCAGAATTCACAAAATTGAACCATTTTGAGATAAGAAATATATTCTCCTCCCTTAATTCTAGGCACTTGTAAAAAAAACCTGTGGACTGCAGAAATTGTCCTTTAATCTTCCTTTCAATAGAATAATATATGGTGAATATTGTGTATAACGTCCACTCATTATATGAAGCAACAGTAATGGCGGGTTACATAAAGGTTCAGCAGGTCATCTTGAGCAGGCTCCTGACATTTGATGAGTTCACTTATCTCTCTACAACAATGACTGAGATACTTGGACAATATCACATCTAGAATAGGCTGCGAAATGACAAGTTGTAAACCACAAGGCTGTATCTTATACGGTTGTATAGGCTACACTAAAACTGATGTGTTGCATATGAAATTGAATGCATACAATTTTACTGAACAGATCCATTTCCAGTAGTATCTGCATAATATGTCTCACAAATGACTCCATTCCAAAAGAACTTGTCAGTCATTGCAGTCGAAGGCAAAGCTGGATGCATATTACTTTTCTTTTTTCTCACAATATTAGAGAATTGATACTGTGTGACTTTTCAGAGCTAGTTGCATATATATATATATATATATATATATATATATATATATATATATATATGTATATTTTTAAAGATGAACAATTGTAGCAGCACCAGCAAATCTGGGTATCAACCCATAAATTGCATGGCAGAAACCCCTCTCCTGGCAAAAGGGTTTGCAATAGAAAAAACAGTCTGGTCTGCCAGCAACTTGTATGGGTGGAAAAATGTCCTTTTATTGGAAAAAGCAGTACACCACGTATCGGTCCTCAACAGAACCTTTCATTTGTACTTGTAAAGGTTATGTTGAGGATTGATACATGGTGGACTGCTTTTTCCAATAAAAGGACATTTCTCCATACATACAGTCCTATGAAAAAGTTTGGGCACCCCTATTAATCTTAATCATTTTTAGTTCTAAATATTTTGGTGTTTGCAGCAGCCATTTCAGTTTGATATATCTAATAACTGATGGACATAGTAATATTTCAGGATTGAAATGAGGTTTATTGTACTAACAGAAAATGTGCAATATGCATTAAACCAAAATTTGACTGGTGCAAAAGTATGGGCACCCTTATCATTTTATTGATTTGAATACTCCTAACTACTTTTTACTGACTTACTGAAGCACAAAATTGGTTTTGTAACCTCACTGAGCTTTGAATTTCATAGCCAGGTGTATCCAATCATGAGAAAAGGTATTTAAGGTGGCCAATTGCAAGTTGTTCTCCTATTTGAATCTCCTCTGAAGAGTGGCATCATGGGCTACTCAAAACAACTCTCAAATGATCTGAAAACAAAGATTGTCCAACATAGTTGTTCAGGGGAAGGAGACAAAAAGTTGTCTCAGAGATTTAACTTGTCAGTTTCCACTGTGAGGAACATAGTAAGGAAATGGAAGACCACAGGGACAGTTCTTGTTAAGTCCAGAAGTGGCAGGCCAAGAAAAATATCAGAAAGGCAGAGAAGAAGAATGGTGAGAACAGTCAAGGACAATCCACAGACCACCTCCAAAGAGCTGCAGCATCATCTTGCTGCAGATGGTGTCACTGTGCATCGGTCAAAAATACAGCGCACTTTGCACAAGGAGAAGCTGTATGGGAGAGTGATGAGAAAGAAGCCGTTTCTGCAAGCACACCACAAACAGAGTCGCCTGAGGTATGCAGAAGCACATTTGGACAAGCCAGCTTCATTTTGGAAGAAGTTCCTGTGGACTGATGAAACAAAGATTGAGTTGTTTGGTCATACAAAAAGGCATTATGCATGGCGTCCAAAAAAAACAGCATTACAAGAAAAACACATGCTACCCACTGTAAAATTTGGTGGATGTTCCATCATGCTTTGGGGCTGTGTGGCCAATGCCGGCACCGGGAATCTTGCTAAAGTTGAGGGTCGCATGGATTCCACTCAGTATCAGCAGATTCTTCAGAATAATGTTCAAGAATCAGTGACGAAGTTGAAGTTACCCCGGGGATGGATATTTCAGCAAGACAATGATCCAAAACACCGCTCCAAATCGACTCAGGCATTCATGCAGAGGAACAATTACAATGTTCTGGAATGGCCATCCTAGTCCCCAGACCTGAATATCATTGAACATCTGTGGGATGATCTGAAGCGGGCTGTCCATGCTCGGCGACCATCAAACTTAACTGAACTTGAATTGTTTTGTAAAGAGGAATGGTCCAAAATACCTTCATCCAGGATCCAGGAACTGATTAAAAGCTACAGGAGGCGACTAGAGGCTGTTATCTTTGCAAAAGGAGGATCTACTAAATATTAATGTCACTTTTCTGTTGAGGTGCCCATACTTTTGCACCAGTCAAATTTTGGTTTAATGCATATTGCACATTTTCTGTTAGCACAATAAACCTCATTTCAATCCTGAAATATTACTGTGTCCATCAGTTATTAGATATATCAAACTGAAATGGCTGTTGCAAACACCAAAATATTTAGAACAAAAAATGATTAAGATTAATAGGGGTGCCCAAACTTTTTCATAGGACTGTACAAGGTGCTGGCAAGCTGGATTGTGTGTGTGAGTATATATATATATATATATATATATATATATATATATATATATATATATATATGTATATATCCCCATTACTAAACAGTTTAAAGGTCTAAAAGCCCAATTTTCTTGCAGGATCCACTATGACTAGCAGCACGTCTAGATATCTATAATAGGAGCCAGTTGGGTATGTTAGTATTGTGGCATTGAATAAACTGGAGGGCCACAGGTTGGAGACCAACAGTATACGCATATATAAGAGTGATACTGGGGAAATTACATATTACTTCATGGAAGTCTTTGGGTCAATATAGTTTACAAAGGACCTTTCACCTCCGGGGGGCAGATGTGGTGTAATACACCGTTAGAAAGCCGACTATTCCGTACATAATTCAGAAAAATGTGGGTGAAGCAATTGTTGGAATTTCTTATAGTACAATATTGGCAGCCCATCAGAGACAGGACTCTTCCCCGAATGCTCAGTGGTTAGCACTGCAGCACTGGAGCCTTAAGTTAGAATTCAACCAAGGACAACATTGGAAGGAGGTTTTTTTTAATGTAGATTGTGAGCCCCATATAGGGATCACAATGTACATTTTTTCCCCTATTCCTATGTCTTTGTAGAATGGGAGGAAATCCACACAAGCACAGGAAGAACGTACAAACTCCTTACAGATGTTGTTCCTGGTGGGATTCAAACTCAGGACTACAGTGCTGCAAGGCTGCAGTGCTAACCACTGAGCAACCGTGTTGTCCCGAGAAGTTTGTTTGTTCTCTCTGTGTTTGCATGAGCTGTCTCCCACACTCCAAAGACATACTGAT
Organism: Leptodactylus fuscus; assembly: GCF_031893055.1. Lineage (NCBI taxonomy): Eukaryota > Metazoa > Chordata > Amphibia > Anura > Leptodactylidae > Leptodactylus > Leptodactylus fuscus. Next base: position 59,114,431 of record NC_134267.1, on the reverse strand, counting down.
AGAGAAATGTAGATTGTGAGCCCTGGGACATAGTGGACAGTGACTGACAATGTCTGTAAAAGCACTGTGGAATATGTTAGAGCTATAAAAGTACGCCAATAATATATAACGGGTGGTGCACAGAACTCTTTCTAGTTCCTGAAGTGGAACTGGCACAACTAGAGCAGCTTTTTCAGTCTATCAAAGTGGGGGCAGATATTGAAGACAGAAGAGTCAAATAATGGCTGTTCTCTTGTGTTTACTCATTATTTGCAGGGACGTTATCTTCTATGGTATTATTTTTAATGTAGATTATGAACCCCATACAGGGCTCTCAATGTACATTACATACATCAGTATGTCTTTTGTAGAAAGGGAGGAATCTCACACAAACACAGTGAGAACATACAAACTCCTTGCAGATGTTGTTCCTGGCAGGATTTGAACCCAGGACTCTAGCGCTGCAAGGCTGCAGTGCTAACCACTGAGCCACCGTGTTCCCCCTTCTTCTATGGTATAGACTGGGGAGTATAATTTATGAAATTCCCAAATAATAAGTGGTTATAAGTTTTCATTATCTCCATGTGAATAAATTTAGCTTTTTAAGGTTTATAAAGCTTTAGATGCCTTATGTTTAAGAAAGTCCCTGAGACAGTGTACACAGCTCAGTATGGAGTGAGGGGAATCCAGCGAGCTTATGGGTATTATTCAAAGCTTCAATTTTTTTCCAAAATAAAATTGACCTCTTGGTCTCTATGCTTTTTGGGTCATAAAGAAATGGCAACAAGTTCTCCACATATAAAAGCTTTGTAAAATTTGGGGATCTGATGGGAATCAATAAAGTGGAAGAATTATTACAATTTATTTTCCTTATACTATGTCATGCTCAAGTAGAGTGTCAGTTAATCTCCAAGTCCATCCCCATACTATCAGGGCAGGGAGGTGTAAGACATTTGATACTTGTGCATGGATGGAAACTAAAATATTTTCTATGTTGGCAAATTGAGCTCTTTGGCATTACTTCAGCTCACTGTGTTAGGAGGAGAGAAATGCTGCCTATGAACCAAAGAACAACATCCCCACTGCCAAGCATGGAGGTGGAAACATTATGTTTTGGGGGTGTTTCTCTGCTAAGGGCACAGGACTACTTCACCACATCAATGGGGAATAGATGGAGCCATGTACCGTAAAATCCTGAGTGACAACCTCCTTTCCCCCGCCAGGACATTAAAAATGGGTCATGGCTGGGTCTTCCAGCAGGACAATGACCCAAAACATACAGCCAAGGCAACAAAGGAGTAACTCAAAAAGAAGCACATTAAGGTCATGGAGTGGCCTAGCCAGTCTACAGACCTCAATCCCATAGAAAACTGAAGCTCCGAGTTGCCAAGTGACAGCCTCAAATTTTTAATGATTTAGAGATGATCTGTAAAGAGGAGTGGACAAAAATTCCTCCTGACGTCCTCATCATCAATTGCAAAAACCGTCTGACTGTTATGCCTGCCAACAAGGGTTTTGCCACCGAGTATTAACTCTGTTTGCCAGAGGGATCAAATACTTTTTTCTCTATGCAACATGCAAATAAATTCATACAATGTGATTTTCTGGATTTTATTTTTGATATCCTATTTCTCACTGTTAAAATTAACCTACCATTAAAAATATAGATTGTTCATGTCTTTGTCAGTGGGCAAACTTACAAAATCAGCAATCAAATACTAATTTCCTTCACTGTATATATCACATTCCTTTTGTAGCCACTCTTGGCTTTGGCTCAAAGAAAACGAAGCAAAATCTGTAACAAATAACTGCATTTCTGCAATGTGGGACCTCAGCCTAATATAAAAATGTGACTTAAACAATAGACCATTTGCTGGCAACACTTTCCCTTTAAACATGTTATTGCCAATAGACCAGATCTCTGTGAATCGGATGAATATAAACCTCCTACATCAGTCACCAAGAGAGCTTGACCTACCTCTGCTGTGTCGAAGCAAGACACCGAGTAGATTTACTAAGACAGTCTTAATTCCAGAATTAGTGTCTAAAGTGTCAACATAGTGTCTAATGTTGTTGGATAAATCTGGTGTATATTTAGATTGTCTAGTCTAAGTTCTTATTAACTATAGTTGGCTTAGTTTTGATTCAGAACATTCTACCAACAATCTGAATTTTTGGTGCATCTTGTTGTCTCTTAAACCACATTTTCCTGCTAAACCATGTCCACTTGTCCAACATGGCTTATCTTAAACTAGATGCAACAAGATGTGCCAATATACACTGAGATGCAACAAAGTGTCTTGCAGAATTTTGTCCGAAAACTCAATTGTTAATATGGGGCATTGTTTTTACGTTCTTAGAGTTGTTATCAAGACGCTCATCTTGTTTGATTTTTTTTAAGTCAAACGTGAAAGTAAAATGTTATTTCTAGTGAATTTCTTCTTCCATGTATGTACGTACGCCATCATCTTAAATATGAAATTGTCTGGTTAAAGACTTCAAAGGGTAACTGCCATAGCACATAGCAGTTTAGGCAAATTTAGATAAGAGGACACAAGTGCCAAGTGTTAACTCCCTGCCATAGATTGGCATGTTGGATCAGTGCCACTTGCTTGCACACTGTGTTGAGTGTTGAAGTGGGATTGCATGAGATATATCATGTTTTATTAGGAATGAGCAGTGGTTCCTCTCTTAGCTAAGATGTAACATCATTTTGCTTGGCTCCTGTAGAAGACACATTACTGGCAAAGCTGTGGCTCCATTCAGCCAAGGTGAAGAATCAGTGTTCTACATTTTTGCATTCATCAAAGGAAAAAAAAAACTGTCAGGCATGGTGGGAAGAACAAATTGGACATAAGTACTGAAACCAGTAGATGGGAGGTTTTTGTAGAATTTGTTTCAGATTTTTGCAAGCTTCATTTTATAAGATTTAATTGCAGTTCCCAACATTTCCATCCTATTAAGCATTTCCTGTAACCCCCCCCCCCCATGGGAAACCAATCCCCTGGAGAGAATATTACTTGTGCTTAGCCTAGAGCGTAGTATACTGTATGTCTGTTATGTTTTGTTCTCCTACTTAAACATCTGCTTTTCTGTAAAGTCATTCAGCCTGTGTGTGATCCAGCCTTCACCCTTCACATACAAGATATTCTCCAGTGGAAAACTATTCTAAATTAAATATCGAGATGTCATAATCCTTGGAGGTCTGAAAATGCTTGTCTTAGATTTGCAAACTAAACCTCATGTCAAAGTAATCCAAAGTCGTTACAGGCAGAGTAAGGCCAGATTAAGTACTAGAAGTCTAGGAGAAGGCCAACATGAAATGGATTTTGAAGGGTGTGTAACTAAATTAGGAGAATAAAAGGTTAAGAAGGTGGTGTGATGAGTGGGGAACGGGGAGGACACAAAATTAAAAAAAACTCTGTAATAGCGGCTTTGGGAGCCATTTTACTTAGGACATTAGGAGGAGAATCTCTGGGCCACCCTTCTAGTCTAAAGTTTTTGCATAGAGGATCTATAACTAGAAACAGGGTGAGTGAATAGGATTAGCCAGACAGTCTTAGCAGTGGGGGATCTTGAAGTTGGATGTGGTGTTTGATATACGGTAGTAAGGATATGGACTCCTCAAGTATGGCGTTCTGGCACTAGTGCGAAAGATGTGAGATATTGAGTTTGCTTGATGATACCTCTAAGCCAGAGATATTCTGCGCCTGGGTAGAATATTACTAGATTAATTGGCTTTAAGAACCTCCGACTTCACTCAATATTAATTAATTAATTAATTAATTAATTAATTAATTTGTTAAGATATATACACTCACCGGCCACTTTATTAGGTACACCATGCTAGTAATGGGTTGGACCCCCTTTTGCCTTCAGAACTGCCTCAATTCTTCATGGCATAGATTCAACAAGGTGCTGGAAGCATTCCTCAGAGATTTTGGTCCATATTGACATGATGGCATCACACAGTTGCCGCAGATTTGTCGGCTGCACATCCATGATGCGAATCTCCCGTTCCACCACATCTCAAAGATGCTCTATTGGATTGAGATCTGGTGACTGTGGAGGCCATTGGAGTACAGTGAACTCATTGTCATGTTCAAGAAACCAGTCTGAGATGATTCCAGCTTTATGACATGGCGCATTATCCTGCTGAAAGTAGCCATCAGATGTTGGGTACATTGTGGTCATAAAGGGATGGACATGGTCAGCAACAATACTCAGGTAGGCTTTGACGTTGCAACGATGCTCAATTGGTACCAAGGGGCCCAAAGAGTGCCAAGAAAATATTCCCCACACCATGACACCACCACCACCAGCCTGAACCGTTGAAACAAGGCAGGATGGATCCATGCTTTCATGTTATTGACGCAAAATTCTGACCCTACCATCCGAATGTCGCAGCAGAAATCGAGACTCATCAGACCAGGCAACGTTTTTCCAATCTTCAATTGTCCAATTTCGATGAGCTTGTGCAAATTGTAGCCTCAGTTTCCTGTTCTTAGCTGAAAGGAGTGGCACCCGGTGTGGTCTTCTGCTGCTGTAGCCCATCTGCCTCAAAGTTCGACGTACTGTGCGTTCAGAGATGCTCTTCTGGCTACCTTGGTTGTAACGGGTGGCTATTTGAGTCACTGTTGCCTTTCTATCAGCTCGAACCAGTCTGGTCATTCTCCTCTGACCTGGATGTTTTTTCTTTTTCGGACCATTCTCTGTAAACCCTAGAGATGGTTGTGCGTGAAAATCCCAGTAGATCAGCAGTTTCTGAAATACTCAGCCCAGCCCTTCTGGCACCAACAACCATGCCACGTTCAAAGGCACTCAAATCACCTTTCTTCCCCATACTGATGCTCGGTTTGAACTGCAGGAGATTGTCTTGACCATGTCTACATGCCTAAATGCACTGAGTTGCTGCCATGTGATTGGCTGATTAGAAATTAAGTGTTAACGAGCAGTTGGACAGGTGTACCTAAAAAAGTGGCCGGTGAGTGTATATACATAGAGTACAGACCAAAAGTTTGGACACACCTTCTCATTCAAAGAGTTTTCTCATGGATTGTTTGATTAAAAGTGTTGTCGAGGAGGCTGTTTGACAAGATGAGGCTGTTTGACAAGTCAGATATCAGCGTCCCCATAAAAAAAAATAGTGATCATATTATGACATTATGGGGGACACAATGTAAAAAAATAATAATTAATAAAATTGATAAAAAAGAAAGTAATTTAAAAAAAGAAATAACATACGCCAACAACATGCTCTTATCACAGGATCTAGCCTCACCTCCAAGTCTAATAACATACACCATCTTATAGGAGTTGTCAGCCTGAGGATTTTGGTATTGTTTATCCAAATCCTTTCTGTCATACCAAAGATATGAGCATTTTTAAAGTTTCTAGAAGGGTCAGTGCACACAGAGTTTTTTGGCGCTGATTTTGACGATTAATCCGCTTCAAAACCAGCCTCCAAAAAAAACCTCCTAATAGAGTTTTATTGGGAGACTTTTTTCGGAGGCTGATTTTGAGGCTGATTTGGCGTCAAAATCAGCGCCAAAAAACTCTGTGTGCTCTCACCCTTAGAGTAACATCACATGACATTTGGCACACAGACAGGATTCCTTAATCTGCATCCACAGTTTTATATGTAGACAAACAAAAAAAACCCTCCCAAAGTACCCAGGAATGAGACATCAGTATGCGGTACAGCATTGGGATTTTCAGATCTGGTGAGGGCTCCTCTCTATTTGCATCAGTGGTAACTGTTCAGTATTAAACCTTTTGTGCTCAGTACCATTTTTTATTTCCAGTATACTTGTAGACATATCCTACGCATTATTAGTCACTTGGTTTTGGAAATATGCATGCTTTTCCCTTTGTGTAGGTGGTTGATAACAGAGTAAATAACCATTGAGAATTTTAAAATGCTTAGTAACAACCACATGAAATGTCACAACATGTTACAATAATCGCAGTATTAATCCTATAGTAAACCAACATGTAACAACTGCAATGAGCTTTTTGCGTCTTGCTAAGCATGATGTGACATTAAAAGTACCTTTAACTTTCTTTCCAATTAGATTACATGTCTGAATAGTGTAGGCTACCACAAGTCAATTGTAAAAATGCCCTCCTGTTCAGAGCCACATCCTTGCCCACATGCAAGTAAGTAACAAACCCGAAATGTCTCTCAGCAGTCGCTACCTTCTGTCTTCTACTCAAGCAAACTACAAGTTACAGAGAGTGTGAGCACAAGGGAACACACCAAAGACTGAGATATTATACTCTGAAACATAATGGGGAACTCGGAACTCCATGAGGGATGATGATAATTAGAATTAAAAAAATGCCTCTATTTTTATGAATCAAAGATTTGATAGTTGCCAACTCCATGAGAGCCGCAGAGATATTTGCAAGCAACAATGCTAAGGCTGGGTTCATACTACTGTTGAATTCCGTTATGAAGGTGTCTGTTAAAAAATAAAACAAAAACAAAAATGGACACCTACGATAACAGACATTAATGGACACTAATGCCCCTTTCATACCTGCGCTCAACGTTGAGTTAGTGCAACCCGGCCGGTTTCCATCTTCTGCTCTGCGAAACTGGACAGGAGACAGAAAACCGGTGGTCAGTTTTCAAACCCATTCACTTGAATGGGTTTGACAAAGGTGACTGTCCACATGCATCTTCTGCCTGTCTGCAGGGAAACAGTTTTTTTAAAGTCCTGCATGTCCAACTAAAAAAAAAATGGTTTCCCGCAGACAGGCAGAAGACACACACGGGAAGTCACCTTTGCAAATCCAATCAAGTGAATAGGTTTGAAAACTGACAGCCAGGTTTCCGGCTCCTGTCCAGTTTCACGGGGCAGATGACGAAAACCGGCTGGATTGCACAAACTGGACAACGAGCACAGGTGTGAACCCACCCCTTACTGATGTTAATGTGTCCGTTTAATGGATCAATTAAAAAAAACAGACACACTAGACACTGGACTTCTGATGGATTGGGTGTAAAGGGACATAAATGGACACTAAGGGAGCGTTCACACTACCGTCGGTGTCCGACAGCTAATGTCCGCTGCAAATGTCCGTTCAAAATCTTGTGCGGACATTAGGATCGGACACTAGCTGTGTCCGTGACATTTTGCATTCATTTAAATGGACATCGGGTGCGTTCTTTTACAGTCCGTGTCTGTCCTTAACTGTCCGTTCCCAAAGATGTCCGACTTTTCAAGCGGACAGCAAAACCCGACGTGTAGGTTTTTGCTTGAAAAGTCGGACATATTTGGGAACGGACAGTTAAGGACAGGCACGGAGTATAAAACAACGCACCCGATGTCCATTTAAATGACTTCTAGCTATCATTTACCTGTTTTTACATTTTTCCTCATCAGTATGGCTTTATTTTTCATTGATGAAACCTACTGAAGTAGTTTTTTGCAGCACAAGATTGCAGGGCATGGTAAGGGGTGTGCACTATATTTGTATGGATACCCCCTTTAAGTGATTCAGCTGCATAACATCAAGCACACAGTCACGTGTCCCCATACACAAACACTAGTATTAGTATGGGTCATACTGAATAGCTGAAAGAGTTTAACCTCTTAATGCCACAGCCAAAAATCACCTTAAGAACATGTCATTTGAACAACTCATGTTGTAATAAATTTGGAACGCTTTAACTTACACAAGTGATCTTGTGATTGTCTTTTTGTGACACATTGTACTATATGTTAGTGGTACACCTCGGTTGATATTTTTTGCATCTATTTTTTTCATTTTTCAACATTGTCTCAGTCTCTGATTGAACCATCATTTGCCGATATCCTAAAAACATCCTGAAACATCTCCAGAAATTTATCGAGGGGTGCAGAGATCATTTTGACCCCAGAGATACCTTACAAAAAGTTGCATTTTTTTTTTCACCCAGTCAGGGGTGAACTGAGCAAAATGTAGATGTATAAGTGCTTCCTATATTACAAAAGGACTGCACCTACCACATTGAGTTTCAAAATTCATCTTAAGTATCTTATATTTCATGGCAACTTTTTGAGACACTGTGAAAGCGAATTTACAGAGCGGGCAGATTGCCTTTTTATGTGAACATTTCTATTTAGTGATCAGAGAGCACACTGGTTGTTAGCAGTTATAGACAAAGTCAGATGTTTTCTATATTCTAGATATCTTTTACATTTGGCAGATCCATCTCTCGGTGCACTTAGTACGTACCCCCTTTCATCATCCCCACTTCATAGCATTTACGGAGTCGACAGGCTTGACAGCTCTTTCTCCTGTTCTTGTCGATGGTGCACTGATTGGTTGCGGGACACATGTAGTCATTATGGCCTGTAAAGAAGGATAGATATTTCTGAGAAAGGGTTGTTTTGAAGACACTGACAACTATGTTTTATAAAAAGTATATTAGGATGACATAGTACTAGTGGCACACACTGTATCTGTATCACTGCACATAGGGAACCACAGCACATTATCAATTAATATCTCTCAATTACACATCGGACATGAGACTGACAGTATCATTTTATTACAAACATTTTTTACTTCCCATTGTTACATATTCCTGTGTAATATGTCTCCTATGGCATTAAAGAGAATCTGTCACCAAATCAGGAACTCAATATGAAACTAGCCACAGTGCATTCTAGCATAGATAGTATGGTTGAAAACCCCCCCAAAAACAAACGATTGTATGGGCCATTTATACAGGTTTATCATGGCTCCTCTTAAATGCCTCTTCTCCAGACTAAACAAATTTAACTCCTACAGTCTCTCCTTTAACAGAGGTCTTCTATGCCCTTAATAAATGTTGTGGTTCTCCTTTGAACCTTTTTTAGCTCTAGGACATACTTTCTATGGGCTGGTACCCAGAACTGAACTTCATAATGCACATGGCGCCATAGCAATGGTTTATAAAGTGGTAATACTATGATATGCCAGTCTATACCAGTTGTAGTGTAATGACAATATACAGACAGTCTTAAATGCAGAATAGAACAGATAGACAAACATATATATATATATATATATATATATATATATATATATATATATATATATATATATGAGAGATATGGTCACAGCTCCTTTGGGGGTAGACCAAAGGAGAGCGGCGATGTAGAGAGGGACTAGCCCAGAAGAGGAGCTGAAATATTTTGCTTTTCCTATTGTCAACCTCCTAGTGGCCAGGTCTTTACCCATGGTGCTATGTCCCCCAATGAAATAAGCAATGACCATGTCATCAGCCGGTAGCTCCATAAGGTTATATGCAGACAGCAGCGATATAGACCACTTATTTCTGACAACAAATATTGCACCCGTGGCCCGCTCGATTCATAGAAGATTGTGTTAGTGTCAATTGCCAGCCCTTGTCTGCCGGAATATCCTGAAAGACTTTGGTTGTGCTCAGGTTACATTTTTACCATGATCACAGTGTAACATTACAAGAGTTAGCGGCTACTGAATACATATTGCCAAGGCTCCGAGCTTCTATTCTGCATTTGGATATTTGTAATTTTTTTCAACACAGAATAATACGATTAGAATTAGCAGCTACTGAGGTTTTAGTGCTGCATTTACACAGGATCCCCATCTATGAAATTTAGGGGTATGTGTCTTAGATAAGTGCCCTTTTGTGCTGGTTAAGTGAAATTGGTGTGCTGGCACTAACAGGGTGTATATACACTAATGATAGATATTGATCATGCTGTAAGCCAGCATAGTGTACTTTACATTATCATGTGATTGGCACTTTATACGAGCCTTATCAATTTACATTTGGAATACTAGGCATTCACCCTCTCATGGATTATAGTGTGTGAATAGATGTGTTATCAGCATTTTGTACATGTGCAGCCTCCACCATTTACCACTTGGGCCTGTTTGCATCCTGCTCCATTATAGGAGCAGAACAATGGAAGTATTGGATGTTTAAAGTGACAGTAATGGAGCCAAAAGATCCTGTTGTCTATAATGGGGTCCAATATTCAATATTTTGTGTTATCATCCTTTTACAGGACGGGAAATCTGGGGCTGCATTCAGCACATAGAGTTGTGGATTTGGTCAGGATTAATGGAATCTTCAATGATTATCCATCAAACTTATCAATCCTACTGATTGACTCCAATTTGTTTCTGCAGGACAAGCCGCCAAACTTACAGCCAATGTCAATAAGATCCATTTTCAACATTAAGAACAAGGAATCTTGGAACTGATAATGTGGCCCCTCAGAATCCTGATCCCAACTTCTGTCTGAGAGTATATGAAGAGACAGAATTAAGCGAGCAAACCTAAATGCACATAAGAACTGTGGTTGGTTCTTCAAGATCTTTGGAACAACTTCCCTGCTGAGATCCTTCAAAAACTGCGTGCAAGTGAAACTAGAAGAATTGATGCTGTTTAGAAGGCAAAGGGTGGTCTCACCAAATATTGGCTGGATTTAGATTTCTCATTTGTTTGTTCATTCATATTGTTAATTGACACTAAATTATCAACGCTTTTGAAATCCTTCTTACTATGCAGCATTTTTGAAATACCCAATTTCTGGCATCAGTTTGATGGCAATGCAACTATGACTTTGATCAAATTCCCTCCAAACAGATTCCCAGCAAATTGCCTTAAATAATGATATAAAAAGAAACAAGAGCTATTTTTACAGTTACGTTCCGCAATAACTCATGTGCCCTTTTATACCAATTTGTAACCTAAAAATAAAAAATTCAAATAAATAAAGTAAATAAAAACGTGCATCAGAGTCACATGGCTGATTATAATCTTTTTTCTTTAAAACTTGGAAAGAATTGTGATATTCTCCTTCTCCCTTTTTATCTGATCTTATAAATCACATAACTTTTAAGAGGCTGGCATCAGATCAATCCCACATCTGCATGACAGTAACTTAACTAGTTTTATGCTGGAGAACTCTCTAAATGTGCAAGCTAAAGAATAAAGGCAGAATGTATGGTAAAATAGCAAGGAAGAAACCATTGGAAAGAGTAATCAGGAGCAGCAACAATGTAGGATTTCACATTTACATAGCGAAAAGATCAGGATTATCTCAAAGCTCTTAGGGAGCCTTCACATGGAGTTTATGCTCCACTCATTCTTAACGTAAACTCATTCAGAATGAGCGGTGTTAAAACAGATCCCATTGATTTCTATGGGTGCTGGCATACGCGTGTTACCCATTGAAATCATCTGTTTTAATGCTGCTAATTCTGAACGAGTTGACGTTCAGAATGAGCGGAGCATAAACTCTGTGTAAAGGCTCTCTTACGGTATGTTCACATAATGGAAAATGAAGAGGAATTCTAGCCGCGAAGGGATACAGTGCATCAGCATTCTGTCATGGTATCCCGCAACTGATTAAGCCTGAATCAATGGGCCTAATCAGAAGGGGGTCTCGAGATGTGGACACTGCGGCCGAATCAGCTGCGGAATCCATGGCAAGATCGAGCAGCAGGCTCCTTTTTTCCATGTCCTGCTGCGATCTCTGCTTCCCATTGAAAACAAAGTGAGACAGATTCAGAGTCTCCTGTATAGTCAGGGAAAAGTTTCCTTATGTTTAAGTTAGTTTCTCAGCCGAGAATGGTTTTGTTTTGTTTATCCTGTGGCTTTGCGAAAGCAGTGTATGCTTTACATGTGAATAAAGCCTGAACCTATGTGCAATCCAGTGTCTGTGTCCCTGTTTCCTGCACTGCTACAACCATCTACCTGAGCGATCCCCCACATATTGTGGAGGATGCCGGCATAAGTGCAGTGAGACATACACAAGCTTAAATAGAGAGCCACAGCTAAGGAGGAGATTGTGAAATAACTGATACTGGCTAATCAGCAGCAGCAGCAAGCTAATGGAGCGCAACAAGAGACTAACAAGCTGTTGCAGCAGAGACATGCAGAGGCTACTGCAGTGCAACAAGAGACTAACAAGAGACATGCAAAGGCTAATGCGGCGCAACAGGAGACCAAACGTCTTTTGGCCAAGCAGATGTCCATGTTGCTGGCTGCTCAGCAAAAGGCCGACCCAGCAAAGCGTTGACCAAGATGACGTCAGAGGATGACGTAGACGCCTATCTGACTGGGTTTGAAAGAGTAGCCATCCGTGAGAGACTTCCACCACAGCTCTGAGCAGAGGTGTTGGCTCCTTTCTTAGTTGCTGAGCCCCAGCAAGCCTATTTCGACCTGAGTAAACAGGATGCAAGCAACTACCAGCGGGTGAAGGTGGAGATCCTAGCCCGACTGGGTGTGGACCAGAATGCCTGGGCTCAAAGAGTTCATGATTGGGAATACTAGGAGGCATTACCACCAAGGTCACAAATGCACCACCTTGTACAACTTGTCCATAAGTGGCTCCAGCCAGAGATTGACCCCAGTGCAGATTGTGGAGCGGGTCGTCGTGGACCAGTACCTGAGATCTCTACCGGGTAAGATCCAGCAGTGGGTGGGGCATGGAGACCCGAGTAGCGCCAATGCATTGGTGGGGTTGGTGGAGCGATACTGCGCTACACAGTCCGTTGGGAAGGGTAGCCCCCAAACTCCCAAGGCCCAGAGGGCCGATTTATCTCGGGCTCCCCAGGATAAGGTAGTGACCCAGGGGAGAAGGACTGTCATCTGCTGGGAGTGCCACGAGCCTGGCCATGTTGCGGCTAATTGTCCCTGTGCCACTGAACCCATGGACTGCAGCCTGGGTTGGAGGGTGTCCCTCTATGTTGCACCTGTATACACTGCTGCCACCCCAGACACTGTTGATGAGCGCCACCTGTGCCAGGTGACCGTGGATGGGTGTCCAGTGGTGGCACTACTGGATTCTGGCAGTCCGGTGACCCTTGTTAATGGGAACTATGTTGACCACAGGACTGTCACTGGACGCACAGTCAGGGTCCTGTGAATACATGGAGATATACGGGACTACCCAACCATGATTGTCTCCATCCAGACCCCCTGTGGAGAGAGCCGACATGAGGTAGGGGTTGTTAAGAACTTACCCCATGACCTCATTCTGGGATGGGACTATCCCCTATTTTGGACTCTGTTGCGGGGAAAGCAAGTGTCAGAGGATTCAACCCCAAGAATACCACAAGTGTTGTCTGGTCAGGTCCTTGAGCCTGAACCTAATGACCAGGACCAGGCACTGATGAGGTGTTCCCCCGCATGGTTGTCAACCAGGAGTTGTTATACCGAGTTGACAGGATGCGAGGTGAGACCTTAGAGCAATTACTGGTACCCCAACCTTATCACCAGACGGTGCTGGAGTTGGCACATAAACATGTGCTAGGGGGTCACATAGGTGCCACAAAAACGCTGGACCGCATATTGTAGCGTTTTTATTGGCCGGGGGTATATCATGAGGTTAAAGTGTTTTGTAAAACATGTCCAGAGTGTCAGTTGCATGCCCCTATGGCACATTTTTGAAGCCCCCTGGTACCTCTGCCCATTATTGAGGTGCCCTTTGAAAGGATTGCCATGGACTTGGTAGGTCCTTTAGTTAAGTCCGCTCGAGGGCATCAGCATATTCTGGTAGTCATGGACTATGCTACCCGATATCCTGAAGCCATCCCTATACAGCACACATCAGCAAAGTTGATAGCCAAAGAGTTGTTCACCATGTTTTGCTGAGTGGGACTACCCAAGGAGATCCTCACAGATCAGGGTACTCTGTTTATGTCTAAAGTTACCAGGGAATTGTGTAAACTTTTTAATATCAAATAGTTGCGTACATCTGTTTACCATCCCCAGACAGACGGGTTAGTAGAATGGTTTAACAAAACCTTAAAAAATATGCTGAAAAAGGTGGTAAGCAAGGATGGAAAATACTGGGATGTTTTGTTACCCTATTTGATGTTTGCCATCAGTGAGGTAACGTAGGCTTCCACTGGGTTTTCCCCTTTCGAGTTGGTTTACAGCAGACATCCTAGGGGTCTCTTGGACATCGCCAAAGAGATGTGGGAGCAACAACCCACCCCCCACAAAAGTGCTATTGAACATATTGCTGGTATGCAGGACAGGATAGCAGCAGTCATTCCCATGGTTAGAGAGCATCTGCAGGAGGCCCAAATGGCTCAAAGCCGTGTTTACAATAGGACGGCGAGGGTAAGGACATTTAAACATGGTGACCGAGAACTTGAACTCATTCCCACAGTGGAGAGTAAGTTTCTTACCAAATGGCAAGGCCCCTATGAGGTAATGGAAAAGATAGGGGAAGTGAACTACAAGGTTCGTCAGCCAGGTAGGAGAAAACCTGAACAGGTTTATCATGTAAACCTGCTAAAGGCGTGGAAAGACAGAGAGAGTCTGCTTACAGAAAGGACTCCAGCTAAATTGTCTCCCGTGAAATCCCTACAGGCTGTAGTAGGGACTACAGAAGTAGCAGCAGGGGTAGGAATATCAGAGACCCTCACAAAAAGCCAGCAAAAAGAATGCAAAGAGTTTGCAGCTAGGAATACTGATGTATTCTCTGAGCAACCCGGGCGTACATCTCTAATCAAGCATGATATTGTTACTGAGCCCCATGTGAAAGTACGGATGAGGCCATACCGGGTCCCCGAGGCTCGCCGACAAGACATTTCAGGGGAGGTGCAGAAAATGCTGAAATTGAGAGTCATCGAGGAGTCCAAAAGTGAATGGGCCAGTCCCATTGTTCTAGGTCCCAAACCAGATGGAACATTGCGAAACTAAATGAGGTGTCTAAGTTTGACGCCTACCCCATGCCTCGGGTAGATGAACTTATTGAGAGACTGGGAGGGGCCCGGTACTTCGCCACACTTGATCTCACTAAGGGATATTGGCAGGTACTCCTGACAGATAGCACCAAAGAAAAGACTGCCTTCATCACCCCTGAGGGACTTTTTCACTATGTCGTGTTACCATTTGGGCTCCATGGGGCCCCAGCTACATTCCAACGATTAATGGACATAGTGTTGAAACCTCATAGAAAATATGCCTCAGTGTATCTGGATGACATCATCATTTTTAGCAATAACCGGGAGAGTCATTTGGCCAAGGTACAAGCTGTAGTGGATTTGTTGGGAGCAGCTGGCCTGACTGCCAACCCCAAAAAGTGTGCTTTGGGGATGGAGGAGACACACTATTTGGGGTATGTGATCGGCCGTGGCATAATCAAGCCCCAGGTCAACAAGGTCGATGCTATCTGGGAATGGCCTCGACCTCTGAGCACCAAACAAGTTAGGTCATTCCTAGGCATAGTTGGGTATTACAGGCGGTTTATACCCAACTTTGCCACGGACCTCCTAAAGGGTAAAAAGTCTGTTATAGTGCAGTGGAATGATCAGGCCGAAAATGTTTTTAAGGCGCTAAAGGTGACCTTGTGTGGATCGCCTGTCCTCATTATGCCGAACTGTAGGAGGGAGTTTGTGGTCCAGACGAATGCGTCAGATGTAGGGCTAGGAGCTGTCCTGTCTCAGGAGGTGAATGGAGAAGAGCATCCAGTCACCTACCTGATCAGGAAACTCACACCAGCAGAAAAGAATTACAGCATAGAGGAGAAGGAGTGTCTGGCCATAAAATGGGCATTAGAGGCTCTGACTATCTGCTTGGGAGGCAGTTCCGTCTGGTGACTGACCATTCACCCCTCACATGGATGAGCAGGACCAAGGACAAGAATGCCAGGGTTACTAGGTGGTTCTTGTCACTACAGAACTTTAAATTCACAGTGGAGCACAGAGCCGGGAAACTGCAAGGCAATGCGGATGCTTTGTCCCGAACTTATTGTTTGGTGGCTGGAGTTTGCCCTGAGGGGTCAGAACTGAGGGGGGTATGTGAGAGAGTGAAAGGTGTAGTCTGGGAGGACAAGTATATTCCAGCCAGGCACCTACGGGGTGTGTGGTGAGACCCACACCAGAGAGGTCAGCTGACTAATCAGGCCCTAATAACAGTCTGAGTGTGAAGACTAGCAGTGTAGCACCACACTGACAGAGTTGAACTGTACAGACCAGACCTCCAAAGCAGGTACTGTGCCACCTGTTGTTATTGCCACGGTGGGAGACTGGTAGTCAGTCTCCTGTATAGTCAGGGAAAAGTTTCCTTACGTTTAAGTTAGTTTCTCAGCCGAGAAGGGTTTTGTTTTGTTTATCCTGTGGCTTTGCAAAAGCAGTGTATGCGTTACATGTGAATAAAGCCTGAATCTGTGTGCAATCCAGTGTCTGTGTCCCTGTTTCCTGCACTGCTACAACCATCTACCTGAGTGATTCTCCACAGAGTCTAGTTAATGGTTTGTACCTTGAAGTGAATTTTCTCTATTTACTCTTATTAAGTCTTCGTTATATGACTTAGTTATTGATAGGATTTTTCTTCATTTTGGAACCGATTCTCCAGTGATCCACTAATGTTGTCTTCTGTGGATGTACAGGCCTATTTGAATTCTCAGAGCTCTTTTTTTTTATACCAGAATGTACCAAACTGTTGATTTGGTCGCTCCTAACATTTTCATTATTTCTCTGATGGATTTCTTATTTCTTCAGCCTAATGAAGGACTTTTTCACTTCCTATGATTTCTTTTGACCGCATGTTGTGGGTTCACAGCAACAGCTTCCAAATGCAAACGCCACACCTAGAATCAATTCCAGACCTTTTATGTGCTTAATTGATGAAGGATTAATGAGGTAATAGCTAGAGATGAGCGAACACTGTTCGGATCGGCTGATCGGCAAAGTCAGCGTCACAGGTGCTTCCATTCATTTCTATGGGAGAGTGCTGTTCGGATCGGCTGATCCGAACAGTGTTCGCTCATCTCTAGTAATAGCCAATGCAGCCAGTTAAATAGCTTTTGAGATAGTTGTTCAATTACTTTTGGTCCCTTGAAAAAGAGGCAGCTACATATTATAGAGTTGTAATTCCTAAACCCATCCTCCACTTAGGATGATAATACCCTCAGATTAAAGCTGAGAGTCTGCACTCTAAGCCCATATAGATCAGATAACTGTATCTTGAATATATTTTGGTAAACAGGTAAAATGCTCAAACTTGTGTCACTGTCCAAACATTTCTGGACCTAACGGTTCATAGATTCAAGATTCAAGAATCTGGAGCAGCCGTGACTTTAGGGGTCACCGAATGATGTTCATTGTTGCTGTATCCAAGCAAATCAATATAGGAGGACATTATTTGTAGAAACTTTTTGTTTCTACAATGCACAGTATTGAGCCCTAGAGGCATAAAGAGTTTTATGTTTTTGGAGGTTCCAACGTTTGGTAACCTTGGTGATATGAGAGGAATCTAATTTTATTTTTGCTAAACACCTGTTAGAACATTGATGTCAATAAAACCATTGCAATTAACCATCTGCTTTCTCAGCATTCGCAGCATGAAGGCAGAAGATTACCGATATGAATTGCAACCATGTCAGACTTCCAGCTTTATTAGACACAACTGTAAAAAGATTAAGGCAATGGAGGAGGTCTTTTTTTTCCTTGGATCTAACAAATAAAAAAAAAAAAACTTTTTAATGCAAAAGTCTCCCCCAGAAAGGATTAAAGACTTTCTGAAGGAAAACCAGATAAATGAGAAAAAAAACTCACATGTTATGCCAACTCATTACAGTGTACAACTTGTACTAGGCTAATTGTATCATCCAGTGACAAATGTTGTTTCTTTCCTTATAGTATCCAAATGGATTTAATTGTCGGTTCCGCCGTAGTCTTGATTTAATTGATTTGGCAAAGTGAACCTAATACTAATTCACTCCTCCTCAGCTCTATGTCAAACTCAGTACATACTTGCATAAGCTCTTGATGGAACATCCAGTATAAAATGTTTTATACAACAAAAGGAGGAAATCCTAATATGATCAATCATGATGTAGCTCACAATACAGAGATCTAACTAATAGCTCTTAGTCCTTTGTGTATGACCACAAGTGTTTCACCACATGGCCAGTGCCCTCCACACGGCATCAGCCCTCCGCACTGTTCTTACTGGTCATGGGCACTGTGATTCAGTTTTTGCCTCTTGTATGTGTTGGCCCTTTAAAAACTATAAACCCTGTCTTCAGCTCCCAACTAATCTCCTGCATACATGAACTATCTATCTTGTTCCATAGAAAGCTACCTGAGCAAAGACCCCGTAAGCTTGCTAATACGCTGCAAAGGTGTTTACGTATACTCAGACTGTGTTCTTGTTGCCTGATATTTGATCAGTTCCTTGTACCTGATATTGTGCCACCTGTCCTAACCATGCCTGGATTACCATATTTGAATCTGCGCTGTCTGATCTGACCACTACTTAGTTTACATCGATGAACCTTGGACTGTATATTGACTACTCTCTTTCCTGATCCCCTTAGTGCTATGCACTGGCGTCTTTAAATACAGTAGCAACCTGGTGGTTTCCTGAAGCAAAGGGCAAATTCCTGTGTAGGGGTTGAAGGTTGAAAACCAGGGCTCCACTAGACAACACCCTCAGTGGTAAGCCAGTACAAAACCAGTTGGGTGACACCATAGATCCATGAGGTTGCATCACACAACATGGTACTGAGAACTTTGAGATCTGTCCACATGGTGAGCTGTTTCCTTGTGTCTGCAATTAAAATGGTGCTGTGTCTGGGGGTAATGTGGCCCACAGTCTAGGGGTTTAGCCTGGCATAGGGATGCTTGAGCAGCCATTTTTCCCTTGTCCTAGTGCTGGGAATGTGCCTCATTCAGATATAGCAGTTCCCAAATTTCGTATCCCACACTATACAGAAGGATAACACAATTTATATACAATGGTGCTCCATCCAAAAATGTTTCTACTAAAATTCACTATAACCTTCAATAATTGATTCAGCTACTTGAATGAGGAAGGAAATGGCAGAATTCCATGTACAGACTGCACATTATATGTAGGTGCAAAGTGAAGGAAGTTCAATATAGAGCTTTTCTTTAAGAGATATTGCTCAATCAAATATTGACACAGTCACAGAGGAGAAAGGAAAATCAAGAAAAATACTGATGGAAACTTAGAACTATATTATAGTATACAATCATAAAATCTGTAGTGACAGGAAACACAACACCACTATCATCAGAAGTCCAGATCAGGAGATAACCTAGCACTAAAAGAAAAAGTCGAAGAGGGATCTATCAAAGGAGAGCATCCTATATGTCAGGGGAGCAAGTGTTATGTGTCATTTCTTCATTCATAGTTCTTTTTACATTACTTCATTTTAAGATTGACAACCCATTCAATGTAATAAACCTCGGATAGCCAGGACCCCTGCCAAAGCACATGTAAATTGCAGGTCAATCATTCAATTCTCTGTACTCTATCAAAATCATTGCTAGAGGATACAGGTCCCTCCACTGTGTTTGGTGCACAAGTAGGGTTCCACCCCATATAGACAATTGTATACAGCAGGGGTAGGGAACGTACGGCTCTCCAGCTGTTGCAAAACTACAACTCCCAGCATGCATACTTGCTCTGCTGCTTTTGGAACTCCCATGGAAGTGAATGGAGCATGTTGGGAGTTGTAGTTTCACAGCAGCTGGAGAGCCAAAGGTTCCCTACCCCTGGTATACAGGCTCTCAGCATTTAATGAGGTAATGGTGAAATCCAAAGATTTTTTGTTTTGATATACAATCCAAGGTCAGGCTGCATTCACACCATCTTACGTGCACTACACATTGAAATCAATGGGTTAAAAAGCCTCCCATTGATCTCAATGTGTAGCGCGCGTAAGACGGCACCCATTGAAGTCAATGGGATTCTGTTTTACAGCGCTCACTCTGACACGTGTTTACGTGGCAGAATGAGCGGAGTGTTACTCCATGTGAACGCAGCCTCAATGTGACGTTTTGGCTATCCCAATGTAGCCTTCATCAGACTGAAAAGAAAAATTACATACACTAATGACTCATCATGTCTATTCTGACTATTTGGTATTCGATTCACATTTAAATACTGTTGAATATTGTTTTATATATCCATTAATATGCCTTCTCTACTATATTTGATAGCTTCTCCTTAAGGTAGGGGTCACACTACTGTTGGATTCCGTTCAGAAGGTGTCCATTAAAAAAAACCAAAAAACTTTCATACCAGACATGGCTATCAGTTACTCTCTATTAGAAGTCTGTTGCCCATAGACTTCGATGTTATAAAAATAATGGACACTTGCTGTCCGTTTTTTTCAAATGGACAGAAAAGTCCTGCATGCAAGATTTTTTTGTCCGCTTGAAAAAACGGACATGGGTGTAAACAGACACAAATGGACATAAGATAAAATAGCATTGAAATGAATGGAAATTTCAGACGGACCAGCTACATTCAGTCCAGAGTAAAAGAACAAGAGAATTCACAAATAACTTGAAAGTCTTATTACTAGAGCAGAGATACACTGTACTATACCTTGTATGCTTCTCTTGAAGAAAGCCTTGCAGCCTTCACAAGACCACACACCATAATGATACCCAGATGCATAGTCACTGCAAACCGCACAGTATCGAGTTTCCTTACTGGACTCCATTGGTGGTGTTCCCTTATCATTAGATGCTGATATCCGTTCTCTTCCACTTTGACGTCTATTGTCTGAACCTGACCTGCAAAAAAGTGACCAGAAGTGAAAAAAACTTTTCAGACATAGAATAATAATTCAATATTGTCATGTCTTATAAATATATAGAACATGAAAGTCATAAAAATAGCGCATTTTTCCAACTGCAGACTCCATCATATGTTAAATCTATTGGAAGCACGAAAAATGGGCAAGTGGCTGGATCTGTGCAATTTTGGCAAGAATTAGATTGTGACAGCTAAATGACAGGGTCAAAGCATTTCTAAGGATAAGTTCACATGGAGTTTTTTGCAGATGGAATCCACCTCAAAATCCGCCTGCAAAAAATGCCTCCCATTCATTTCGATGGCTGATACTAACAGTTTTTTTCCACTAGCGATTTTTTTCAGCTAGTGGAAAAAAATGCAACGTGCCCTGTCTTCATGCGGATTCCACGGTTGAGTCAGCCATGGCGTCCACAGCTCCTGATTCCCTCATGATTAGGCCAACTCATTCAGGCCTAATCAGGAGCGAGATACCACAACGGAATGCTGATGCACTGCATTGGCATCCTGTTGCGGCTAGCCGAACTAAAAAGCAGGTGGCGGAAAGTGATCCTCTTCACTTTCCACCATGTGAACCCACCCTGAAACTGCAGGTTTGTTGAGGTGTTACAGATATACAGTAGCAAGTACCTACCAAATGATTCAAGGAAACCAAATGTTGTATACAGTGGCGTAACTACCGCCATAGCAGCAGAGGCAGCTGCCACAGGGCCCAGGACATTAGGGGCCCGGTGACAGCTGCTACCGCTGCTATCATTATACTCGGTGGTCTTTGCAGTCCCCCGAGTATAATGATCGGAGGCCCGGGAGAGGTAAGAAACATAAAAAACACTGTTACTTACCTCTCCACGATCCTGCCAGGCCTCCTTCCTGACGTCCTTTCTGACGTCTCTGACGTCACATGAACCCGGCCTGCGTCCCGAGTCATGTGACGTCTGGCGTCATTTCAGAAGGACGGCAGCGGAGAAGGCAGCGGAGAAGACCGCGTAGGAGCCGGGTGACAGGAAACAGTAGTTTTTTATGTTTTTATTCCCCCGGGTCTCCGATTATTATACAGCGCACTGTCAGCTTTCCGGCAGTATATAGGACTGCCTGTGTGCAAAATGGTGAAAGGTCCTCTTTAAAGGAGAAATATTATATTGGGAGAAAGGTAAACACTATATTCTAGCATTAAAAAACACCTCATACCTGGTGCTAGTATCATGGTTTGGGCCTGTTTTGCTGCATCTAGGTAAGGACATTTTGCCACCACTGATGGAACAAGGAATTCTGAATTGTGAGGAAATATGTCCACGAGTTATATCTCAAAACAACATTGATCATGGAACAAAACAATAACCCAAAGCACACAGGTCGCTCAATACAACAATGATTGATAAAGTTAACATTTTTCAAATGGCCAAGTTAAAGTCTTAGGCTAAATCCAATAGAAATTTTATGGAAATCCCTGTAGTCAGAACTTTACGGAAAGAAACCGACCAATGTAACAAGAGTTAATGCTGTTTTGTCTGGAGGAATGGGATAAAATTCCTCCAAGCTGATGTGCAGAACTAAACAACATTTACCAGTAACATTTAGAAGCTGTTATAGCTGCACAAGGGAGTCACTCACAGATATGCCATATTGGATCATTTTCTACAAATAAATGATCAAGTTTAAGAGTTTTTGACTGATGTGTTTGATTTGGTTCTCTGATGGCGTTTTAGTTCAAACTGATGCAGAAATATAGAAAATTCAGAAGTTTGCAAACTTTTAAGAACCACTGTCTATACACTTCATAGATAGCATAGATCTGGTTGTTTAATATACAAAGGACATACATATGAATAAATCCTTGGTTTTATTTCTAAGATCGGTCTTGGCAGTTACTGTGAATGATATATTTCATGATTGTAAACCAGATGCCGCTTGCAGTCCAGCTATTAGATAGGGCCTTTACTTAATGATGTGTGAGGTGTATTAATGAGAACGGCACCTTTCACAGCCGGCTGCTCCCACTCATGACAAAATCAAAAACACAGATTAAAAACACTACATTTTCAAAAGAATGTATCACTCCCACAGATACAGTAGTGTAGTCACATAACTCATTCTTTCATACACATCCAAAAAAAAGGAAGGTTAAGTAAGTAGTCTGTTGTCTCAGTGAAATATTATATTGAATTTATTAAACAGAACATTTCACCACCTCACTAAGTGTACTCCCTTCACACTGGTGGCATTTTTCAATTTTCGTTTTTGACCTCCCACCTTCCAACCCCATCTTCCCACTTTTTAATTTTTCCGTTTTTCTGTTCACAGAGCTATATCAGGGATTAATGTTTGCGGGAGAAATGGTTCTTCCTAATGGCCCCATTTATTAGTCTGTACAATGTACTGGCAAGCTGGAAAAAAAATCAGGATGGGTCAAATTGGAGAAAAAGTGCATTTGAATGATATTCTTACAGGTTTCCTTTTTACCACGTTCATTGTACAGTCAAAATGACATGTCGCCAGTATTCTGTTTCAACACAATTCCAGGGATACCAAATTTATATAGTTTTATTTACACTGTAACCCATTAACAAAAATTCTAAACTTTGCAAAATATTTCTATTTCTAACTATTTCTAACAGTAATTTCTAACTTTTATATGTATTCTAGGGAAAGGGGAGTGATTTGTACTTTTAATTTTTTAAACTTTTTAATTTTTTTTATTTATTTATTTTCTTATACTTTATTTATTGAACCACAGGGGATATGATCACTAATGCAAAGCATTGCTATTAGAGATGAGCGAACACTAAAATGTTCGAGGTTCGAAATTCGATTCGAACAGCCGCTCAATGTTCGTGTGTTCGAACGGGTTTCGAACCCCATTATAGTCTATGGGGAACAGATACTCGTTAAGGGGGAAACCCAAATCCGTGTCTGGAGGGTCACCAAGTCCACTATGACACCCCAGGAAATGATGCCAACACCTCTGGAATGACACTGGGACAGCAGGGGAAGCATGTCTGGGGGCATCTAACACACCAAAGACCCTCTATTACCCCAACATCACAGCCTAACAACTACACACTTTACACACTCAATACCACCTCTCTGACAGTAGGAAAACACCTTGAAACATGTGTATTTGGCACTTGCAGTGAGGAGAGCTTGTCACCAGCAGTGAATTTGGCCCTTGTAGTAAGTTGAGGTTGGCACCAACATTTGTTTTGAGAATCAGGGTGGATTGAGCCTCTAACCAGCAGAGTTTGGGCAAATTCATGGTGGAGGGAGCCTCTAAACACCCCAGTTTGGGCAAATTCATGGTGGAGGGAGCCTCTAAAAACCCCAGTTTGGACCAATTCATGGTGGAGGGAGCCTCTAACCAGCCCAGTTTGGGCAAATTCATGGTGGAGGGAGCCTCTAAAAAACCCAGTTTGGACCAATTCATGGTGGAGGGAGCCTCTAACCAGCCCAGTTTGGGCAAATTCATGGTGGAGGGAGCCTCTAACCAGCCCAGTTTGGACCAATTAATGGTGGAGGGAGCCTCTAACCAGCCCAGTTTGGACCAATTAATGGTGGAGGGAGCCTCTAACCAGCCCAGTTTGAACCAATTCATGGTGGAGGGAGCCTCTAAACAGCCCAGTTTGGGCAAATTCATGGTGGAGGGAGCCTCTAAAAAACCCAGTTTGGACCAATTCATGGTGGAGGGAGCCTCTAACCAGCCCAGTTTGGACCAATTAATGGTGGAGGGAGCCTCTAACCAGCCCAGTTTGGACCAATTAATGGTGGAGGGAGCCTCTAAACAGCCAAGTTTTGGGAAATTCATGGTGGAGGGAGCCTCTAACCAGCCCAGTTTGGACCAATTCATGGTGGAGGGAGCCTCTAAACAGCCAAGTTTTGGGAAATTCATGGTGGAGGGAGCCTCTAACCAGCCCAGTTTGGACCAATTCATGGTGGAGGGAGCCTCTAAAAAACCCAGTTTGGACCAATTCATGGTGGAGGGAGCCTCTAAACAGCCCAGTTTGGGCAAATTCATGGTGGAGGGAGCCTCTAACCAGCCCAGTTTGGACCAATTAATGGTGGAGGGAGCCTCTAAACAGCCCAGTTTGGGCAAATTCATGGTGGAGGGAGCCTCTAACCAGCCCAGTTTGGACCAATTCATGGTGGAGGGAGCCTCTAACCAGCCCAGTTTGGGCAAATTCATGGTGGAGGGAGCCTCTAAAAAACCCAGTTTGGACCAATTCATGGTGGAGGGAGCCTCTAACCAGCCCAGTTTGGGCAAATTCATGGTGGAGGGAGCCTCTAACCAGCCCAGTTTGGACCAATTAATGGTGGAGGGAGCCTCTAACCAGCCCAGTTTGGACCAATTCATGGTGGAGGGAGCCTCTAACCAGCCCAGTTTGGACCAATTAATGGTGGAGGGAGCCTCTAAACAGCCAAGTTTTGGGAAATTCATGGTGGAGGGAGCCTCTAACCAGCCCAGTTTGGACCAATTCATGGTGGAGGGAGCCTCTAAACAGCCCAGTTTGGGCAAATTCATGGTGGAGGGAGCCTCTAAAAAACCCAGTTTGGACCAATTCATGGTGGAGGGAGCCTCTAATTAGCCCAGTTTGGACCAATTAATTGTGGAGGGAGCCTCTAACCAGCCCAGTTTGGACCAATTAATGGTGGAGGGAGCCTCTAAACAGCCCAGTTTGGGCAAATTCATGGTGGAGGGAGCCTCTAACCAGCCCAGTTTGGACCAATTAATGGTGGAGGGAGCCTCTAACCAGCCCAGTTTGGACCAATTAATGGTGGAGGGAGCCTCTAACCACCCCAGTTTGGACCAATTCATGGTGGAGGGAGCCTCTAACCAGCCCAGTTTGGACCAATTCATGGTGGAGGGAGCCTCTAAAAAACCCAGTTTGGACCAATTCATGGTGGAGGGAGCCTCTAAACAGCCCAGTTTGGGCAAATTCATGGTGGAGGGAGCCTCTAAAAAACCCAGTTTGGACCAATTCATGGTGGAGGGAGCCTCTAACCAGCCCAGTTTGGACCAA
The DNA here is from genome assembly GCF_031893055.1 of Leptodactylus fuscus. Lineage (NCBI taxonomy): Eukaryota > Metazoa > Chordata > Amphibia > Anura > Leptodactylidae > Leptodactylus > Leptodactylus fuscus. The sequence continues at coordinate 59,088,877 of NC_134267.1, read as the reverse complement.
TTAATGGTGGAGGGAGCCTCTAAACAGCCAAGTTTGGACCAATTCATGGTGGAGGGAGCCTCTAAAAACCCCAGTTTGGACCAATTCATGGTGGAGGGAGCCTCTAACCAGCCCAGTTTGGACCAATTAATGGTGGAGGGAGCCTCTAACCAGCCCAGTTTGGACCAATTAATGGTGGAGGGAGCCTCTAACCACCCCAGTTTGGACCAATTCATGGTGGAGGGAGCCTCTAAACAGCCAAGTTTGGACCAATTCATGGTGAAGGGAGCCTCTAAAAACCCGTTTGGACCAATTCATGGTGGAGGGAGCCTCTAACCAGCCCAGTTTGGGCAAATTCATGGTGGAGGGAGCCTCTAAACAGCCCAGTTTGGGCAAATTCATGGTGGAGGGAGCCTCTAACCAGCCCAGTTTGGACCAATTAATGGTGGAGGGAGCCTCTAACCAGCCCAGTTTGGACCAATTAATGGTGGAGGGAGCCTCTAACCACCCCAGTTTGGACCAATTCATGGTGGAGGGAGCCTCTAAACAGCCAAGTTTGGACCAATTCATGGTGGAGGGAGCCTCTAAAAACCCCAGTTTGGACCAATTCATGGTGGAGGGAGCCTCTAACCAGCCCAGTTTGGACCAATTAATGGTGGAGGGAGCCTCTAAACAGCCAAGTTTTGGGAAATTCATGGTGGAGGGAGCCTCTAACCAGCCCAGTTTGGACCAATTCATGGTGGAGGGAGCCTCTAAAAAACCCAGTTTGGACCAATTCATGGTGGAGGGAGCCTCTAACCAGCCCAGTTTGGACCAATTCATGGTGGAGGGAGCCTCTAAACAGCCCAGTTTGGGCAAATTCATGGTGGAGGGAGCCTCTAAAAAACCCAGTTTGGACCAATTCATGGTGGAGGGAGCCTCTAATTAGCCCAGTTTGGACCAATTAATTGTGGAGGGAGCCTCTAACCAGCCCAGTTTGGACCAATTAATGGTGGAGGGAGCCTCTAAACAGCCCAGTTTGGGCAAATTCATGGTGGAGGGAGCCTCTAACCAGCCCAGTTTGGACCAATTAATGGTGGAGGGAGCCTCTAACCAGCCCAGTTTGGACCAATTAATGGTGGAGGGAGCCTCTAACCACCCCAGTTTGGACCAATTCATGGTGGAGGGAGCCTCTAACCAGCCCAGTTTGGACCAATTCATGGTGGAGGGAGCCTCTAAAAAACCCAGTTTGGACCAATTCATGGTGGAGGGAGCCTCTAAACAGCCCAGTTTGGGCAAATTCATGGTGGAGGGAGCCTCTAAAAAACCCAGTTTGGACCAATTCATGGTGGAGGGAGCCTCTAACCAGCCCAGTTTGGACCAATTAATGGTGGAGGGAGCCTCTAAACAGCCAAGTTTGGACCAATTCATGGTGGAGGGAGCCTCTAAAAACCCCAGTTTGGACCAATTCATGGTGGAGGGAGCCTCTAACCAGCCCAGTTTGGACCAATTAATGGTGGAGGGAGCCTCTAACCAGCCCAGTTTGGACCAATTAATGGTGGAGGGAGCCTCTAACCACCCCAGTTTGGACCAATTCATGGTGGAGGGAGCCTCTAAACAGCCAAGTTTGGACCAATTCATGGTGAAGGGAGCCTCTAAAAACCCGTTTGGACCAATTCATGGTGGAGGGAGCCTCTAACCAGCCCAGTTTGGGCAAATTCATGGTGGAGGGAGCCTCTAAACAGCCCAGTTTGGGCAAATTCATGGTGGAGGGAGCCTCTAACCAGCCCAGTTTGGACCAATTAATGGTGGAGGGAGCCTCTAACCAGCCCAGTTTGGACCAATTAATGGTGGAGGGAGCCTCTAACCACCCCAGTTTGGACCAATTCATGGTGGAGGGAGCCTCTAAACAGCCAAGTTTGGACCAATTCATGGTGGAGGGAGCCTCTAAAAACCCCAGTTTGGACCAATTCATGGTGGAGGGAGCCTCTAACCAGCCCAGTTTGGACCAATTAATGGTGGAGGGAGCCTCTAAACAGCCAAGTTTTGGGAAATTCATGGTGGAGGGAGCCTCTAACCAGCCCAGTTTGGACCAATTCATGGTGGAGGGAGCCTCTAAACAGCCCAGTTTGGGCAAATTCATGGTGGAGGGAGCCTCTAAAAAACCCAGTTTGGACCAATTCATGGTGGAGGGAGCCTCTAATTAGCCCAGTTTGGACCAATTAATTGTGGAGGGAGCCTCTAACCAGCCCAGTTTGGACCAATTAATGGTGGAGGGAGCCTCTAAACAGCCCAGTTTGGGCAAATTCATGGTGGAGGGAGCCTCTAACCAGCCCAGTTTGGACCAATTAATGGTGGAGGGAGCCTCTAACCAGCCCAGTTTGGACCAATTAATGGTGGAGGGAGCCTCTAACCACCCCAGTTTGGACCAATTCATGGTGGAGGGAGCCTCTAACCAGCCCAGTTTGGACCAATTCATGGTGGAGGGAGCCTCTAACCAGCCCAGTTTGGACCAATTAATGGTGGAGGGAGCCTCTAACCACCCCAGTTTGGACCAATTCATGGTGGAGGGAGCCTCTAAAAAACCCAGTTTGGACCAATTCATGGTGGAGGGAGCCTCTAAACAGCCCAGTTTGGGCAAATTCATGGTGGAGGGAGCCTCTAAACAGCCCAGTTTGGGCAAATTCATGGTGGAGGGAGCCTCTAACCAGCCCAGTTTGGACCAATTAATGGTGGAGGGAGCCTCTAACCAGCCCAGTTTGGACCAATTAATGGTGGAGGGAGCCTCTAAACAGCCCAGTTTGGGCAAATTCATGGTGGAAGGAGCCTCTAACCAGCAGAGTTGTGGGAAAGCAGGGTGGAGGGAGCCTCTAACCAGCAGAGTTGGTGGAAATCAGGGTGGAGGGAGCCTCTAACCAGCAGAGTTGGGGGAAATCATGTTGGAGGGAGCCTAGTATTAGCAGAATTGTGCAACGCTTATGGTGGATGAGTATGAGGATGCGGAGGAATTGGAGAGGTTGAGTACAGACATGGAGTTTCATGTTGGGGTGCTTTACACAGGTGGGCACAAAAATGAAGGCTCTATCCAGTGGTGGTTCATTTTTATCAAAGTGAGCCGGTCGGCACTCTCAGCTGACAGACGGGTGCGCTTGTCAGTGATGATGCCACCGGCTGCACTGAACACCCTCTCAGATAGGACGCTGGCGGCAGGACAGGACAGCACCTCCAAGGCATATAGGGCAAGTTCAAGCCACAGGTCCAACTTCGACACCCAATACGTGTAGGGCGCAGAGGGGTCGGAGAGGACAGGGCTGTGGTCGGAAAGGTATTCCCGCAACATGCGCCTATACTTCTCACGCCTGGTGACACTAGGACCCTCCGTGGCGGCACTTTGGCGAGGGGGTGCCATCAAGGTGTCCCAGACCTTAGACAGTGTGCCCCTCGTTTGTGTGGACCGGTGAGAACTTGGTTGCCTACTGGAGGAACTGCCCTCCCTGCCGCCACTGTCACATGCTGGAAACATCTCCATCATATTCTGCACCAATTGCCTGTGGCAAGCATTGATGCGATTGGCCCTCCCCTCTACCGGAATAAAAGACGAGATGTTGTTTTTATACCGGGGGTCAAGGATAGCAAAGATCCAGTACTGGTTGTCCTCCATGATTTTGACAATACGCTTGTCGGTTGTAAAGCACCCCAACATGAACTCAGCCATGTCTGCCACAGTGTTAGTTGGCATGACTCCTCTGGCCCCACCGGAAAGTTCAATCTCCATTTCCTCCTCATCCTCCATGTCTACCCATCCGCGCTGCAACAATGGGACGATTCGAAGTTGCCCGGAAGCCTCCTGTATCACCATCACATCATCGGACAACTCTTCTTCCTCCTCCTCCTCCTCCTCCTCCTCCTCCATTAAACGCAGTGAAGCGGACAGATGTGTGGACCTACTCTCCAGCTGTGACGGATCGGATGCTATCCCTAACTCCTCTGTGTGATCTGAGTTATCCCTGATGTCAATCAGGGATTCTCTCAGAACACACAAGAGCGGGATTGTAAGGCTCACCATCGCATCCTCAGAGCTCACCCTCCTTGTGGACTCCTCAAAGACCCGTAGGATGTCACAAAGGTCTCTCATCCATGGCCACTCATGGATGTGAAACTGAGGCAGCTGACTTTGTGGCACCCTAGGGTTTTGTAGCTGGTATTCCATCAAAGGTCTCTGCTGCTCAACCACTCTATTCAACATCTGAAACGTTGAGTTCCAGCGTGTGGGGACGTCGCACAAAAGCCGGTGTTGTGGCACATGCAGGCGTTGCTGGAGAGATTTTAAGCTAGCAGCGGCTACTGTCGACTTGCGAAAGTGGGCGCACATGCGCCGCACTTTCACCAGTAGCTCTGGAACATTGGGGTAGCTCTTTAGGAAACGTTGCACCACTAGGTTGAAGACGTGGGCCAGGCATGGAACATGTTGGAGTCCGGCAAGCTCCAGAGCTGCTACCAGGTTCCGGCCGTTATCACAAACGACCATGCCTGGGCCCAGGTGCAGCGGCTCAAACCATATTGCCGTCTCATCGAGGAGGGCATCCCTCACCTCGGAGGCAGTGTGCTGTCTGTCCCCCAAGCTGATCAGCTTCAGCACAGCCTGCTGACGTCTACCAACGCCAGTGCTGCAACGTTTCCAACTCGTAGCTGGGGTCAATCTAACAGCGGAGGAGGAGGCGGTGGCGGAGGAGGAGGCGGAGGAGGAGGCGGTAGAGGAGGAGGAGGAGGGGGGTGTTCTTCTCGTGTCCCTGCCAGGAATGTTAGGCGGGGAGACGAGGTACACCGGGCCAGTTTGGGAAGCAGTCCCAGCCTCAACTACATTTACCCAGTGTGCCGTCAGTGAAATGTAGCGTCCCTGTCCGCATGCACTTGTCCACGCGTCGGTGGTCAAGTGGACCTTTGTGCAAAGCGCGGAACTAAGGGCCCGCCTGATGTTGAGTGACACGTGCTGGTGCAAGGCGGGGACGGCACACCGGGAGAAGTAGTGACGGCTAGGGACGGCATAGCGAGGTGCCGCAGTTGCCATCAGGTCCAGGAAGGCGGGAGTTTCAACAAGCCGGAACGCCAACATCTCCTGGGCCAGCAGTTTAGCGATGTTGGCGTTCAAGGCTTGCGCGTGTGGGTGGTTAGCAGTGTATTTCTGCCGCCGCTCCAATGTCTGAGAGATGGTGGGTTGTTGTAAAGAAACGCCTGATGGTGCCTTTGATGGTGCAGGAGAAGGAGATAAGACAGGACCAGGGGAGGATGAGGTAGAAGTCAACAAAGTGGCGGAGGCAGATGAAGTGGTGTCCTGGCTCGTCCTCTGGAGTGCATCGCCAGCACAGTCAGCAGTGGCAGTGGCAGAGGCAGAGGCAGAGGCAGTGGCAGTGGCGTGAACGGCAGGCGGCCTTTGTCCTGCCGTTGCTGCCTGCCACTGATTCCAGTGCTTGGATTCCAAATGACGGCGCATTGAAGTGGTGGACAGGTTGCTCTTCTCAGAGCCCCTAATCAATTTCGAGAGGCAAATTGTGCAGACAACACTATATCTGTCCTCGGCGCATTCCTTGAAAAAACTCCACACCTTCGAGAAACGTGCCCTCGAGGTGGGAGTTTTTCGGGGCTGGGTACGAACTGGAACATCTTGGGAGATTCCGGGTGTGGCCTGGCTTCGCCTAAGCTGCTGACCTCTGCCTCTGCCTCTAGCTACCCTTTTTGGTGCTGCACCTGCCTCAACATCCACACTACTTTCCCCGCTTGACATCCCCCCTGTCCAGGTCGGGTCAGTGTCCTCATCATCCACCACTTCCTCTTCCAACTCCTGTCTCATCTCCTCCTCCCGCACAATGCGCCAGTCAACTGGATGCCCTGACGGCAACTGCGTCACATCATCGTCGATGAGGGTGGGTTGCTGGTCATCCACCACCAAATCGAACGGAGATGGAGGAGACTCTAGTGTTTGAGCATCTGGACACAGATGCTCCTCTGTTAGGTTCGTGGAATCGTGACGTGGAGAGGCAGGTTGAGGGACAATGAAAGGAGCGGAGAACAGCTCTGGGGAGCAGGGACAGTTTGGGTTATTGTTCTGTAAAGCTTCGGAATTTTGGGAGGAAGGAAGACAAGACTGTTGGGTAATAGGAGGAGAGGAGGCAGAGTCTGACTGGCTGCTGGACAATGTGCTGTAAGCGTTCTCTGACAGCCATTGCAAGACCTGTTCCTGGTTCTCGGGCCTACTAAGGTTTGTACCCTGCAGTTTAGTTAATGTGGCAAGCAACCCTGGCACTGTGGAGTGGCGCAATGCTTGCTGCCCCACAGGAGTAGGCACGGGACGCCCTGTGGCTTCACTGCTACCTTGCTCCCCAGAACCATTCCCCCGACCTCGCCCACGGCCTCGTCCACGTCCCTTTCCGGGAGCCTTGCGCATTTTGAATTCCTAGTTAGAAATTGGCACTGTATACCAGTAGTAAAAATTGTGGGTGCACGTAACCCCAATATATTCTTTGAATTCCCAGTCAGACACTGGCACTATATGGCAGTAGCAAGAAATGAGGGTATTTGTATTCCCAATATACTCTTTGAATTCCCAGTCAGACAATGGCACTGTATACCAGTAGTAAAAATTGTGGGTGCACGTAACCCCAATATATTCTTTGAATTCCCAGTCAGACACTGGCACTATATGGCAGTAGCAAGAAATGAGGGTATTTGTATTCCCAATATACTCTTTGAATTCCCAGTCAGACAATGGCACTGTATACCAGTAGTAAAAATTGTGGGTGCACGTAACCCCAATATATTCTTTGAATTACCAGTCAGAAACTGGCACTATATGGCAGTAGCAAGAAATGAGGGTATTTATAACCCCAATATATTCTTTGAATTCCCAGTCAGACAATGGCACTGTATACCAGTAGTAAAAATTGTGGGTGCACGTAACCCCAATATATTCTTTGAATTACCAGTCAGAAACTGGCACTATATGGCAGTAGCAAGAAATGAGGGTATTTGTATTCCCAATATACTCTTTGAATTCCCAGTCAGACAATGGCACTGTATACCAGTAGTAAAAATTGTGGGTGCACGTAACCCCAATATATTCTTTGAATTACCAGTCAGAAACTGGCACTATATGGCAGTAGCAAGAAATGAGGGTATTTATAACCCCAATATATTCTTTGAATTCCCAGTCAGACAATGGCACTGTATACCAGTAGTAAAAATTGTGGGTGCACGTAACCCCAATATATTCTTTGAATTCCCAGTCAGAAACTGGCACTATATGGCAGTAGCAAGAAATGAGGGTATTTGTATTCCCAATATACTCTTTGAATTCCCAGTCAGACAATGGCACTGTATACCAGTAGTAAAAATTGTGGGTGCACGTAACCCCAATATATTCTTTGAATTACCAGTCAGAAACTGGCACTATATGGCAGTAGCAAGAAATGAGGGTATTTATAACCCCAATATATTCTTTGAATTCCCAGTCAGACAATGGCACTGTATACCAGTAGTAAAAATTGTGGGTGCACGTAACCCCAATATATTCTTTGAATTCCCAGTCAGAAACTGGCACTATATGGCAGTAGCAAGAAATGAGGGTATTTGTATTCCCAATATATTCTTTGAATTCCCAGTCAGACAATGGCACTGTATACCAGTAGTAAAAATTGTGGGTGCACGTAACCCCAATATATTCTTTGAATTACCAGTCAGAAACTGGCACTATATGGCAGTAGCAAGAAATGAGGGTATTTATAACCCCAATATATTCTTTGAATTCCCAGTCAGACAATGGCACTGTATACCAGTAGTAAAAATTGTGGGTGCACGTAACCCCAATATATTCTTTGAATTCCCAGTCAGAAACTGGCACTATATGGCAGTAGCAAGAAATGAGGGTATTTGTATTCCCAATATACTCTTTGAATTCCCAGTCAGACAATGGCACTGTATACCAGTAGTAAAAATTGTGGGTGCACGTAACCCCAATATATTCTTTGAATTACCAGTCAGAAACTGGCACTATATGGCAGTAGCAAGAAATGAGGGTATTTATAACCCCAATATATTCTTTGAATTCCCAGTCAGACAATGGCACTGTATACCAGTAGTAAAAATTGTGGGTGCACGTAACCCCAATATATTCTTTGAATTCCCAGTCAGACACTGGCACTATATGGCAGTAGCAAGAAATGAGGGTATTTGTATTCCCAATATACTCTTTGAATTCCCAGTCAGACAATGGCACTGTATACCAGTAGTAAAAATTGTGGGTGCACGTAACCCCAATATATTCTTTGAATTACCAGTCAGAAACTGGCACTATATGGCAGTAGCAAGAAATGAGGGTATTTATAACCCCAATATATTCTTTGAATTCCCAGTCAGACAATGGCACTGTATACCAGTAGTAAAAATTGTGGGTGCACGTAACCCCAATATATTCTTTGAATTACCAGTCAGAAACTGGCACTATATGGCAGTAGCAAGAAATGAGGGTATTTGTATTCCCAATATACTCTTTGAATTCCCAGTCAGACAATGGCACTGTATACCAGTAGTAAAAATTGTGGGTGCACGTAACCCCAATATATTCTTTGAATTACCAGTCAGAAACTGGCACTATATGGCAGTAGCAAGAAATGAGGGTATTTATAACCCCAATATATTCTTTGAATTCCCAGTCAGACAATGGCACTGTATACCAGTAGTAAAAATTGTGGGTGCACGTAACCCCAATATATTCTTTGAATTCCCAGTCAGAAACTGGCACTATATGGCAGTAGCAAGAAATGAGGGTATTTGTATTCCCAATATACTCTTTGAATTCCCAGTCAGACAATGGCACTGTATACCAGTAGTAAAAATTGTGGGTGCACGTAACCCCAATATATTCTTTGAATTACCAGTCAGAAACTGGCACTATATGGCAGTAGCAAGAAATGAGGGTATTTATAACCCCAATATATTCTTTGAATTCCCAGTCAGACAATGGCACTGTATACCAGTAGTAAAAATTGTGGGTGCACGTAACCCCAATATATTCTTTGAATTCCCAGTCAGAAACTGGCACTATATGGCAGTAGCAAGAAATGAGGGTATTTGTATTCCCAATATATTCTTTGAATTCCCAGTCAGACAATGGCACTGTATACCAGTAGTAAAAATTGTGGGTGCACGTAACCCCAATATATTCTTTGAATTACCAGTCAGAAACTGGCACTATATGGCAGTAGCAAGAAATGAGGGTATTTATAACCCCAATATATTCTTTGAATTCCCAGTCAGACAATGGCACTGTATACCAGTAGTAAAAATTGTGGGTGCACGTAACCCCAATATATTCTTTGAATTCCCAGTCAGACACTGGCACTATATGGCAGTAGCAAGAAATGAGGGTATTTGTATTCCCAATATACTCTTTGAATTCCCAGTCAGACAATGGCACTGTATACCAGTAGTAAAAATTGTGGGTGCACGTAACCCCAATATATTCTTTGAATTACCAGTCAGAAACTGGCACTATATGGCAGTAGCAAGAAATGAGGGTATTTATAACCCCAATATATTCTTTGAATTCCCAGTCAGACAATGGCACTGTATACCAGTAGTAAAAATTGTGGGTGCACGTAACCCCAATATATTCTTTGAATTCCCAGTCAGAAACTGGCACTATATGGCAGTAGCAAGAAATGAGGGTATTTGTATTCCCAATATATTCTTTGAATTCCCAGTCAGACAATGGCACTGTATACCAGTAGTAAAAATTGTGGGTGCACGTAACCCCAATATATTCTTTGAATTACCAGTCAGAAACTGGCACTATATGGCAGTAGCAAGAAATGAGGGTATTTGTATTCCCAATATACTCTTTGAATTCCCAGTCAGACAATGGCACTGTATACCAGTAGTAAAAATTGTGGGTGCACGTAACCCCAATATATTCTTTGAATTACCAGTCAGAAACTGGCACTATATGGCAGTAGCAAGAAATGAGGGTATTTATAACCCCAATATATTCTTTGAATTCCCAGTCAGACAATGGCACTGTATACCAGTAGTAAAAATTGTGGGTGCACGTAACCCCAATATATTCTTTGAATTCCCAGTCAGAAACTGGCACTATATGGCAGTAGCAAGAAATGAGGGTATTTGTATTCCCAATATACTCTTTGAATTCCCAGTCAGACAATGGCACTGTATACCAGTAGTAAAAATTGTGGGTGCACGTAACCCCAATATATTCTTTGAATTACCAGTCAGAAACTGGCACTATATGGCAGTAGCAAGAAATGAGGGTATTTATAACCCCAATATATTCTTTGAATTCCCAGTCAGACAATGGCACTGTATACCAGTAGTAAAAATTGTGGGTGCACGTAACCCCAATATATTCTTTGAATTCCCAGTCAGACACTGGCACTATATGGCAGTAGCAAGAAATGAGGGTATTTGTATTCCCAATATACTCTTTGAATTCCCAGTCAGACAATGGCACTGTATACCAGTAGTAAAAATTGTGGGTGCACGTAACCCCAATATATTCTTTGAATTACCAGTCAGAAACTGGCACTATATGGCAGTAGCAAGAAATGAGGGTATTTATAACCCCAATATATTCTTTGAATTCCCAGTCAGACAATGGCACTGTATACCAGTAGTAAAAATTGTGGGTGCACGTAACCCCAATATATTCTTTGAATTACCAGTCAGAAACTGGCACTATATGGCAGTAGCAAGAAATGAGGGTATTTGTATTCCCAATATACTCTTTGAATTCCCAGTCAGACAATGGCACTGTATACCAGTAGTAAAAATTGTGGGTGCACGTAACCCCAATATATTCTTTGAATTACCAGTCAGAAACTGGCACTATATGGCAGTAGCAAGAAATGAGGGTATTTATAACCCCAATATATTCTTTGAATTCCCAGTCAGACAATGGCACTGTATACCAGTAGTAAAAATTGTGGGTGCACGTAACCCCAATATATTCTTTGAATTCCCAGTCAGAAACTGGCACTATATGGCAGTAGCAAGAAATGAGGGTATTTGTATTCCCAATATATTCTTTGAATTCCCAGTCAGACAATGGCACTGTATACCAGTAGTAAAAATTGTGGGTGCACGTAACCCCAATATATTCTTTGAATTACCAGTCAGAAACTGGCACTATATGGCAGTAGCAAGAAATGAGGGTATTTATAACCCCAATATATTCTTTGAATTCCCAGTCAGACAATGGCACTGTATACCAGTAGTAAAAATTGTGGGTGCACGTAACCCCAATATATTCTTTGAATTCCCAGTCAGAAACTGGCACTATATGGCAGTAGCAAGAAATGAGGGTATTTGTATTCCCAATATACTCTTTGAATTCCCAGTCAGACAATGGCACTGTATACCAGTAGTAAAAATTGTGGGTGCACGTAACCCCAATATATTCTTTGAATTACCAGTCAGAAACTGGCACTATATGGCAGTAGCAAGAAATGAGGGTATTTGTATTCCCAATATATTCTTTGAATTCCCAGTCAGACAATGGCACTGTATACCAGTAGTAAAAATTGTGGGTGTATATAGCCCCAATTCTATTGCTAGGGGACTTGCAGGGTATTTCTGGGGTGAAGGTGGGGGGGCACACCGTTGGAACGGGTATCGGGGTATATATCGGGTATACGGGAATACACTGACAGTGTATTCCATTCAGGATCCTGGGAAAGCTGGGTTGCGGCGATTGAGCCCGTCAGTGCCACGTTACACTGACAAGCTTCTCCCTGGAATTTAGCTCTTACAAGAGCTGTTGGTTGTCTTCTCCTTCCTATCCTAGCCTGTCCCTGCCTACCCAGAATCTAAGCCCTAGCTAGCTGGACGGAAACCTCCGTCCTCGGTGAATTGCAAGCTCAGAATGACGCGAAGCTGGGCGGCGCTGTTCTTTTAAATTAGAGGTCACATGTTTTCGGCAGCCAATGGGTTTTGCCTACTTTTTTCAACGTCACCGGTGTCGTAGTTCCTGTCCCACCTACCCTGCGCTGTTATTGGAGCAAAAAAGGCGCCAGGGAAGGTGGGAGGGGAATCGAGTAATGGCGCACTTTACCACGCGGTGTTCGATTCGATTCGAACATGCCGAACAGCCTAATATCCGATCGAACATGAGTTCGATAGAACACTGTTCGCTCATCTCTAATTGCTATACATTGCAAAATATTGCTATACCAGCATAAAGCAGCATGCCATACAAATGAATGCCAGACAAGCTTGGGAGCCTTCATTGCTCACTGCTTTTTTAATGCATTCAGTATTCCATTCAGGGGGTCTTCAAGCAGACTCCTCAATCAGAATACTGAACGCAGATGTCAACCAGGCATAAGGTAGAAGCTCAGCTCCTGAGGGCAGATGTTGGGAAGTTAATAGGTGCCATTGCACTTATGCTGCACAGTTGGAATTTTTTCTGTAGTTCCCACCATTCCCAAGCAATATCTTCTGTTAGTTTTGGTTCCTGGTATGCTATTTAGGTTCTTTACTGTCAGGTGGGTGCGGTCAGGTAGGAGCAAGCAAGGGGGCATGACTCAAGATGATACTGATTGGAGCTTTAAAGCTTCAGGCTCCACATTGCAAAAACACAGCTTTTTTTGTTGCAGATTTTTTTTTTTTTTTTTTTTTTTTTTGAGCCAAAGCCATGGGTGGATTGAGGAGAAGGCAGAAGTATAGGAACTTGCTCTATATTTCCCATTCCTATTGCAGCTACTCTTGGCTTTGACTCAAAAAACCACAGCAAAACTTGCAACGAAAAAAAAAAAAAAAGCTGGGGAGCCTCAGCCTAAATCATGCCTCCTTGTCTGCTCCTTCCTGACACTTCCTATCTGACAGTAGAACACCTACATAGCATATTAGGCATCATGATTAATTACATTGATTTCTCATGAAGGGTGGTGGCTAGAGAAAAAATTCCAACTGTTCTGGAATCAATAGGGTGGTGCTTTAGGTGGAAATATTGACACATATTTACTATACACTGTATATGACACATTTATATCAGATAGCTAATAGAGTTTACCCATAACAACCAATCATATTCCAGCTCTCATTTCTCGGACCTCTTTAGAAAATGCAAAAGCAGAAAAAAAAAGATCTAACGGTTACTATGAGCAACTGCACCACTTCATTATACTATACTGGTATAGCTCTCCCCAGGTTTGTTCTTTAGACAGACCCCTAAGGAGTTTTAAGGAACAACTATTCATTTTTATACATATCCAGATCAGATTTCCTGTGGTAAATATTCAGTTTCACAATTTTGGTTGGTCTTTCAAAGAGACTTACATTACTTTGCAAAAATCCTATCCTAGCTTTAGTCACTACTTATTATGGGATCTTTCAATGTGTCAATGGAAACAGTCAGCTATTCCCAAGTTTGTATATTTTTTAACCATCTAATTGTTTGTTTCTCCCATTAAATGAGGCACCATAAAAATAACATGTCCATTTACCTTGTCCAAACATTTCCATGTGGAAATAAGAGGTGTAAAACCTGCCCGCACATACTGACTACGGACAAAATAAAGATCCCGAACTCTGATCGACACTACAAGATCCCAGGTAACTTCACCTGCAGCACACCTAATGTAGTGTATTTGATATTGTGTACTAAGTTTCCTGGGGGGCTGTATGTAGGTGAGACAGGACAGTCACTTAGGATGAGGATGAACTCACACAGACATACGATTAGAGAACAGAGAATGGACCTCCCTGTGCCAAAACACTTCTGTAATCAAAATCATAATATGACTCAGGATATGAAGATCCTGGTACTGAGAGGGAATTTCAAGAGCAGAAAAGATCGCCGCATATGGGAGGTTAAACTTATGGTGAACTTTAATACTCTTCAGAGGGGTTAAATCAGGCCCAGGGTTTTATGACGTTTTACAACCACTAGACACCACGTCACTGATCAAAGAAGCTATAATCCCAGAGAACTTTCCTGTGAACTGATATATATATGTTTTTTTACTGTTTATTTACATTGTGTTCTGTTCTCCATCTATTTTGCATCTAACACTCCATTTCTTTGTGTATATATATATGCTTACCTTCAGAAATTGTGTTATACCATCCTGAGTCTCGAAAGCTCGATACGTCATCAAAAAACTTTTTAAGTTAGCCATTAAAGCTCGCTCCATACATCCCCATGCGACCCATGACGTACAGTTACGTCAAGGGTCGCTAAGGGGTTAAGAACATTCCCATTTTTCAAAACGGATGTGTTACTTTATATGGTAATAACTCTGAAACACTTTAACTTACCTAAATGATTTTGAGATGGTTTTTCATGACACATTGTACTTCATGTTAGTTTTGAACTCTGGTCAATATATTATCATTTTTAATGAAAAAATAGGAAATTTGGATAGCAAGTTTCAAAATGTGGAATTCTAAGCTTTTCAAATAGAAAGTATAAAAATGAGTTAATACATATTACCATGTCTCTACTTTATGTTGGCATCATCTTTTAATTGTTGCTGAATTTATTTTGGACCAATAAATTTTTTGTAATTGGATTTTTCCCAATTTATAAAAAAAATTCATAAACATAATTTTTTGGGACCACTTTAGTTCTGAAAGGGATTTTAAAGTCCTATATATCGGAAACCCCCATAAATTGCCCATTTTCAAAGCTGAAAAACCGCATTTTGAAACTTTCTTAACCAATTAGGCATCTCACAAGAATTAAAACAATATGGAGGTGAAATTTACACATTTTTTTTCAATAATATTTATTTAGAACTAAAATTTACACATTTACAAGGGGATGAAGGAGAAAATTAATCTCACAATTTGTTATGTAATCATTTTGTTATGCAATACGTAGTGTTTTATTATTTTTTCATTTTTTTTACATAATTAACTTTGTAAATTCATTAATTTTAACTTTGTAATATACTTCACTAAAGAAAAGTGTTTGTGTCTTTAACTATTTCTCCTGTCTTTGTTATCTTAGATATTTCAGTTTGTACGTTTGTACAATGAAGTCTATGAAGAAGGGAAGTAGGGGACACAGAGAGAGATGGAGATATGAGACCATCGACAGAATGACATGAATAATATCTTTTAGGAGGAGGCTGGATAGTCATTTCTGATAACTCGCTTTTGAAAGAGCATTCGCTGCCTCTCTACAGTGCAGACAGCTTTGAGGAGCTTTCAGTGGCACAAGGAGGCAAATAAGTGAAGAAAATGGCACTTGTCTTTAATAAACTTTATTGCAAAATCTTCCCCTGCTCTATGTATTTATAAAAAAAAGTTTAGTTATACTGAGGATGGAGGGTAAAATGGGGGAGTTGTTGCTTTAATAACTACTATGACCAGTCTTATGCAATTGAAAGAACAAATTGCAGGATAGTAGCAGGGAAAGGTAAGTTAATAGTGCCTGTTACTCCAGCAGGTATTGGTCTTGTCACTGTATGGGGGAACTTGTAAAGGGGCCCTTATTGTATGGGGGACCTTACTGATTGGAGCCTACAAAGAGGCAGGATAGTATGGAGGTCCAGTAAAGCAGGAATTATTGTACAAATGCAAAAAGCAGAAAGAAAGGTTTCGACCTCACCATATAAGAATCTGTCCAATCTTCCCTCGGGTGCACGGCCTTTTACCCCTGGACTGAATGAGGCAACTTTTCTATGAAAACCATCCACCACGTTATAGCAGGTCCGCACTCCTTAGGCTTGATAAAAAATAACTTTTAATATGTCATTTTAAAATTCACATGACACAAAACAGACGTGAAAAGAGTTCAGAAAAAACATAGTGTTTTAAAAACGCCAACGCGTTTCGAGGCTACGCAGCCTCTTAATCATGGCATGATTAAGAGGCTGCGTAGCCTCGAAATGCGTTGGCGTTTTTTAAAACACTATGTTTTTTCTGAACTCTTTTCACGTCTGTTTTGTGTCATGTGAATTTTAAAATGACATATTAAAAGTTATTTTTTATCAAGCCTAAGGAGTGCGGACCTGCTATAACGTGGTGGCAGGAATTATTGTATAGGGGAATATCATAGGAGTGATATACCATGTGGGAGAGTCAGTAAGGGGGATATTATACTGTGTGAGGGACTAGGAAAGGTAGGGGTGCTATACCATATGGGAACCAAGAATGGGTGGGGTATACTGTGTGGGGCCAGGAAAAGGAGTGTTATACTGTGTGGGGCCAGGAAAAGGTGTTTATCTGTGTGTATCTCTGACTGGCTGGTGCTGGGAGGGTTAGTGGGAAGCTGGTGACTGTTGGATGAGCAGATGTCATATCTAGAGGAACAGATGAGGTCTAAAACTACTAAAAAAAATTTGACTCTGGGACCCTAGATCAGGGAAGAAAGAGAAAGGGAATAGAGGTTCAGGAAGAAGGAAACTGCTTGGTATAGAGTGCAGTGACATAAGGAGGGGGTCTCCAAGTCTGGAAAGGGCCTCAAGTGTATCAGCCTACTATAGAGGGACAGGAGATCGCAGGCAGCAAATGCCCTAAACTGTGAGTGTACCCCTACTGTATGTGAGAAGTGGCCTAAGGAGCTAAATTCAGAACTGGTGAAGTGCTAAAAATCCATACTACTGTATATATATATATATATATATATATATATATATATATATATATATATGAAGCCGAACAGTAAAGTGTTTCTGTCTAAGAAAGAATTGGTTGTCTCTTATTACCTCTCCCTTCTACAAACATTGTCCAGAGGAAGGCAAAAACCTCTTTGAGGACCCTATAAGTGAGACTTTCCATCCCATTTAGTAATCTTACTGTCCGCCCTGTCAACCCCCTTTAGCTCTCCTGTATCTTTTTTGGAATGTAACTACGGTAACTATATGAATATATCAATTGCACATATTTACCAATATACATATAGAAAGTCCTCTTGTCTTGCTCCATCGTTCTCCCATCAGTAAAAATGTAGGATATTTGTGGCAGGTATTTATGTATCTTTTTATATATGTAAAAAGCTTTGGACAATGAACTTGAATTACATTGCATTAGCTGTGATTCATGTTAAGCAACTCCATTATATAGAAATACACAGAGCATTTTTGTTGTAAACCAAATTCCTCCCACATTCTAGAAAACAAAGAGCACAAGTCACTCCTGCTTGCATATGAAATAGCTAATTAATAACTAGTATAAAATAGTACAAAAAAAAAAGTGTAAGCATATCATGCGGATCAAGCATTAGCAATGATACATTTTGCCCTCCATCTCTATGCCGGTTTTCATATAGGTAAAAGAAATATCTCTATAGACAAAGATATCAAATCTCTTAGACGTATAAGAACACACAGAATGGTGTATGCTAAACATGCATTTAGTCTTTAAGCGAGTCTCAAATAAACAAATAATTGCAGTTATTGCTGTAGCCATGAACAAAATCTGCACCTTTTATCAATGTCTCCAAGTCCCTGATGTTTGATGCTATAATATCAAGATATTGCACCATTGTGAACAAGTATAACATATACTATCAGTGCAATCCCCAAAGACCATGACTCTCAGCAATGCCCTATAAAGTATATAAAGCTGACCTGTGTTCATGTTCCCTGTATCCAAATAAAAATTGAGAAAACCCATAGGAAAAATAACACAGATAACATCTTGCATAAGAAGACGTGGGCAAATCCATTCCCTTAGCTTACATGGAGTAAAATTCAGAATCATAACAAGTATAACATAATATGCAACAAGGATCCTGCTATATAACCATTAGAAATGAAACTATTATCAGCATTGAAGAATGAAAAAAAAACCTGTTATCAAACTTGTATAGACAATTAATGTCCTTCAGCTTTTATGGTGCATTCATTAGTATTCAGCCAAGACAGACAGCGATTCCTTTGGGGAATCAAACATATAGATATCTCCAAAAGCAACTACTCAAAGTCGAGCAGGGTAAGTCATGGAGTATTAAGCCTCTATATTCCCAATTCAATATCCAGGAACTTCGTTTGTAACCTTTGGACCTCAGTGGAAAAGATAGACAACTTAATACCATCAATGCTTAACTCAGAGTTGTTTTACAGTGCTTCGCAGGGATAGTGTCCTTGTCTTTAAAGGGGAGTAGCTAAATAAACATTTAATCAACAGTAGATCATGAAGCACTTTTCTATTCGCATGTTCCGTGCGGACACTGAACGGAAAACACGTGGACTCCATTATAATCTATGTGGTCCGTGTGCTTTCATAAGCTCACCGCTTGTCAATGTGTTCGGTAATCCATTAGGGGGTCTCCATGTGGACTCCCTGAAACGGAATACCGAACGCAGTGCTGTGAACCAGGCCTTAGTAACCTGGGTTTATGGCATACTACTCATTTCTAAATTACAACACGGAAAAATAATAATAATTTTCTTTACATAGCACCAACTAGAGATGAGCGAAGTTTTCAAAAATACTATTTGATAACGTCGCAGAATTTTCCAAAAAGATTTGATTTGATCCAAATTAATTCAAGGTGAATAGTGTTAAAATACAGCTATTACCTGGCTATAGTGGTATAGAACACTGTGTCTTGCACATAATAATATACATAATAATACACATGTGGAGTCTGTGACACACATGTCAGGCATCGCTCTTAGAACCACTGCACACTTCACTTATTTGGCCAGTTACGGAACCAAAACTGACCAACAAATTCAATTGTGAATTTAGCCTTGAGGAGGAGGAGCATGGAGCATGAGGACCAGCAGAAAATGGGAAGGACACACAGCTTCCTTTTGCTAAAGTGATGGAGCCGTGACTGCCTGAAATGAGGTGCATGCCACATGATGATTCTGCAGCTGCTGTGGCGGGCTGGACCACCACATTAGAGGCACGGTTCTCCCAGGCCACTTTACGGTGATGCTGCATATGTTGACGCAGGGCTGTGATGTCAACATTGACACCCTAGCCAAGCCTGGTCACAACGCCGAGAAGTATGTTTTTGTACCATGTTAGCCAGTGAGGAAGGGATCAGAGTTATCCCGAAAGCTTGTAATCTGTCATCATTATTAGTTAGCCATTAAAAAGGTATCAACTACTGAAGACTCAAGTTTTTTTTATATTTCAATGCCGAGAAGGTGATTTTTAACCCAATCCTCTGCACTACCTAACTGCTACCACTGCTGCCTCTGCGAACCCCTGTACCACTGCTTTCCAGGCAGGTAGGCTCCTGTGCAGCGGGTAGTCTACCCCAGGCACGTTTGCCTCACAACCTCCCTCAAGCTGCCACCCTCTTTTCCCGATAATGATGAAACCCCTTCATCATCCGGCTCCCAATTGCGATCGGTTGCATCATCATCAACTACTGCCTGCATGTCACTGATGTCCTCTTCAACAGTCTCTGAGCCAGGAGCCTGACCGTTCGCAACACCAGTTCCCACCCCACTCTCCTCATCACTACTTACCCGTCTACTAGAGAAAGCAGCAGATGTCTCCTCCAGATATTGGCTGGGTAGTAGTTGCTGACTGTCTTCAGTACCTCGTCCTCTCTGTATAGTGGATCTGAACCCACAGCATAGACTACTTTGCTGGCTGAGGGAACAGCAAAGGACAGAGGCAGGATGAGGACTGGTGAGGGCACAGGGCCTGCTCCCGGGCCATGCCAACTAAGGGTTGTGTCTGACAAACCCACCAATTCTTGGCTAGGGGTGTAAGATGTGACTTGTGATGAAGTGGATGAACGAGTCACCCATTCTAGAACTGCTGGGTTGTTGGTCAAGACATGACCGCTAGCTCACACTGGGAGCTCAGACCTCTGAAATTGACCCCTGCTTCCAACCCCCTTAATCTGCTGTGACCTGTGCCCCTCCCCTGTGCAGGTCCTGTTGCTTCGTTGTCTGACATATTGTAAGATCAAAAGAACAGATAATTGCTTCATAACAGATAACTGTCGAGTTTTATTGTGTTTTGTGTTTCTACCACTTCCCCTATCGGCTGCACTAAGTACAATGTAAAATGCCTGAACCTAAAATGGCAGAGAGCATTTATAAGGCTGTCACATAACAAGGCCGGCTGGCTGCTGATAGGCATGGTGGGTGTTCCTGCGTACCCAGAGTTCCTTGCCCCATGTTTTACCATGTGCAGCAGCCATTTTAGAAAAAAAATGCGATTCGCTACCTCTACCATCGAAGTTTTTCTGAAATTCGGATCGAATTCCACTTCATCAGCTTCGGTTTGCTCATTTCTAGCAACAACATATTCCGCAACACTTTACAAAATAACCCAGTTGTAGCCCATTAAAGAAACAAAAAAAGCACAAACTTTGGAAATCATCAGGAGAAAATCTTGGTTTCCTACTTGGAGGATTACACTAACATTAATTCTAATGAGCGATAATATCTATTGCCAATAAATCAACAGAAAACTAACTTCTCAAATCTAAGTTTTTTCTGCCAAGTTTTAATAATTCAGAGTAGGATCTTACTATTTTCTCAAGATTGTTTAAAAAAATAAAATTGAGTTAGTACTTGAAGTCAGAAGCCAATGGCTCACATTATTTTGAAAAGTTATGGTGAAGGTGTTCCTTCAAGTGGGGAGCATCGTATGAATCAGACTCCTAAATCAAATCCTTCTTTAAACATTTACAGCATGTATAATCCTCTTTACTACTCTATGATTTAGTATGTAGACAGGAGATAATGGCCTCTGCTAGACAGACATTCACTATTATCTATAAATACACAAAGACAACAATTTCATTTTAAGTGAGCATTATAAAGTAGTTTGGGTCAACATCATCTCCAGCTACAGAATGTAAAGGCGGCATGTGGAAGTGGTCATTAACTCACAAGATAATTTGGCGATGTTCAAAATAAATAATTCATTAGTCTAAAATGGCTGTATAAAGCAAAGAAAGTATATTCAGGTAATAAATATTCAAAGGGTAGAATTTATTAAGTCAGGAGTGGCTTGAAAAGCAATGGAAAATATAAAGGAATCTCTTAGATATTTCCCTTCTGTTAACCCTTTTCCGACCAATGCCGGGTGTTTAAAGATGGAGTTCGGAGCTTGGGCAGCCACCATGACCGTGTGGGTGTCTGCTGTTGTATACAGCAGACACCCGGCACTAATGCCCACAATTGGTGGCCGCACTGATTGTGGGCATTAACCCCTTGGGTGGCATTTTACTGGCAGGGCGATGGCGCCACCATTTTGCCAGGGATCACCGGCACTCGGAACAAACTAGCATCCCATTGGCTCCCAGGTCTGTCATTCAATAGTTTCTACTCTATATAGCATGCAATAGAACTGCATTGCATTAGTGATCAAACCCTTTGGGGTTCAAGACCACTAGAGGGTCTAATAAATACAATTTTTTTAAAAAAAAGTTAAAAAAATAGCAAAAAATATTAAAAGTTCAAATCACCCCCCTTTCACTATAACACATATAAAAGTACTTAAATACTTTTAAAGACATATACATTAGGTATCCCTGTGTCTAAAAATGCCCAGTATACAAATCCATAAAAATATTTTTCCCGTAACAGAAAAAAAATCAAAACTGCCAAACTGCCATTTTCACTGTTTTGACTCTGATAAAAATTTGAATGAATAGTGATCAAAGCAATAGCAATTTCCAAAATTGGTATAACTAAAAAGTACACCCAGCCCTGCAAAAAAAAGGACTCCCTATAAAAAAGTTACGGGTGTCAGAATATGGTGACTTTTAGAAAAAAAAAAATTGGCACAGTATTGGATATTTATTAAGGGGTTAAACTGTAAATAAAACCATATAAATTAGGTATCCTCAGAATCGTACCGAAACATAGAATACTGATGACATGTCATTTTAGCTACAGAGTGAACACCGTAAAAACAAAGCCTGTAAGAAAGCTGCACAAATGCACTTTTTCTTCAAATCCACCTCATTCTGAATTTTTTTCCTGCTTCTCAGTATATTGTACAGAATAATTAATGGCGGCATCATGAAGAAAAATTTGTCCTGCAAACGTTAAGACCTCATATGGTTCAGAGTGTAGAAATAAATACGTTATGGGGTTTGGAAGGAGGGGGGAATATTTTTATCTATATGTAAATCAACCTCGAGTGCCTCAAGGCAGGGCCTGATAAATTGTTGCCAAATATTACCATTTAGCCTCTGCTTCTGTCACAACTTTCTGTATGTAAATCTAGCAAATTAGGCCCATCCCACTGCACTTGTGAGTGACTTGCATAATTATAAAAAGTTGATTATTTCTGTATTGCTTGATCAGTTTGTGGCCACACATATATGTCTCCTATATGCTCCTATTAGAGATCCTTACACAGCTCCATCATTGGCTTGGGAGACATAGGGGGATCAGTCTGTAGGGTGTTTTTCCACCTTAATTTTGGGGGTGACTCCAAATCCAGGCCTCCATTGGTTAATAAATTTGATTTCAGTTGATGATTTTTGTGTGATTTTGTTGTCACCACATTCAACTTTGTACAGAACAAAGTATCCAGTGAGAATATTTCATTCATTCAAATCTAGGAGGTGCTATTCGAGTGTTCCCTTTATTTTTTTGAGCAGTGTATATAGATGTTAGGCCAGGCATATCTGTTATTCTAGTCTAATAAATATAGTATATATTGTTTGCAGGAGGGTATATGAACATTTAGTTCATAAATGGAATCTATCCATGACTGTGAATTTTTGTATTCAGATCTATCAAACACTACCTGGATGTCCAAGTTACCATCACTATAGCATTGATACAGGTTTTACAGAGGACAGTTCCATAAAATGAAGATATATATATATATATATATATATATATATATATATATATATATAAATTTTAAATGTAGTTTGTGAGCCCCATATAGGGATCACAACGTACATTTTTTTTTTTCATTTATGTATGTCTTTGTAGAATGGGAGGAGATCCACGCAAACACAGGGAGAATATACAAACTGATGTTGTTCCTGGTGGGATTCAAACCCAGGACTCCAGCGCTGAAAGGCTGCACTGAGCCACCATGTTGCCCCAATGAAGATATATTTTACATGATATCTTTACCTAAAAACTACAAAAAAAAGTGTAAATTAAAATAGTTTTCATCCATTCCAAAAATCATATACACTAAATAAAATCTAAAGAACAAAGAATTAAGATGCTACAATATGTGCAAAATAGACATATCTAGGTATTCATTCACCTCCACCACATAATTAGTCAGTACCACAATAGGATATATTTACTAATCCCGTCTAAGACATATGCTGGCCATACACGTATGATAAAAGTCAAATGTGATGCTGTTGATTCATCGATGGTGGGATCGTTCATGCAAAGAGTCCCATCATCAACATGACCGACCAGGCTGCCTGTACAGGGGGCAATTTAGAATAGATACTTTAATTCTGTGTAAAACTGCAAATGTTCGGCCAAATTCAGAGAATCATGTCATACACTTATGTTTTTGACTGACCTGTGGCCAAAAATTCAGTTTTTCGCAGACAGAAGCCTTCCGTCAGCCATCACAGATGGTCATTTCCAGCCTCTTTTTTTTTTTCCCATCGCCAGCTGAATTGATTTACTTTCAGATTATATTTATGACCAACTTGAGACAATGCAACAAATGAGTGAATATATTCCAGCTTTACAAAATTAACCTCTTACCCGTAGGACATCAATTTTAGATCATTCGGAGTTTGAGTGCTGGACCTCAGAAAGGGCGTCAGTTTTGCCAAGCCCAACACTTTCCTACTTTCCCGCCTCCACCAAATCAGGTTCTTAGCGTTCGTTAATAGATGCTGCTCCACTGCATCCAGCACAGTTGGAATTTTCTCTATAGCCCTCACCAATCCTGAGAAACAAGTGCAGATAGTATTGATGCCTGATATGGTATTTAAGGACATTCCAAATATGTCAGAATCAGCGGAGCAGCACCTATTAACTGATGCAAAGAGCTGGAGCTGATAGAAATGGCAGTGTTTCTTAAGGTACAATTAAAATGCTGCAATTTGCAAAAACACTCGCATTTTTGAAATCACAACATTTAGACTGTTCTGCAAAGTAGTATGGGATTAGCCAGAATCGCATTCACTTTGCAGTTACTATAAAACACTGCAGTTTATAACTCTGCCTTTTCCCCATGTCCAAATCACAGCATTTACGCTATGTGGGGCCTAACACAGTTTTTACAGATGTGAATGTAATAACAGATAATACCACTTGCTGTACTCTATATAATGATTCCACATTGTTTACTCCACATTACTGCATTGACTGTATGGAGATCTAATTCGAACATGGCTACTGATGGGGGTCACGTGACCCGGACCATCCATCTGTGTCCTTCATTGATATACACTGAGAACAGCAGGGCTCTAGAACATGCGCAGTGCCTTGCACAGTGTATTTCAATGGAGACCAGGTCCAATGACCTTCCATCAGTAGCCATGTGTGAATTAGATCTCTGTATACTCAGTTCAGCAAAGTGCAGTAAATAACGTGAAATCATTACAAGCATGAGCACAGATATATATGTATACTAGTCAGGGCCATTATGTGCCATTACAAGCAAATCAGGAAAACTGTTGTTGAAGTGGCCACCATTTTAATATGAATAATTGCCCATCCATAAGCTATCATTCTGAATTCAGGGACCAAGGGACCATGCTGAACTTCAAGGACTGGACACCAGAATGACCTGTCCCACCTCTTATGACCTTACCTCATAGTTACCAAAGCAGAGTGAACATTTCTTAATGTTATTATTGGATGTGCCCTATAACTTTTCTACAAAGACTTAAGTAGTTAACAAGTCTAGTATATATTGAGACAATATTACTGTTAAGAGAACCACTAAAGCATGTTATTAAAATTACTTATTAATGGGCACCTTAGGAATATGAATTATGAAAATCAAGTCAACCCTATAATAGGTAAAGCTTTCATATGTGACGTTCTGGTAAAATTCAACTATTTCTGTGCTAGAAAGAGCAGAATGAAATTTGAAATAAAATATAAATAAAAGACTAAAAAATAAATATAAAGACTTCTAGACTAAATATACAAATAAAATCACAAAATTCAGCACTTCAGTGTAAGGCGACAGCAATCTTGAACTTGTGATATCCCTCTCCCACACCTATAGAACCTTGCACAGCACTCGAATGTTTTTCATTGTAGTCGTCGGAATTTTGCCTCACATATCCACCTTTCTTTAACCACCAATAATATGCAACAGTTTCTAATGGGTTTGGTATAATCCAATGAATTGGATCCCAGGAGGGCCCTGATAGGACCCAGAAATATATAAATCAGATTGGTGGATGGTGGTTTGTGCAGGTCTCGAATTTTACATCATGGTGGACTTTTCATTTTGCCTCTCTATCAAATGGACAACAGTGAAAAAAATCACCAGTAAGGCCTGGTTCACATCTGCGTTAGTAATCTGTTCGGGGGAGTTTGCATGGGGATCGTCCCGAACAGACTACCGAACGCATTGACAAGCAGGGTGCAGTGAAAGCACATGGACCCCATAGACTATAATCAGGTCCATGTGCTTTCCGCACGGTCTCTGCTTGAGTCTTGCGGACAGGAAAGTAGATCGTGAACTACTTTTCTATCCGCATGTTCCATGCGGAAACCATGTGGAAAGCACACAAACCCCATTATATTCTATGAAACAAACATGAAAATCTGAAAGCAAGGCACGCAGGCCCTGATTGGTATGCGCGGATGAGGGGGGCGCCCTGCAGAGTTTTTTTTAATGTAATGTGTGAATAAGATTGAATGCAATTGGCTTTGCTTCAAAAACATTGCACTTTGCAACACTGTATAGTATACTTTGTTTTAATCCCATCCACCCGTTGCAAGGAAAAAGAGTTACAGAAAAGCAGTGTTTTTGAAAAATTTGAGAGTTTTTGAAAAATACAGTATGTTAATTTTAGCTGCAGAATTGGAAGCATTTTGCCCTATACTTAATAGGGGAAGAAAAAAACAGCAAAAACTGCAGGGGATTTTTTATCTGTATTTCACTAGGTGGGGCCTTAGCCTTGAGGAAACACAGTTTTTTTGTTGCAGACTTTGTTGCGTTTTTTTGAGCCAAAGCCGATTGAGCAGTAGGGTGAGGTATAAGAGCTTCCTATATATTTCCTTTTGTAGCCATTCTTGGCTTTGGCTCAAAAAAACCGCATCAAAATCTGCAACAAAAAAAGCTGCATTTCCGCAATGTGGGACCTCAGCCTAAAACAGATTTTTCTGCACTGGACAACCTCGTTAAGTAGTTATTAATGATAATAATAATAATACATTTTATTTATATAGCGCCAACATATTCTGCAGCGCTGTACAATTTGTAAGGTTCAAGTACAGACAAAAAGATACATTACAAAGAAATAGTCACTTCACACAATGGGACTGAGGGCCCTGCGAGAGCTTACAATCTATGAGGTAAAGGGGGTGACACAAGAGGTAGCAGGGGCAGCATTGCTTATACAGTGGTAAGACACTTTTGTAATAGAGGTGACTGTCATTACACAAACATAAAGCTGTATGAGCCGTCACCAGTTGTGTCCTTTAACATGCAGATGGTCCCTGGACATATAAAGTTAGTCTGAAACGGCATCATATCATGTGGGGTAATGTGGGAGCTGGAGCAGAGAAGTAGTTCTGTAGTAACTATTTCTAACCATACCTGACTGCATAAGTTGCAAATTTAGTTATATAGTTAAAATAGTGTGCATGAAAAAAATGGGGATTTGATATGAGAGGTAACAGGGTCAGTCATTCATTAACCAAGATCTGACTATTCCAACATCTGTATTTATTGATCAGAACAAATAAAGGTAAATGTCAAAGGAATTAATTTTCAAGGGGAAAGGTTTGGGCAAGAATATGTAACCGACTGTTCTTTTCAGCTTCAGTGGAAATATGAAAAACAGAAAAAAAGATTAACGGATAATGAGAGCTGGAAAACAGAGACGATGGCAAAGGACAAGGTCATTCTACAATAACACATACAGAATGAGAATGACAAAAAAGAATGGCGCGCATCCAGTGGTCACACAGGACAGTGCAAAAGGACTTTGAATCTTATTGCTGACAAATCTTCCAGGGCACAAAATACACTTCAATAAGCAAACAAAACTTGAAAATGTTTGTTAAAGTATCTGATGAAACTTTCCTAGCAAAAAATCGAAAAAAAATCCCTAAATAATGAGAATGTCATTGCCGTGAAACTACTTTGTATTAAGCATCACTATGATCACAAAAGACACAGAGATGTAGATAAACTCAGACAAAAACACTGAATAAGAATTATGATGGAGTAAGATGTGCACGGTATTAAGAAGCACGAGCCAATTTGGCGCATCTCATGGCAGACAATGCACTAGCTCATAGCTGATATAGATTTCAATTATTTATGACAGTTTTGGGATCAAACTAAAATACATCATCCCTCTGCCTCTCCCACTAAGCCCGGACAACTTTTTAGAAAAGTGCTGAGGGCACTAGTAAAACATTAAAGACATTGTTTGAGATTTTTGCAGAAATTTTGACTTTTTGACACCAGAAAACTGGAATAGATTCATTGGAAATTCCGTTAACCTACAAAATTCCATCAAAAACCTATACATCAAAAAGTTTGGAATATCCAACAATAATATTAGAACAATCTACATGATTATACCAAAAAAATTCATACATAAAACATATTAGAAAAATAAATATGTCATTGGCTAAAAATATTAGCACTAAAAACAATTAAAAAACACACAATTTATAGTAGAGGTCCCATCCAAAGCCCAGCATAAACATTACAAATAAAGTTAGAAATATACTGATAAGCGCATAATAGCACAATTGGAAATTCTTCCCATTTCCAAAAATCCCCAGAAATGTATACAAAAGGACGCTATTACATACCAGTTTAGTGCCTACTGTCACATCTATTACACAGGATAGAGAAGATTTCAGGAAATGTGCATAGGGTTTTTGAAAAGGTACCGTATATACTCAAGTATAAGCCGACCCAAATATAAGCCGAGGCCCCTAATTTTACCACAAAAAACTGGGAAAACTTATTGACTCGAGTATAAGCCAAGGGGGGGAAATGCAGCAGCTACTGGAAAATGTAAAAAATTAAAATGGTCGGAGTTTTTGGGTGCAGTAGTTTCTGGGTGCTGGGGAAGGGGAGGGGGTGTTTTGGTTGTCTGTCTGCACCTTCCCTGAACTTGAGGACTGAGTTTTTTTTCCCCCACTTGGAATTCAGCCTGGCTCTGCAGTGCTCCTATTAACCCCTTCCCGACAGAACAGGAGCACTGCAGACCCTATACTCAGTAGACCGGGCACTTTCAGACACAGGGATACCTAATGTGTATAATGTGTTTCACAGTAATTTTCCACTTTTATATGTATTCTAGGGAAAGGAGGGTTTTTCAACTTTTATTTACTTTATTTTTTTATTATATATATATTTTTTAAGCTTATTTTTTTCCCCACTATTTTATGGGAGATTCTATACATTACTATTGCGGCTGGTCATAGACACCCCCCCCCCAATTATTATTTTTTTTTTTGCTTGACTCGAGTATAAGCTGAGGGGGGCTTTTTCAGCACAAAAACTGTGCTGAAATTTTCGGCTTATACTCGAGTATATACGGTAATCTGGCACACCATTCTTGAAGAAGGGGTTTGGAGGATCAATATTTGCAAGGTCCGTGATCTCAGTTTATTTTTGGGCCAAACTTGTTGGGTCCAAACCTGGACTGCTTATATTATGCCCTAGACCCCAAAATATAATAACCAGAAGCTCAAGACAGGTGCAGAAACATTTGTGTTCACCTCTACTGGCTCCATCATGTGTCCTTGTTTTCCTCAGGCTTCCACCTGCCGCTTTAATGACTTTTACACACCTCGCAGGAGTCCTGAGTAGAGATGAGCGAACAGTGTTCTATCGAACTCATGTTCGATCGGATATTAGGCTGTTCAGCATGTTCGAATCGAATCGAACACCGCGTGGTAAAGTGCGCCATTACTCGATTCCCCTCCCACCTTCCCTGGCGCCTTTTTTGCTCCAATAACAGCGCAGGGTAGGTGGGACAGGAACTACGACACCGGTGACGTTGAAAAAAGTAGGCAAAACCCATTGGCTGCCGAAAACATGTGACCTCTAATTTAAAAGAACAGCGCCGCCCAGGTTCGCGTCATTCTGAGCTTGCAATTCACCGAGGACGGAGGTTTCCGTCCAGCTAGCTAGGGCTTAGATTCTGGGTAGGCAGGGACAGGCTAGGATAGGAAGGAGAAGACAACCAACAGCTCTTGTAAGAGCTAAATTCCAGGGAGAAGCTTGTCAGTGTAACGTGGCACTGACGGGCTCAATCGCCGCAACCCAGCTTTCCCAGGATCCTGAATGGAATACACTGTCAGTGTATTCCCGTATACCCGATATATACCCCGATACCCGTTCCAACGGTGTGCCCCCCCACCTTCACCCCAGAAATACCCTGCAAGTCCCCTAGCAATAGAATTGGGGCTATATACACCCACAATTTTTACTACTGGTATACAGTGCCATTGTCTGACTGGGAATTCAAAGAATATATTGGGAATACAAATACCCTCATTTCTTGCTACTGCCATATAGTGCCAGTTTCTGACTGGTAATTCAAAGAATATATTGGGGTTACGTGCACCCACAATTTTTACTACTGGTATACAGTGCCATTGTCTGACTGGGAATTCAAAGAATATATTGGGAATACAAATACCCTCATTTCTTGCTACTGCCATATAGTGCCAGTGTCTGACTGGGAATTCAAAGAATATATTGGGGTTACGTGCACCCACAATTTTTACTACTGGTATACAGTGCCATTGTCTGACTGGGAATTCAAAGAATATATTGGGAATACAAATACCCTCATTTCTTGCTACTGCCATATAGTGCCAGTGTCTGACTGGGAATTCAAAGAATATATTGGGGTTACGTGCACCCACAATTTTTACTACTGGTATACAGTGCCATTGTCTGACTGGGAATTCAAAGAATATATTGGGAATACAAATACCCTCATTTCTTGCTACTGCCATATAGTGCCAGTGTCTGACTGGTAATTCAAAGAATATATTGGGGTTACGTGCACCCACAATTTTTACTACTGGTATACAGTGCCATTGTCTGACTGGGAATTCAAAGAATATATTGGGAATACAAATACCCTCATTTCTTGCTACTGCCATATAGTGCCAGTGTCTGACTGGGAATTCAAAGAATATATTGGGGTTACGTGCACCCACAATTTTTACTACTGGTATACAGTGCCATTGTCTGACTGGGAATTCAAAGAATATATTGGGGTTATAAATACCCTCATTTCTTGCTACTGCCATATAGTGCCAGTTTCTGACTGGTAATTCAAAGAATATATTGGGGTTACGTGCACCCACAATTTTTACTACTGGTATACAGTGCCATTGTCTGACTGGGAATTCAAAGAATATATTGGGAATACAAATACCCTCATTTCTTGCTACTGCCATATAGTGCCAGTTTCTGACTGGTAATTCAAAGAATATATTGGGGTTACGTGCACCCACAATTTTTACTACTGGTATACAGTGCCATTGTCTGACTGGGAATTCAAAGAATATATTGGGAATACAAATACCCTCATTTCTTGCTACTGCCATATAGTGCCAGTGTCTGACTGGTAATTCAAAGAATATATTGGGGTTACGTGCACCCACAATTTTTACTACTGGTATACAGTGCCATTGTCTGACTGGGAATTCAAAGAATATATTGGGAATACAAATACCCTCATTTCTTGCTACTGCCATATAGTGCCAGTGTCTGACTGGGAATTCAAAGAATATATTGGGGTTACGTGCACCCACAATTTTTACTACTGGTATACAGTGCCATTGTCTGACTGGGAATTCAAAGAGTATATTGGGAATACAAATACCCTCATTTCTTGCTACTGCCATATAGTGCCAGTTTCTGACTGGTAATTCAAAGAATATATTGGGGTTACGTGCACCCACAATTTTTACTACTGGTATACAGTGCCATTGTCTGACTGGGAATTCAAAGAATATATTGGGAATACAAATACCCTCATTTCTTGCTACTGCCATATAGTGCCAGTGTCTGACTGGGAATTCAAAGAATATATTGGGGTTACGTGCACCCACAATTTTTACTACTGGTATACAGTGCCATTGTCTGACTGGGAATTCAAAGAGTATATTGGGAATACAAATACCCTCATTTCTTGCTACTGCCATATAGTGCCAGTTTCTGACTGGTAATTCAAAGAATATATTGGGGTTACGTGCACCCACAATTTTTACTACTGGTATACAGTGCCATTGTCTGACTGGGAATTCAAAGAGTATATTGGGAATACAAATACCCTCATTTCTTGCTACTGCCATATAGTGCCAGTTTCTGACTGGGAATTCAAAGAATATATTGGGGTTACGTGCACCCACAATTTTTACTACTGGTATACAGTGCCATTGTCTGACTGGGAATTCAAAGAATATATTGGGGTTATAAATACCCTCATTTCTTGCTACTGCCATATAGTGCCAGTTTCTGACTGGTAATTCAAAGAATATATTGGGGTTACGTGCACCCACAATTTTTACTACTGGTATACAGTGCCATTGTCTGACTGGGAATTCAAAGAATATATTGGGGTTATAAATACCCTCATTTCTTGCTACTGCCATATAGTGCCAGTTTCTGACTGGTAATTCAAAGAATATATTGGGGTTACGTGCACCCACAATTTTTACTACTGGTATACAGTGCCATTGTCTGACTGGGAATTCAAAGAGTATATTGGGAATACAAATACCCTCATTTCTTGCTACTGCCATATAGTGCCAGTTTCTGACTGGTAATTCAAAGAATATATTGGGGTTACGTGCACCCACAATTTTTACTACTGGTATACAGTGCCATTGTCTGACTGGGAATTCAAAGAATATATTGGGGTTATAAATACCCTCATTTCTTGCTACTGCCATATAGTGCCAGTTTCTGACTGGTAATTCAAAGAATATATTGGGGTTACGTGCACCCACAATTTTTACTACTGGTATACAGTGCCATTGTCTGACTGGGAATTCAAAGAGTATATTGGGAATACAAATACCCTCATTTCTTGCTACTGCCATATAGTGCCAGTGTCTGACTGGGAATTCAAAGAATATATTGGGGTTACGTGCACCCACAATTTTTACTACTGGTATACAGTGCCAATTTCTAACTAGGAATTCAAAATGCGCAAGGCTCCCGGAAAGGGACGTGGACGAGGCCGTGGGCGAGGTCGGGGGAATGGTTCTGGGGAGCAAGGTAGCAGTGAAGCCACAGGGCGTCCCGTGCCTACTCCTGTGGGGCAGCAAGCATTGCGCCACTCCACAGTGCCAGGGTTGCTTGCCACATTAACTAAACTGCAGGGTACAAACCTTAGTAGGCCCGAGAACCAGGAACAGGTCTTGCAATGGCTGTCAGAGAACGCTTACAGCACATTGTCCAGCAGCCAGTCAGACTCTGCCTCCTCTCCTCCTATTACCCAACAGTCTTGTCTTCCTTCCTCCCAAAATTCCGAAGCTTTACAGAACAATAACCCAAACTGTCCCTGCTCCCCAGAGCTGTTCTCCGCTCCTTTCATTGTCCCTCAACCTGCCTCTCCATGTCACGATTCCACGAACCTAACAGAGGAGCATCTGTGTCCAGATGCTCAAACACTAGAGTCTCCTCCATCTCCGTTCGATTTGGTGGTGGATGACCAGCAACCCACCCTCATCGACGATGATGTGACGCAGTTGCCGTCAGGGCATCCAGTTGACCGGCGCATTGTGCGGGAGGAGGAGATGAGACAGGAGTTGGAAGAGGAAGTGGTGGATGATGAGGACACTGACCCGACCTGGACAGGGGGGATGTCAAGCGGGGAAAGTAGTGTGGATGTTGAGGCAGGTGCAGCACCAAAAAGGGTAGCTAGAGGCAGAGGCAGAGGTCAGCAGCTTAGGCGAAGCCAGGCCACACCCGGAATCTCCCAAGATGTTCCAGTTCGTACCCAGCCCCGAAAAACTCCCACCTCGAGGGCACGTTTCTCGAAGGTGTGGAGTTTTTTCAAGGAATGCGCCGAGGACAGATATAGTGTTGTCTGCACAATTTGCCTCTCGAAATTGATTAGGGGCTCTGAGAAGAGCAACCTGTCCACCACTTCAATGCGCCGTCATTTGGAATCCAAGCACTGGAATCAGTGGCAGGCAGCAACGGCAGGACAAAGGCCGCCTGCCGTTCACGCCACTGCCACTGCCTCTGCCACTGCCTCTGCCTCTGCCACTGCCACTGCTGACTGTGCTGGCGATGCACTCCAGAGGACGAGCCAGGACACCACTTCATCTGCCTCCGCCACTTTGTTGACTTCTACCTCATCCTCCCCTGGTCCTGTCTTATCTCCTTCTCCTGCACCATCAAAGGCACCATCAGGCGTTTCTTTACAACAACCCACCATCTCTCAGACATTGGAGCGGCGGCAGAAATACACTGCTAACCACCCACACGCGCAAGCCTTGAACGCCAACATCGCTAAACTGCTGGCCCAGGAGATGTTGGCGTTCCGGCTTGTTGAAACTCCCGCCTTCCTGGACCTGATGGCAACTGCGGCACCTCGCTATGCCGTCCCTAGCCGTCACTACTTCTCCCGGTGTGCCGTCCCCGCCTTGCACCAGCACGTGTCACTCAACATCAGGCGGGCCCTTAGTTCCGCGCTTTGCACAAAGGTCCACTTGACCACCGACGCGTGGACAAGTGCATGCGGACAGGGACGCTACATTTCACTGACGGCACACTGGGTGAATGTAGTTGAGGCTGGGACTGCTTCCCAAACTGGCCCGGTGTACCTCGTCTCCCCGCCTAACATTCCTGGCAGGGACACGAGAAGAACACCCCCCTCCTCCTCCTCCTCTACCGCCTCCTCCTCTGCCACCGCCTCCTCCTCCGCCACCGCCTCCTCCTCCGCTGTTAGATTGACCCCAGCTACGAGTTGGAAACGTTGCAGCACTGGCGTTGGTAGACGTCAGCAGGCTGTGCTGAAGCTGATCAGCTTGGGGGACAGACAGCACACTGCCTCCGAGGTGAGGGATGCCCTCCTCGATCAGACGGCAATATGGTTTGAGCCGCTGCACCTGGGCCCAGGCATGGTCGTTTGTGATAACGGCCGGAACCTGGTAGCAGCTCTGGAGCTTGCCGGACTCCAACATGTTCCATGCCTGGCCCACGTCTTCAACCTAGTGGTGCAACGTTTCCTAAAGAGCTACCCCAATGTTCCAGAGCTACTGGTGAAAGTGCGGCGCATGTGCGCCCACTTTCGCAAGTCGACAGTAGCCGCTGCTAGCTTAAAATCTCTCCAGCAACGCCTGCATGTGCCACAACACCGGCTTTTGTGCGACGTCCCCACACGCTGGAACTCAACGTTTCAGATGTTGAATAGAGTGGTTGAGCAGCAGAGACCTTTGATGGAATACCAGCTACAAAACCCTAGGGTGCCACAAAGTCAGCTGCCTCAGTTTCACATCCATGAGTGGCCATGGATGAGAGACCTTTGTGACATCCTACGGGTCTTTGAGGAGTCCACAAGGAGGGTGAGCTCTGAGGATGCGATGGTGAGCCTTACAATCCCGCTCTTGTGTGTTCTGAGAGAATCCCTGATTGACATCAGGGATAACTCAGATCACACAGAGGAGTTAGGGATAGCATCCGATCCGTCACAGCTGGAGAGTAGGTCCACACATCTGTCCGCTTCACTGCGTTTAATGGAGGAGGAGGAGGAGGAGGAGGAGGAAGAAGAGTTGTCCGATGATGTGATGGTGATACAGGAGGCTTCCGGGCAACTTCGAATCGTCCCATTGTTGCAGCGCGGATGGGTAGACATGGAGGATGAGGAGGAAATGGAGATTGAACTTTCCGGTGGGGCCAGAGGAGTCATGCCAACTAACACTGTGGCAGACATGGCTGAGTTCATGTTGGGGTGCTTTACAACCGACAAGCGTATTGTCAAAATCATGGAGGACAACCAGTACTGGATCTTTGCTATCCTTGACCCCCGGTATAAAAACAACATCTCGTCTTTTATTCCGGTAGAGGGGAGGGCCAATCGCATCAATGCTTGCCACAGGCAATTGGTGCAGAATATGATGGAGATGTTTCCAGCATGTGACGTTGGCGGCAGGGAGGGCAGTTCCTCCAGTAGGCAACCAAGTTCTCACCGGTCCACACAAACGAGGGGCACACTGTCTAAGGTCTGGGACACCTTGATGGCACCCCCTCGCCAAAGTGCCGCCACGGAGGGTCCTAGTGTCACCAGGCGTGAGAAGTATAGGCGCATGTTGCGGGAATACCTTTCCGACCACAGCCCTGTCCTCTCCGACCCCTCTGCGCCCTACACGTATTGGGTGTCGAAGTTGGACCTGTGGCTTGAACTTGCCCTATATGCCTTGGAGGTGCTGTCCTGTCCTGCCGCCAGCGTCCTATCTGAGAGGGTGTTCAGTGCAGCCGGTGGCATCATCACTGACAAGCGCACCCGTCTGTCAGCTGAGAGTGCCGACCGGCTCACTTTGATAAAAATGAACCACCACTGGGTAGAGCCGTCATTTTTGTGCCCACCTGTGTAAAGCACCCCAACATGAAACTCCATGTCTGTACTCAACCTCTCCAATTCCTCCGCATCCTCATACTCATCCACCATAAGCGTTGCACAATTCTGCTAATACTAGGCTCCCTCCAACATGATTTCCCCCAACTCTGCTGGTTAGAGGCTCCCTCCACCCTGATTTCCACCAACTCTGCTGGTTAGAGGCTCCCTCCACCCTGCTTTCCCACAACTCTGCTGGTTAGAGGCTCCTTCCACCATGAATTTGCCCAAACTGGGCTGTTTAGAGGCTCCCTCCACCATGAATTTGCCCAAACTGGGCTGGTTAGAGGCTCCCTCCACCATGAATTGGTCCAAACGGGTTTTTAGAGGCTCCCTTCACCATGAATTGGTCCAAACTTGGCTGGTTAGAGGCTCCCTCCACCATTAATTGGTCCAAACTGGGCTGGTTAGAGGCTCCCTCCACCATGAATTGGTCCAAACTGGGGTTTTTAGAGGCTCCCTCCACCATGAATTGGTCCAAACTTGGCTGTTTAGAGGCTCCCTCCACCATTAATTGGTCCAAACTGGGCTGGTTAGAGGCTCCCTCCACCATTAATTGGTCCAAACTGGGCTGGTTAGAGGCTCCCTCCACCATGAATTGGTCCAAACTGGGGTTTTTAGAGGCTCCCTCCACCATGAATTGGTCCAAACTTGGCTGTTTAGAGGCTCCCTCCACCATGAATTGGTCCAAACTGGGGTGGTTAGAGGCTCCCTCCACCATTAATTGGTCCAAACTGGGCTGGTTAGAGGCTCCCTCCACCATTAATTGGTCCAAACTGGGCTGGTTAGAGGCTCCCTCCACCATGAATTTGCCCAAACTGGGCTGTTTAGAGGCTCCCTCCACCATGAATTTGCCCAAACTGGGCTGTTTAGAGGCTCCCTCCACCATGAATTGGTCCAAACTGGGTTTTTTAGAGGCTCCCTCCACCATGAATTGGTCCAAACTGGGCTGGTTAGAGGCTCCCTCCACCATGAATTGGTCCAAACTGGGGTGGTTAGAGGCTCCCTCCACCATTAATTGGTCCAAACTGGGCTGGTTAGAGGCTCCCTCCACCATTAATTGGTCCAAACTGGGCTGGTTAGAGGCTCCCTCCACCATTAATTGGTCCAAACTGGGCTGGTTAGAGGCTCCCTCCACCATGAATTTGCCCAAACTGGGCTGTTTAGAGGCTCCCTCCACCATGAATTTGCCCAAACTGGGCTGGTTAGAGGCTCCCTCCACCATGAATTGGTCCAAACGGGTTTTTAGAGGCTCCCTTCACCATGAATTGGTCCAAACTTGGCTGTTTAGAGGCTCCCTCCACCATGAATTGGTCCAAACTTGGCTGTTTAGAGGCTCCCTCCACCATGAATTGGTCCAAACTGGGTTTTTTAGAGGCTCCCTCCACCATGAATTTGCCCAAACTGGGCTGTTTAGAGGCTCCCTCCACCATGAATTTGCCCAAACTGGGCTGGTTAGAGGCTCCCTCCACCATGAATTGGTCCAAACTGGGGTTTTTAGAGGCTCCCTCCACCATGAATTGGTCCAAACTTGGCTGTTTAGAGGCTCCCTCCACCATTAATTGGTCCAAACTGGGGTGGTTAGAGGCTCCCTCCACCATTAATTGGTCCAAACTGGGCTGGTTAGAGGCTCCCTCCACCATTAATTGGTCCAAACTGGGCTGGTTAGAGGCTCCCTCCACCATGAATTTGCCCAAACTGGGCTGTTTAGAGGCTCCCTCCACCATGAATTTGCCCAAACTGGGCTGTTTAGAGGCTCCCTCCACCATGAATTGGTCCAAACTGGGTTTTTTAGAGGCTCCCTCCACCATGAATTGGTCCAAACTGGGCTGGTTAGAGGCTCCCTCCACCATGAATTGGTCCAAACTGGGGTGGTTAGAGGCTCCCTCCACCATTAATTGGTCCAAACTGGGCTGGTTAGAGGCTCCCTCCACCATTAATTGGTCCAAACTGGGCTGGTTAGAGGCTCCCTCCACCATTAATTGGTCCAAACTGGGCTGGTTAGAGGCTCCCTCCACCATGAATTTGCCCAAACTGGGCTGTTTAGAGGCTCCCTCCACCATGAATTTGCCCAAACTGGGCTGGTTAGAGGCTCCCTCCACCATGAATTGGTCCAAACTGGGGTTTTTAGAGGCTCCCTCCACCATGAATTGGTCCAAACTTGGCTGTTTAGAGGCTCCCTCCACCATTAATTGGTCCAAACTGGGCTGGTTAGAGGCTCCCTCCACCATGAATTGGTCCAAACTGGGTTTTTTAGAGGCTCCCTCCACCATGAATTTGCCCAAACTGGGCTGTTTAGAGGCTCCCTCCACCATGAATTGGTCCAAACTGGGGTGGTTAGAGGCTCCCTCCACCATTAATTGGTCCAAACTGGGCTGGTTAGAGGCTCCCTCCACCATTAATTGGTCCAAACTGGGCTGGTTAGAGGCTCCCTCCACCATGAATTTGCCCAAACTGGGCTGGTTAGAGGCTCCCTCCACCATGAATTGGTCCAAACTGGGTTTTTTAGAGGCTCCCTCCACCATGAATTTGCCCAAACTGGGCTGGTTAGAGGCTCCCTCCACCATGAATTGGTCCAAACTGGGGTTTTTAGAGGCTCCCTCCACCATGAATTTGCCCAAACTCTGCTGGTTAGAGGCTCAATCCACCCTGATTTTCAAAACAAATGTTGGTGCCAACCTCAACTTACTACAAGGGCCAAATTCACTGCTGGTGACAAGCTCTCCTCACTGCAAGTGCCAAATACACATGTTTCAAGGTGTTTTCCTACTGTCAGAGAGGTGGTATTGAGTGTGTAAAGTGTGTAGTTGTTAGGCTGTGATGTTGGGGTAATAGAGGGTCTTTGGTGTGTTAGATGCCCCCAGACATGCTTCCCCTGCTGTCCCAGTGTCATTCCAGAGGTGTTGGCATCATTTCCTGGGGTGTCATAGTGGACTTGGTGACCCTCCAGACACGGATTTGGGTTTCCCCCTTAACGAGTATCTGTTCCCCATAGACTATAATGGGGTTCGAAACCCGTTCGAACACACGAACATTGAGCGGCTGTTCGAATCGAATTTCGAACCTCGAACATTTTAGTGTTCGCTCATCTCTAGTCCTGAGGCCTATTCACATGTCATTCAGGAGGCCAGAAGAGAAGTTCCCATGTGCCATTTTCAGAGTTTGGTTCATGACAACATGATGTTCACTCCAGTCTATGTTCTGCTCTCTGAAGTGCAGCCACTGTAGAATCCGTCTTCCTCAGTTAAGTCCTGACTTCTTCTGTGATGAAGCCAAACATTCCAACAAGTCCTATATACCGTAATAGCATTCCATATTGGATCCATATTGCTATATAATTGATCATAAAGCCAGTTTTTACATAAAAGATACAATCACTAATGCATGTATTGGGCTTGGGTGGTCCCTTGAGAAGTGTCATGACATTGGTACACCCCATGTGACCCATGAGGCCCAATTACAGGCCTCCGCGATTCACTGGGGATGCTGCTGTCTTTTTATAAAACTATTTTTCCAGTCTAAAGTTTCTGTATCTTCTCATGAAAGGTCCAAGATATAATCCTCTGTATATCATATACACAAATGATATATAGACTGTAATGATCTGTACTAGGAGATAAGTGTATGAAACAAGATTTCCTGGCAAGAGTCTTTGTTTTGGACAATGTCTGCTATCTATTGGTTTTAAAGTTAGGCAAGTGCTGAAAGAGCAACCTTTCCTGTTCCATGTATAAATTTGGATTTCGACATATGGGACTTTGATTCAGAACAAGATTTACTATTCCATTACAACACACCAAAAGACTTCGCTGCTGTAATTGTGCTTAGCAAAACGAGAACATCTAAAAATGGATTGTGAATGTCTGTTAAAGCTTGTATATCCAATATAGAGAGCTACTGCCGTCCTTGGAGCAGTCAATCCATCAGCAAGGGAAGCTGCAGTTACAAGGAATGTGGAAATGGAACGTCTGCAAAAACAGTTTTTTCAGTGATGGAATACTAGGGTGACGGGGCCGGAGAACAGTTACTTGTGGGGTATTATATGGGTCTATATGTCGGTACATCTATTCAATAGATTTCTATTTATAGACTATTCAATATATTTATTAATGGCATTGTAGATTTTATACAGAATAAGATTTACGTGTTTGAAAACAAAAGAACAACTAAAATAAAATGGTAAAGTATTGAAGAAAATAAACATAGAAATGAGATAGGGAGGCTATTAGATGTTACTATTACCATAAGAAGTCATGTTAGGCAACAGCTTCAATGTCATATATATGGTTATGAAGATATTCATCAAAAGGCAACTACATGCACATTATAAGAACATAACCATCTGTATTAAATGTCAGATAAAAAAGGAATTTGGTCACTGGCACTATGTTGGTGCTAAGTATTCTGGATGCAATACAATTCACAACTGATATGTTGCCACACTATCATTTCATAGTAAAAGGACCAGCAGCATTTGACACAAAATTGTATGCTTTACTTATTGTTAAAAGGGTACTGATGTCCCAAACAACTATCATTTATACCGTAGGAGTTGGACCCTCACTAAACCATTAATTGGGGAAGCATTTTCCCTCAAGGAGCTAGTTCACACGGAGTTTTTTG
Source organism: Leptodactylus fuscus (assembly GCF_031893055.1). Taxonomy (NCBI): domain Eukaryota; kingdom Metazoa; phylum Chordata; class Amphibia; order Anura; family Leptodactylidae; genus Leptodactylus; species Leptodactylus fuscus. The sequence goes on along the minus strand of NC_134267.1, from coordinate 59,048,604 downwards.
GCAGCCAATTTTGAGGTGGAATCTGTGTCAAAATCCGCCTGCCAAAACGACTCCCATTGACTTCAATGGGAGCCACTCGCTTCTTTTTTCAACTAGCTAGTAGCGAAAAAAAGAAGCGAGATGACCTATCTTGCTGTGGATCTGCAGTGCGAGACTCCATCCCAATTAGGTCCATTCATACTGCTAGTCGCGCATTATGTTCACATGCGGAATCCATTTTCCGTCATGTGAACATACCCTAAACTTCTCCATTGGTGTAAGAAGTGTGAAAGGAGCGTCACCAAATGTGCTGAACCGCCACTTCTTTACATCTCACAACTATTGGTCGTCTCACCTCCTACGTATTCTCCTCATAGCAAGCCTACTGTGTGACTACAGAATGTCTGATCTGCGAGCCATTGTGCTGTAATGTCAACAGAAAGTGATTTAGATTGTCATCTTAGGCTGGGTTCAGACGATGTCTTTTGGCACGTAATGTGGCACGTAGACGCCGCGGGAGCTTTTGCGGGCCGTATACGATCCCATTGATTTCAATGGAAGCGTGGATCGTATACTCGGCGCTATTTTGCGGCCGTGATTTTGCCTGGCCTAACTTTAGGAGTCTCAGTGGTTGCAACTACCAAGCCACTGGGCCCATAAGTCCACATTAAAGTGGTTGTCCAGGATAAAAGCTAAATCCTTCACTAATCTAAACACCCTCCCCCCCTCCTACTATCTAAATTACATAATTTATCAAAAATGCATGTTTACCCATGTCCCTGGGGCGGTTATGTGACCGCCCCAGGGACATTTGCTGGTTATCCATTAAACGTAACGTCACTACTACTTTCCCTCATTCAATGCATCATACTTACCTAGCTTCCTTCCAGACTTCCTCCTGCAGGATGGCTCCTCCCTCTTTTCTGACTGCTGATGCATGCAATAGTCCTGGCGCTGCTCTGTGCTCTAAAGCCCGGATGGTTTTTCTGGGAACTTTGACATTCATGACCTACCCAAAGTCATCAGTGTCAGGATAGTAGCTATTTGAAGGGCATGCAGAGATTGGGCAAGTGCTGCAGCCTCTTCACTGCTTACTAAGCACAGAGCTATATTGCATAATGGCTTCATCCCATTCATTTCAGTGGGACTGAACTGCAGCATGAACATAATGTCATGGCAATTGCCAAACTCCAGACCTCTTCAAACTGCCATAAATTTTGTAGTTCTAGAAAACCCCTTTAATTAAATATGGTAAAATCTGTGAACCTCCACATTAACTGCTGTAAGGCTGGGGCCCCATGTTAAAGAAATGCAGCTGCTTTATTTGCAGATTTTGCTGTGTTTTTTTTTTGTTTTGTTTTGTTTTTGAGCCAAAGTCGGGCATGGTTTGAGCAGATGAGATGAGATAAGAGCTTCCTATATATTTCCCATTCCTTATGTAACAAATTTTGGCCTTCGCTCAAAAATACACAGCAAAATCTGCAACAAAAATAGCTGCATTTCTGCAAAGTGGGGTTTCAAACTTAGTTACTCTTGTTCCAAGGGAGATCTGGGACAGAACTTGAAGGGAGTCTGTCAGCAAGAAATTGGTATCAAACTAATGACAGCACTCTGTAGGACTGCTTCTACACTTTCCAAAGATGTTTGTCTTTTGCTGCATTGAAGCTCCATTTTGATGAAATTCGGCATTTTATTGATATTGATTTTCTTTCTGACAGGTTCCCTTTAAGCATCTGTATTTTTCCAAATTTTCTAAGTTTGCACTAATAAAAGAACATTGCTAGATGATTCTGGTCCTTTCAATGTTAAGAGCGAAGTGTGAGAGCAGGCATTGTAAACTGCAAGAGAGTGAAGAGGTAATGCAGACAACGTGGTGCCACAAAAATAGAAGCTAGACAAAAAATCTTCAAAATATATTCTAATGTACTGCATGTTTGTTAAAAGGAATATTACTTAGAAAAGAAATGTATTTGCTAACACACGAGAGTGGATTATTTTCTCAATGTCACTATGTAAGACTGAAGTCGCCACTTGTACACACTTAGAAAACACTCCGCTGAATACAACACGTGTTGGCGGTTTTAACCACAGCTTTTTGACATAAAGCTTCTAATGGAAACAGCAAGTAAACCCACCTATTAGCTACATTAAAATGGCTGGTCTGTCTCATTCCCAAATACATATCTTGTTTTCCGATGTAGAAAATATATTTGTATGTGATTTACTGACATAGGGGAAATCTATATGTAAAATGGCTGAATTAGGCTATGTTCACATTTGCACTGTAATCTGTTGGATACTCCGTTGCGATGTCCGCCTCAAATTGGCAGACAAAATAATTTTGTATTTACAGATTATTCATCCACTACTTAGTTTTAAAACAAGTGGCAGATTCTATAAATGTGATGAAATACATGAACTTTATGGCTGAGGCCCCACAATGCCAAAACACCAGAGCCAGGAGTGTATTGAGCAAAAGGTTGACTTATAACAGCTGCCTGTATATTTCCAATTCCTTCTAGTACCCACTCCTGGCTATGGCTTAAAAAATGCCACAAAATCTGCAACTAAAAGCTGCGTTTCCGCAACTTGGGGGCTCAGTCTATGACAGATATTTTGGAGATGCAGCTTATTAGCATGTAGACCTGTCCATTGCTTCCTTCTGAAGCTCACAGCCAGGCTATAAGAAGGTCTGTTTATTTTATTCCCATTTTAGAATTACATTGTTTGTACGTATATATCCTGTTACTTTTTTTTTGCAGTTAAGCACTGTACTTGTAATATGACAAAAAAAACAAGCACACAAATAGCCAAATATTTTTTTTTTTTTTTTTTATAATTTATTAACACATAATAAAATGTAAGATATATAAATATATATTAATGGGAGCACCGAGAAATCTCAGAAAAAGCACAGGCAATAAATATATCTAAGCAAGTAGCAACTGCACATCTCCATATATCTCAATTCATCATGCACATGTGGGGCAAGTGTAAATAGCAACTTACATGAAAATAAAGCAATGGTGGCAAATCCAGAGAGGGGAATGGAACAGAGGCAGCTCAACACACGTTTCGCCTACAGCTTTGTCAAGGGAGTCATTCTCTGTTGGCCTCTATTGGGTGACTGAAGTGCTATACATCCAGTACATTTTGTATTTTACATATTTGCTATGACTTTTCTCGGTATATACTTTAAAAGTAGGGCTCAGATGCAGTGTAGCACTTTCAGTAGTTTTATAGGGTCTAAACTACCGACAGTAATACACAATTTAAGAGACTATATTGTGTACTGTTGATAAGATTTAAGGCTGGGGCCCCATGGGGCAGAAACGCCGCAATTTGCCCTCAGCGGAACGCTGCAGGAAAAAATTTGCAGTGTTTTACAGTAACAGCAAAGTGGATGGGATTGCATGGTGTAGTTTTGGAAATCGCAGCATGTCAATTATATCTATGGAAATGCCGGTGGCTTCTCCATAGATATACTGTAATTGTAACAGAAAGTCTGCAGAGGAAAACTCTGCAAACTTTCTGTTTAAAGCTCTGCGGTAAGAACTGCGATGTGTTCTTGCCACGTTTTTTTCCCGCAGCGCTTTATAGCTGTGAGTCATCCCGTGGGGCCTCAGCCTAAACGTTTTTTCCAGGCTAAAAAATATTTGTTTGTTTTTAAACGTGTCTACTAGTGCTATTAATGAGTTATTTAATGTACCTATATACTTTTTACAGTGTTTTGAGTGACTTCTGAGTATCTCTGAGGGCCCCTAATGTCTCCTGCTTTTATTTACATCCTCCTGCTTCCTGCTGTGCAACTTCCTAACCCCTGTCACCTCTCTCCTCCCTCCTTCCTCACTACCCCCCTCCCTTACACCCCCACCCTGTCTAGCTTTCCTTTCTATCCTAGCTATCCTATATGTTTTTCCCTACCTACTCAGTCCAACCCCCAACCCATATTACTTACCGTTCTTCCAGTGAGAAGGCCTCTTCTCCTCTTGTACTGTGTGCGCGCTCTTGTTCCACCGTCTCCTCTACTGTACATGCATAGACATGCAGTAGAGGCGATTAACTGGCAGCAGTGTGTGCACACTCCCAGGAGAAGAGCGCGCACCTTGACAGCACAGGAGAAGGACCTGTTTCACCAGAAGAAGCAATGGATGTGTAAGTATGAGTGATATGAATGGATGGGGGAGTGGAAGTGATTATCTGTTTCCGGAAATGGGGAAACGGATCGTCATTGTATTATCAGAAAATAGGTAAATATACATTTTTTTAAAAAATTAATAATGTTATTTAGAAAGTAGGAGGGGGAGGGTCCGGGTCATCCTCAGCCACGCCTCCTCTTCCAGCGATGTCCTCGGGTCCCATCTTCCTCCGGCGCTTACGAACTGCCATTGATAAAAAAAGGCGCGGGTGCATGCGCAGTAGCATGCTGCTACTAATACTACTACTGCGCATGCACCCACGCCATTTTTTATCAATGGCAGTTCGCGAGCGCCGGAGGAAGATGGGACCCGAGGACATCGCTGGAAGAGGAGGCGTGGCTGAAGATGACATCGGACCCTGAATGCCTGCCCACCATGCACGATAGATAAGATTAACATATTATTTTTTAGGGTTTATTTTAAAACGGGGCGGTAGTTTAATATAACTTTAGCGGTGCCTGAATAGCCTTTTTAAAGGCTATTCACACATATGTGGGGCTCTATCAGCATGATTTTGCTGATAGAGCCCCTTTAACAGTTTTAGACACTTTCTGAGCGTGGTATCAGGGAGGGTGGGCAGATTTTAAGATGCAGCACCGTGTACCTAAAATTCAGCAAAATTTTGCATATCTTCTTGGTCATAAACTAAGCCAACTCTTAGACTAGACATTCTAACAAGGCACCAGTGAGAAGCAGTCACTGTAGTAGATCTATGACAGTAAAATAAAACTAATATAAATCAGACAGTATTAGTAAACCTGCCACAATGTATCTGATAAATGTATTCACACAAGAAATATGGATTAAATTTTTCATATTATCCTTGCACTAGGCAACCATAAAAAGCCAAAAGAATGACTAGGGGACCCTACCTACAAAATGAGATCTCATAGTTCGCTTAGTGGAAAACCAATTAATATACAATATTGAACTTTTTGCTCACTGTCTATAAAGACGATTGCACCAAAAAACAGTGATGTAGAGCAGTATAAGGAATTCTGAAATCTTTCTCTAATCTCAAGAATGTCAGAGTTCCTCCCTGAGTCTAGGAGAGATGTACTCCTCGCATAGCGGGAATACCACACAAAGTAGTAAGAAGGAAGCTCACATATTAGCTGAGGACATCTCTCCCGTAACTGAGTATATGTTAAACACCTTTAAGCTCCCTCACAGTATGACAGGGAACATAATAAATGTCAAGGTTTATTTAATAAGATATTCCTCTGTAATGAATATAATTCTGTGTATTTGCTTATTCCATCTATCCTAAAAGGCTCTGAGTAAAGAAGAATCTGACAAGGTCAAACAAAGGCTAGCCGCTCGGTAAATACATCATATGTGAACAAGGTCACACAAGGATTCACCACTTCTCCGGGAACAATGACACAGAACCTTAAAAAGAAGCTCTAACCTTCAACAATTTCTAGAAAAATAATACTTAAGGAGAAATAGCAGAAATTCTATCAAGCATATTACCAGTCTTTTTAGAAAATGGCTTTTTGAAATGGTGACAAGCTGGGATGTGAACAAACAAAATGTTTTTTATTTCTAAGAATTAGGAACATGTACTTGTATTTGCAATGCTATATATCCTATAATAGAAGGGAAGCCAATATAATATAAAGAATACTAAAAGTTTATATACATTGGCATTTTATATACACTGCTCAAAAAAAAAAAGGGAACACTCAAATAACGCATCTTAGATCTGAATGAATGAAATATTCTCATTGAAGACTTTGATCTGTACAAAGATGAATGTGATGACAAGAAAATCACACAAAATGATCAATGGAAATCAAATTTATTAACCAATGGAGGCCTGGATTTGAAGTCACCCCCAAAAAACGTCGGGCCCTCATACCATCCTCATGGAGTTGTTTTTTAACCGTTTGTGCAGACACTTGCAGATTTGTGGCCTGTGGATGTAATTTTGCAGGGCTCTGGCAGTGCTCCTCCTGTTCCTCTTTGCACAAAGGTGGAGGTAGCGGTCCGCTGCTGGGTTGTTGCCTTCCTACAGCCCCCTACACGTCTCCTGGTGTACTGGCCTGTCTCCTGGTAGCGCCTCCAGCCTCTGGACACTACGCTGACAGACACAGCAACCTTCTTGCCACAGCTTGCATTGCATTGTGGAAAAGCACACTACAGACTGATCCAACTTTGATGTAATGTCCTTAAAACATGTCAAAATGAGGCTGAGCAGTGTGTGTGGCCTCCACGAGCCTGTATGACCTCCCTACAACACCTGGGCATGCTCCTGATGAGGTTGCGGATGGTCTCCTGAGGGATCTCCTCCCAGACCTGCACTAAAGCATCTGCCAACTCCTGGACAGTCTGTGGTGCAATGTGACGTTCGTGAATGTAGCGAAACATAATGTCCCAGATGTGCTCAATTGGATTCAGGTCTGGATAACGGGTGGGCCAGTCCATAGCTTCAATGCCTTCATCTTGCTGACACACTCCAGCCACATGAGGTCTGGCATTGTCCTGCATTAGGAGGAACCCAGGGCCAACCGCCCCAGCATATGGTCTCACAAGAGGATCTCATCACGGTACCTAATGGCAGTTAGGTGCACATGGAAGGCTGTGAGGCCCTCCAAAGATATTACACTCCACACCATTACTGACCCACTGCCAAACTGGTCATGCTGAAGGATGTTGCAGGCAGCAGATCACTCTCCACGGTGTCTCCAGACTCTGTCACATGTGCTCAGTGTGAACCTGCTTTCGTGTGTTAAGTGCACAGGGTGCCAGTGGCGAAATTGCCAATCATGGTGTTCTGTGGCAAATACCAAACATCCTACATAGTGTTGGGCTGTGAGTACAACCCCCATCTGTCGACGTCGGGCCCTCATACCATCCTCATGGAGTTGTTTTTTAACCGTTTGTGCAGACACTTGCAGATTTGTGGTCTGCTGGAGGTCATTTTGCAGGGCTCTACAGTGCTCCTCCTGTTCCTCTTTGCACAAAGGTGGAGGTAGCGGTTCGCTGCTGGGTTGTTGCCTTCTTACAGCCCCCTTCACGTCTCCTGGTGTACTGGCCTGTCTCCTGGTAGTGCCTCCAGCCTCTGGACACTACGCTGACAGACACAGCAACCTTCTTGCCACAGCTTGCATTGATGTGCCATCCTGGATGAGCTGCACTACCTGAGCCACTTGTGTAGGTTGTAGAGTCCGTCTCCTGCTACCACAAGTGTGAAAACACAACCAAAAGTGCCCAAAACAGCCAGAAAGCATTGGTACTGAGATGTGGTCTGTGGTCCCCACCTGCAGAACTACTCCTATTTCTTGTCTATTGCATTTGTACAACAGCATGTGAAATTGATTGTCAATCCATGTTGCTTGGAGTTACATTGTGTTGCTTCAGTGTTTCCTTTATTTATTTATTTTTGAACAGTGTACATTGTCACTGCCACAATTGCATTTTGTTTTGTGCAGTCTTGGCCTACATTGCAGTCTCATCTTCAGACAGGTGGGAATGAGCTCAAATGCTTTCCAATTTTGAATCCTCTCCAACTTGGTCCATCTATTCTTTAATGTTTCTTCTTTTCAGCCCCTCCTCAGTTTCCATCGAATTTGTATGGTTGTTATCTATTTTGGGTGTATCAATCTTGAGCTTTGCTGCAAAACTGTTCTTCACCAGGGGTACTGAGCATAGCCCAACTACTTCTGCCACTTTCACCTCTATACTGGGCTTTTATTTGAGCAGTCTGAACTCCTCAGTCCAGCTTTTTTTCTTAGCTTTAGTGTCCAACGATTTGGATTCCAGGACTATTAAACTACAGAGGCCGTTTCCTGATATTTTTTCTTGCTGCCAGTAAATTATTTTCTCACAAGGGGACTTGAACCTGGCATCACTGTATTCCCTGTACCATATATTTCAATATTATTACGCATTGCAGTACATGGTACATTACTACCTATGTGTAATAGATCAAAGCCTATTTCACATTTGTGCATGGCTGCTAGGATGATGATGGTTATTTATTATTAATTATCTACATAGCACCATTATTTCTATGGTGACTTACAGTTGCAGATTTACATACTGTACACAAAATATACAAAACTAACAATACTAACAGTGACCAACTAGCACAATAGGATAGTCGGATAGAGGGCCCTGCCCTCAAGGGTTTGCAATCTATAAAGGAAGATAGAGATAGGGATAGAGACAGAATGGGAGGGGAAAGACTGTACAGATGGTGATGTGGTGACAGAAGTGTTATTGGAGGTTGTAGGCCTTCTTGAATATGTGAGTCTTCAGGGCCTTCTTGAAGCTTGTGATTGTGGGGGTCAGTCTTATGTGTCTTGTTAATAAGTTCCAGAGAGGAGAGAAATCTTGGAGACTGTTGTGTGAAGAGTAGATTACAGCAGAACAGAATAGGAGGTCTTTGGAGGATCGGAGGTTGCGTGCGGGCAGGTAGCGGGAGATTAGGTCACATGGAGGGGACAGGTTGTGGATGACTTTGCATGTCAGCATTAGCGTTTTGAACTCTATTCACTGGGCAACGGGTAGCCAGTGAAGGGATGGGCAGAGGGGAGCATCTGATAAAGAACGGGGGATGGGGACGTGTATTAAGCGAGCAGCAAAGTTTAAGGTGGACTGGGGGGGAGAGAGTGTTCGCCGGGAGGCCATCGATAAGGGTGTTACAGTAATCTAAGCGGGAGATTATGAGGGCATGGAATAGCATCTTTGTAGTTTCAGGAGTGAGGAAATAGTGGATTGGATGGATGAGGATGAAGATGTTGAGGGTTTGTATGTGTGACTTGAAGGATAGGTCAGAGTTCAAGGTTATCCCAAGGCAACAGACCCGTCGGACTGGGGTAAGTGTGATTCCATTAACTTTGATCGATGAGTCAGATGGAGGAGTTGCGCAAGGTGGGGCGGAGATGAACTCAGTTTTCTCCATGTCGAGTTTGAGAAAGTAGGAGGAGAGAATGGAATGGCTACAGCTAATAGACGCTCTGGGGCTCTGGACAACAGAGAGGTAATGTCTGGAAAGATATATTTGAGTGTCGTCAGCATAGCATGATTGGCTTCCTAACTACCAGAGCAATCCCTTGAAAACTTGTGATCATACAGCAGCTTGGACAAGGGGGTGAAAGTATGGGCTCACTCCAACCAGCTAGGTCGATATTGATCATGACATCTGAAGGATTAATCTGTCAGTCCAGGGCCCTGGCTGTATTACATAGCTGGAACCCAGAAGTAAACTAGTAGGCATCGCTCCTGTGCCCACTGCATCAATGCACCTTACTGTTACGACACTAAACATTAACTATACATTCAGCATGACGTAATAGAACAGAAAGGGGTTAATTTACACATATCTCCCAACTTTAAAAGGACAGAAAGAAGAAAGAGGGACAAAAGGTGTGGCGTGGCAAATTTACTTCCACTCACTTCTAAATTGACTCTACCCAATCCCATTCATTTCTCTTTGTGTACTCCACAAAGTATGCCGGTTCTACAGTCACCCTAATATTATATGCCCCCATATTATAATGTTCTCCTCAAATTAACCCCACAGTATAAAATCTCTATCCTGGTGCATCCACAGATTAATGTCACCCTCAAACTGCTCTATAATTTAATGTCCCCCTCATATGCACCCCAGTATACTGTTCCTTCTCCATATGCCCCACAGTTTAAAGTTTGTCTTGAGCTGCAAAAATTTAAACACCGATACTCAACTCTACTGGCTCCCGTGATGTACAGTGTGCAGTCTCTTCTCCTGAGAGCTGCAGGCACGATGTGAGTGACATCACTTTGCATATACAGCTTCCAAAGCCAGAGAACATGGGGACAGTGGTGAGGCATGGGCTGTCCGCTCCTGCTTCACCACTGTATTCAACTCATCTTTGCCCTCTCTGGACGCAGATGAGTTGAATCTGGGACATAACCCCCACCGACTGGGACCGCGGGACAAGACTGAATCCGGGAGAGTTGGGAGGTATAAATTGTAACGAATACAGAACAGAGACAGCAGTACAGGTCACATCATCATAAGGATGAATATCGTTAACATGTCTGTCGAGACTGTGATTTCCATAAAGTGGACTATGCTGCTCAGCAGTTAAGAAAAAGTGTTATGATAGTGTTTCTAGAGAAAATATCATAAATTGCAGGAACTGGCTGACAACAGAGAGCAATGGAACTAGCTGCTTAAATATCATACAGTGCTGAGAGATAGATCCTAGTCACCGAAACACCTTCACCAGGTGCAGCCACTAAGCCAGATGGACTTGTGCTGAATTTGGGACTAAAGTTATAACCACATAAACTGGTACAAGAAATAAATGCTTCACATTCAGAGGTCAAACAAGAAATTACAATAAACCTACAAGACAGCTCAGAACCAGGAGGATAAATCAGGAGACAGAACATTCAAGCCAAAAGTCAGTTCAAGAGGTAACATCAGAGCCAAAATCAGAAGACAAGCGGATTTCCAGGAACAAGCCAAAGTTTAATAAAGGGTAGTCCAGCTCAAACAATCAGGATATAGAAGTCACACGAGGTACAACAAAATAGCAGGCACCTGTCTAAGGAGAAGGGGAATTTAAATATAGCTCGTCAGCTGCTAATTGGATAAGCTTAGCAGAACCCTGAACACTGCAGAAGCTTCACAGGTCGGAACAGTAACTTTAAAGCAACAGCAGATAAACGGAGACTACTGACAATAAGCTGAAAATGGACAAATGAAAATGAAATACGGTAGGTCCTCCTCTGATCATGACATGAATAATTCATACAACATAATAACATTCAGCATATATATTCATGCCTCTGGCTAGACACACGTGAAAAAAATTGTTGGTACCCATCGTTTAATGAAAGAAAAACCCACAATGGTCACAGAAATAACTTGAATCTGACAGAGGTAATAAAAAAATAAAAATTCTTTGAAAATGAACAAATGAAAGTCAGACATTGCTTTTCACTACAACAGATTTCTTTTTTTTTTTTTTTTTTTTTTTTAAATCAAACTCATGAAACAGGCTTGGACAGAAATGATGGTTCCCTTAACTTAATATTTTGCTGCACAACCTTTTGAGGCAATCACTGCAATCAAACTATTTTGTCCACGTGTGCATATATATAGTATATGTATCCTACTAATATTATAAAGGTGAAAGTATGTGTTTTTGGATGTTTGTTCGATGGCCAACGGGAAAGATCGATAGGCTACTTGGTATACTGCTCCAGCCCCTGGCAAATCAACGCTGGTTCTGCAGCAGGCTCGTCCTTGCTAGTCGGGAGAGCTAGCAGCTTGCATTTATGACAATGGAGATTGCTGTGGTCCGATCTTAGACTCCGCCTCCTCACAGACGAGCCTCCGTCAGAACCAGCGTTGATTGGCTGAATGCTGTACACTGGACAATCAATGCTGGTCAATGCATTCCTATGAGAAAGCGTAAACTCCCTTGTAACAGCACGCTGCCAGTTCTCCCGACTAGCAAGGACGAACCTGCTGCAGAACCAGCATTGATTTGCTGCAGGCTCGTCTTTGCTAGTTGGGAGAGCTGGCAGCTTGCAGTTACGAGGGAGATTACTTTTTATCAGCGCAACTGCAAGCGCTGTGCAGTTAAAGCATGGGGTCCGTGCGCTTTAACTGCACAGCGCTCCTCCTAAACACTCTCCTCCTGCTACTCGTGGACTTGGTGACTCTCCTCTAGTCGAATAGTGGTTTCCCCTGAAACTAGCATTTTCTCCCTTAGACTGATTATAGGAGTATTAAGAGAGAATCAAGCACACATATACGCAGGCATATTGGCAGTGCTAGAATAGAATTGAATAGACAGGCATAGATTGGTCAGTTCAGTCAGTGAGTCTTCAGAATAGACGATTAACCTTTTCATTGCCAGGCAATAATCTATATTGTCTGACAGTACTTGTAATAGAACAATTTCATCTCTTCTCTATACTCATAACTAGAGATGAGCGAACACTAAAATGTTCGAGGTTCGAAATTCGATTCGAACAGCTGCTCACTGTTCGAGTGGGTTTCGAACCCCATTATAGTCTATGGGGAACATATACTCGTTAAGGGGGAAACCCAAATCCGTGTCTGGAGGGTCACCAAGTCCACTATGACACCCCAGGAAATGATACCAACACCCTGGAATGACACTGGGACAGCAGGGGAAGCATGTCTGGGGGCATAAAAGTCACTTTATTTCATGGAAATCCCTGTCAGTTTGCGATTTTCGCAAGCTAACTTTTCCCCATAGAAATGCATTGGCCAGTGCTGATTGAACAGAGTACGGAATTCGACCAATCAGCGCTGGCTCTTCTGGAGGAGGCGGAGTCTAAGATCGCTCCACACCAGTCTCCATTCAGGTCCGACCTTAGACTCCGCCTCCTCCGGCAGAGCCAGCGCTGATTGGCCGAAGGCTGGCCAATGCATTCCTATGCGAATGCAGAGACTTAGCAGTGCTGAGCCAGTTCTGCTCAACTACACATCTGATGCACACTCGGCTCTGCTACATCTGATGCACACTCGGCTCTGCTACATCAGATGATGTACATCTGATGTAGCAGAGCCGAGGGTGCACTAGAACCCCTGTGCAAACTCAGTTCACGCTAATAGAATGCATTGGCCAGCGCTGATTGGCCAATGCATTCTATTACCCCGATGAAGTAGAGCTGAATGTGTGTGCTAAGCACACACATTCAGCTCTACTTCATCGGGCTAATAGAATGCATTGGCCAGCGCTGATTGGCCAGAGTACGGAACTCGACCAATCAGCGCTGGCTCTGCTGGAGGAGGTGGAGTCTAAGATCGCTCCACACCAGTCTCCATTCAGGTCCGACCTTAGACTCCGCCTCCTCCGGCAGAGCCAGCGCTGATTGGTCGAGTTCCGTACTCTGGCCAATCAGCGCTGTCCAATGCATTCCTATTGGAAAAAGTTTATGTCACAAAAATCACAATTACACACCCGATAGAGCCCCAAAAAGTTATTTTTAATTACATTCCTACCTAAATAAAGGTTATCCCTAGCTATCCCTGCCTGTACAGCTATCCCTGTCTCTTAGTCACAAAGTTCACATTCTCATATGACCCGGATTTGAAATCCACTATTCGTCTAAAATGGAGGTCACCTGATTTCGGCAGCCAATGACTTTTTCCGATTTTTTTCGATGCCTCCGGTGTCGTAGTTCCTGTCCCACCTCCCCTGCGCTGTTATTGGTGCAAAAAAAGCGCCAGGGAAGGTGGGAGGGGAATCAAATTTTTTTGGAGTTTGCCACGTGATGTTCGATTCGAATCGAACACATCGAACAGCCTGATATCCGATCGAACATGTGTTCGATAGAACACTGTTCGCTCATCTCTACTCATAACACATTCTTTCTAGCATTGGAAATATGAACAAAGTATTTTAAGCATTACTCTGTATGCATAAGTGCAGTGCGTGCACATATGTAATCCTAGATATACATCACATACAATAGTAAAGTAGTAGTGGTGGCCGTGGTACTACCAGTAGTGCATCCTTTCCTAATGTAAAAAAAACCCAAAACTGTTATTTTAGTGTCTTTTTTGGTGTATTCACTCAATACAGTTTCATCTGATGTAATCTTACAAAGTACATTTAAGAATAGCAATTTCATGTTTTTTCCCTGATCTGGACTGATGTAGTTTCTGATCCCTACACATGTGGGTGGCAAGAGCAACACTTCTTCTAATTTTGGTGGCACAACCAGTAGCTGCAGGATTCCTAAGAATGTCGATAATGTTTTTGATTATTTAGCTGGCTCACTTTCACAGGAGGATATTGCATCTGAGAGTGATATGATGTTGGTTTGTTCCTCCTCCTATAGAACACGTATACCACAGTGCCTTTCTGGACTGTCAACCATGTCTCCTTTACATTCTTCACTAACTTAGGTCCCTGGTAGAAATGTGGCACTTGCTGTGCAATCTATTTCTCCTAGTCAGAGCAGTCTTCCACCTCTTTTTGATGACCTGGATGAGAACAATCAGCATTGTGTGCAAGCAGAGGAGGAAGACATGATAATAGGGGCATGGGGTATGTTACTACTGTTAGTTGTTCTGGCAGAAGAGCTAGAGGGATATCTGGAGGTGGAAATTCCGAGGGTGTGTATGGCAATGAAGATGTGAAAACAATCGCGGAAGATGATGATGATGATGATGACATTGCCAATGATTCTCTTGCCGGCAAAACCTGGCAATTGAGTCTGTGTGACAAGGTGTTATCAGATAAAGAGGGTGGTGACAGTGGTGATGGTAATGGTAATTCCAGCCAGTACACAGGTCTAACATTCAAAAAGCCTGTCCTGGAAAGACCTAGATGAAACTCTCAGGGTAGGGGGTGATAGTACTGATGACGGTAGTGGCAGACTTGTTTCCGCTGCTGCTGGTGGCAGCAAGTACAAGTGTACAGCAAGTACAAGTACACCACTGTGAGAATTTTTCTGTACATTGTCAAGAGATAAATCCATGGTGATGTGCAAGATCTGCTAAAAGAAATGTAGGAACTAAATCTCTATGTACTAAAATGAAAAGGCATCACTCTCTTATTTGGAAAAGTATACTTGACTGTGGTAGTGGAGAATGTTCTCCTACTCCTCTCCAAGATCTTCCTGATAGGCAGGCCACATCTACACAAAGCACAAGCTCATGGTCATCGATATCAACATTATCACCAACTGTTTCTCTTCCTCTTCCATGCCAATGACAGTCATCCATAAGGGAATGTGTGGCCAGAAGACAGTAATATGCGCCCAGCCACCTGGCAGTTGTGCATCTTAACTCGCACCTGGCCATGCCGCTAGCAGTGCAGTCACTGCCATACCTCTTAGGGGATTCTACTGCGTTTTGACAACTGATGGCATGCGCTCAATCTCTATGGAGGATACTTAGTCACCATTATTTCTCTAGAAATGCTGTCCCTGTTTCATATCGCCATGTGTCGGAGAACGTAGTCTTTACTTTGGATACATCAGTCTGGCGAAAGGTGTACAAAACTTTCAACAGGTAGGGGCCACATGGTGGCTCAGTGGTTAGCACTGCAGCCTTGCAGCACTGGAGTCCTGGTGTTCAAATCCCGCCAGGGGCCAAAAACCATCTGCAAGGAGTTTGTATGTTCTCCCCATGTTTGCATGGATTTCCATCCCTTATTCAAAAAAAAGACATACTGATAGGGAAAAATGTACATTGTGAGCTCTATGTGGGGCTCACAATCTACATTTTTTTAAAAAAACCCAAAAAAACAAACTTTCAACAGGTGTAGTAGCAACTATGGATAAGATCAATACATGGCTTTTTCACAGAGTCATTGTTTTAAGTGGTAACAGTTATAATCGAGAAGCACAGCAAGGCCGTATGCTAGTTCCACCTAGATTGTTCAGGCCTGGGTTTTGGAACCCTTCACAGCTCATCCACCTCTGGATCCTCCTCTCTGGACTGTTTTTCGTCACCATCTTTACCAGGGTAAGCCATTGCTTCCACTCCTCTTCCTTCTACTCTTCTCTCATTTCATGGGTGTAATGAGAATCGCTGCCATGTGGTTTTGCAATTAATGTGCCTGCATCAGAGGAGCCATACAATAGAAGATCTGCCTCACTGTATCCTGCAGCAAATATCCCACTGGTCGTCTCCTCACCAACTACAACTGGGCAGGGTTGCCAGTGACAATAGCATCCATATTGTTACTGCAGTTGGGATGAATTGCACATTGTTCCTGGATGTTGCGTGTCCTTAATCTAGTGGTTTGCCATTGGAATTAACCTGTATAGTTGCTTAAAAGAGGTGCTCCTTATGGTCAGAAAAATGTCTGCACATTTCAGCCATTCTTCCTTCTCAAAAAACAAACACAGACAAAAAATGGGGAGAAGCACTCAACTTAAGCAAATAAGGTATAAAAAGTAACAAAATTTATTAGTAATACAAAAAGGGACACATACATAGTAGATAAAATGTCAAGGACAAAGAAATGGACAAAGTACAAGTATGCTCTCCATAGGTATGAATTAATCTATATATGAACGTATATAAATGTGCAAAATACAGTAGATCGGAGGCCTGTTAATATCCAGATGACAAGATTTGTGCAAAAGCAAATCTTATACAGAGGAGAAGACTAGACCCTTAAAGTAATAATATACCCCATCATGTTAAATAATTGTCTCATAGGTATAATAAACATGAAAAACATTGCCATCAAGCAGAGCATCAACCATAAAAGCCAACAAGGATTTCTAGCATACGATGTAGTAGCACAACAGACAACTCACATTTGATACCCCAAGAGAAACATATAGGTGAAGGGAACATATCCATCTATGTTCATAAAAGAGTGCACAGCTCTGTCCTCTGACGCTCCCCAATGCACGTTTCGGTGGGTGCCTTCTTCCGGGGGGCGGCGTGAAAGTGACAGGAGCAGATTCTTATATGGCGGATAAACCAATAAACAAATGTAAATAAATCACATGGGAAAAGGGGAAGAGGAGGACCACACCCGCTGCTATCTCCAGGACTCCGGATTAGACAAATCAATAGTCAACGTAACACTGGAAAACATGCTGTGGATATCTTAAATGTCATTAAGTCTTTCTTAAGTAGTTTTTATGCTGATTTCAAATCTGAAAATAGGTCAAATTGTTAAGATATTGTCGAATAAATGTTTTTATTCTGCTTAAATAGGACTACAAGCTTCTGACACTATACCAAATTATATGATATATGTTTGCATTATAATTATTTATTAAGAGATGATGTAAGATTTTATGACGCAAGTTTAGTTGGCAGTTGCGTTATGAAGTGCGCCCACATGAAATATTCTGCCCACATGAAAGTGACGTAAGAAAGCATGTTGATACTTCTTGAAAAAATACGTTATTGCAAGTACAACTGGAGTATTTGCGCTGACTTAAACGTGGTAGCTATCCTAACGGGAATGCAGACAGACTCTTCACACAACTTTCCCCAAGACTCATACCCCATACTCTGGAACTCCTTACCAAGACACATAAGACTGACCCCCACAATCACAGGCTTCAAGAAGGCCCTGAAGACTCACCTATTCAGGAAGGCCTACAACCTCCAATAACACTATCACCGCACCCCCATCTGTACAGTCTCCCCCTCTCCTTCTGTCTCTACCACTCTCCCTCATAGATTGTAAGCCCTCGCAGGCAGGGCCCTCTACCCCACTGAGCCAGCCGGTCATTGCTAGTATCATATCTGTTTGTATATTTTCTGTACTGTATGTGAACCCTCAAATGTAAAGCACCATGGAATTAATGGTGCTATATAAATAAATAAATAATAATAATAATAATAATAATAATAAACAGTACTGCTGCTTCATATGCAAATGGGACAGCAGAGATAGGAAGCAACACTACATCAAGAAGAATTGGCCAATCAGAGACAGAATGCAGCCAGGAAATAAAAACGTTCATCCACTGTTGCTTGATCGTGACAAGATTCTCTTGCCACCGCTTCATATAAAGTTGGGACTTATGAAAAATTTTGTCAAGAAATTAGACAGCGACACTGATGCATTTCGGTACCTGCGCAACAAGTTCCCAGGGTTGAGTTATGCAGAGGTAAAAGAAGGTGTATTCATAGGTCCACAAAGAAAAGAAATCATGGCAAATGAACACTTTCAAGACATTCTAAGAGCTGAAAAAAAGGTGCATGGGTAGCATTCAAGTCAGTCGTAATCAATTTTCTTGGATATAAGTGTTGACTACGTGAATGTTGTACAAAAATGCATTAGTGCGTACAAACATCTTGGCTGCAATATGTCTCTGAAAATTCATTGACTCGACTTGCATCTGGAGTTCTTCCCAGAAAACCTAGGCGCAGTCAGCGATGAACATGGCAAGCACTTCCACCAGGACATTTCAGTGATGGAGTCATGCTAGTAGGGTCGGTGGAGTGCAGCGATGTTGGCAGACTACTGTTGGACGCTTCAGTGTGATTTGTCAACTCATCAGTATAAGCGGAAGTCCACAGCCAAGAAATTTAAACAATGAACATGTTTAACAAATTTTTGCACATATTTTACAGATATTAGACTTCAATCTGAATTTTTGTTGATCATACAATTATGTATGTTATATATGATTTCAGTAGCTATAGCCACCTTCATGTTTATGTTTAAAATTCATGTAGCAATAACTTGTAAAATACAAGTTTTGTGCAAAAATTACATTTCTTATGTTTTGAAGTAATTAATTGAAATATAAAATTTAAGATCATGGATATTTCAAGAATGGCGGGCAAGAGAGAAAAACGGTTTGGATATTCAAAATCAGCATGTTCAAATTGACCAAGATTGATTATTATATACCAAGATATCCGCGGAAAGTTTTTTTTTTTGTCATTTAGTGTAATCGGCACCTGAGCAAACCAAATCACATGGTGCCACGCCCTAGCAACAGTGATGTAGGCTGCGGCATCACGTGACAATGAGTCACGTGACCGCATCAATGTAGCCTATAGACGAACATGCTAGTAAAAACATAAGAGGGCAAATTGCTCCTCTGCCAGCACATTAATATATCAAATAACATACCAGACAAACCTAGAGAGAGGCGGGGCGGGGGGAAAGTTCTATAGACTCATAAAAATTGAAAAATTGAGACATATAGCTACAAAAATAAAAAAATAATAAATATAAAATGTAATGAAAAATAATAACATATTGAAGTGAATATACACATTGTAATAAAAAAGTGTAAAAGAGTATAATAATACAAATATATGCAATTTGTCTAAACACATATTATCTCCTACTGATATTTCGGTTTTAGAGAGGGGTTTAACATTTGCACCTAGTGCTAAATTTAATTTATTTTCAGCTATCAAGGATCTTCACATCTTTGGTAGGTCACTTATTTTCACACCCTCCCCATCCCTCCCCATCCTCTGAATCAACCATTCCATTTACTTTTCGCCCTATATCTAAAGGCACACTGAGATACTTCATATAGAATCAGCATCCTTGAACTGTGGTGTGCTGACAATCTGGGGTTACCAAGCTTACTACTCAGATTTAGAATATATCCCCTTGATGAGGAAGATATTGATAAATGAATTAACCTAGGAGAGTTGTAGCAAAAGGGATAATGGTCTCTCTATATCAGTGTAGATATGTATTTTCTATCACTTTTGTGTGTTTCTTATATTTGTATAGCTACGTACCCTGGACTTTTATTTTAACGTATATTAATAAAATCTAGTTTTAATCACGCCATTTATTTGAGAGTAATTACAGTGGGGCAAAAAAGTATTTAGTCAGTCACCAATAGTGCAAGTTCCACCACTTAAAAAGATGAGAGGCATCTGTAATTTACATCATAGGTAGACCTCAACTATGAGAGACAAAATGAGAAAACAAATCCAGAAAATCGCATTGTCTGATTTTGTAAGAATTTATTTTCAAATTATGGTGGAAAATAAGTATTTGGTCACCTACAAACAATCAAGATTTCTGGCTCTCACAGACCTGTAACTTCTTCTTTAAGAGTCTCCTCTTTCCTCCACTCATTACCTGTAGTAATGGCACCTGTTTAAACTTGTTATCAGTATAAAAAGACACCTGTGCACACCCTCAAACAGTCAGACTCCAAACTCCACTATGGTGAAGACCAAAGAGCTGTCAAAGGACACCAGAAACAAAATTGTAGCCCTGCATCAGGCTGGGAAGACTGAATCTGCAATAGGCAACCAGCTTGGATTGAAGAAATCAACAGTGGGAGCATTAATTAGAAAATGGAAGACATACAAGACCACTGATAATCTCCCTCGATCTGGGGCTCCACGCAAAATCTCACCCCGTGGGGTCAGAATGATCACAAGAACGGTGAGCAAAAATCCCAGAACCACGCGGGGGGACCTAGTGAATGAACTGCAGAGAGCTGGGACCAATGTAACAAAGCCTACCATCAGTAACACACTACGCCGCCAGGGACTCAGATCCTGCAGTGCCAGACGTGTCCCACTGCTTAAGCCAGTACATGTCCGGGCCCGTCTGAAGTTTGCTAGAGAGCATTTGGATGATCCAGAAGAGTATTGGGAGAATGTCCTATGGTCTTATGAAACCAAACTGGAACTGTTTGGTAGAAACACAACTTTTCGTGTTTGGAGGAAAAAGAATACTGAGTTGCATCCATCAAACACCATACCTACTGTAAAGCATGGGGGTGGAAACATGATGCTTTAGGGCTGTTTCTCTGCAAAGGGGCCAGGACGACTGATCCGGGTACATGAAAGAATGAATGGGGCCATGTATCGTGAGATTTTGAGTGCAAACCTCCTTCCATCAACAAGGGCATTGAAGATGAAACGTGGCTGGGTCTTTCAACATGACAATGATCCAAAGCACACCGCCAGGGCAACGAAGGAGTGGCTTTGTAAGAAGCATTTCAAGGTCCTGGAGTGGCCTAGCCAGTCTCCAGATCTCAACCCTATAGAAAACCTTTGGAGGGAGTTTAAAGTCCGTGTTGCCAAGTGACAGCCCCAAAACATCACTGCTCTAGAGGAGATCTGCATGGAGGAATGGGCCAACATACCAACAACAGCGTGTGCCAACCTTGTGAAGACTTACAGAAAACGTTTGACCTCTGTCATTGCCAACAAAGGATATATAACAAAGTATTGAGATGAAATTTTGTTACTGACCAAATACTTATTTTCCACCATAATTTGCAAATAAATTCTTACAAAATCAGACAATGTGATTTTCTGGATTTGTTTTCTCATTTTGTCTCTCATAGTTGAGGTCTACCTATGATGTAAATTACAGACGCCTCATCTTTTTAAGTGGTGGTATTTGCACTATTGGTGACTGACTAAATACTTTTTTGCCCCACTGTATAAGCGAATGATATTCCCCAGGCTGTTGTGAGTAGCAGAAAGCAGTAAATGATCACAGGGACAATGTGTTAATTTGAGATACATCATTGGAGGTTCATGAGTAAAATGTGCCGGCTTCTAAAGACCTTTATAGAATCCACCAAATTTGTCAGCAGGGATGTCTGCAGCATCAGCTATGTGATCCCTCTATTATATATCTAAGGGAGGGTTCACACGGTGTAACGTGCCGCGTGATGTGGCACATCTACGCCGCGGGAGCCTTTGTGGGCCGTACACGCTCCCATTGATTTCAATGGGAGCAGGGATCGTATGCGCCGCGCTAGTTTGCGGCCGTGATTTTGCGAAAATCCATTGAAATCAAAGGGAGCGTGTACGGCCCGCAAAGGCTCCCGCGACGTAGACGTGCCACATCACGCGGCATGTTACACCGTGTGAACCCTCCCTAAGAGTGCATTCACACTGAGTAAACGCGCGTGTATTTTTGCAAAATACACGTGTAAAAATACACGTGTAAAAATAAGACTCCCATTGACTTCAATGACATTTTACAGGCGTATTTTTACAGGCGTATTTTTACAGGTGTATTTTTACACGTGTAAAAAATATCATTGAAGTCAATGGGATAGCAAAATTTACAAGTGTAATTTTACTCTACAAAATAAGCTAGCGTTTATTCAGTGTGAACTTACCCTTAGGCTAGCGTTTACTCAGTGTGAACTTACCCTTAGGGAGCGTTCACACTACTTTCAGTGTCCGACAGCTAGTGTCCGATGCTAATGTCAGCGCAAAATCTTGCACGGACAATAGCATCGGACACTAGCTGTGTCCGTGACATTTTGCATTGATTTAAATGGACATCGGGTGCGTTCTTTTACTGTCCGTGTCTGTCCTTAACTGTCCTTTCACAAAGATGTCCGATTTTTCAAGCGGACAGCAAAAACCTACATGTAGGGTTTTGCTGTCCGCTTGAAAAATCAGACATCTTTGTGAAAGGACAGTTAAGGACAACACGGACTGTAAAAGAACGCACCCGATGTCCATTTAAATCAATGCAAAATGTCACGTACACAGCTACTGTCCGATGCTAATGCCTGAGCCAGATTTTGCGTGAACATTAGCACCGGACACTAGCTGTCGGACACCGACGGTAGTGTGAACGCTCCCTTACAGGAAACCCTTACGCTCATGCAACAAGGGATGGAAGAGGAGCAACAATTCACATCTGCGCCCAGTCTCCGCTTTGTGGGTTTCCGTCTTCTGCCCAAGAAAATGGACAGGAAACAGAAACCCAACAGTCAGTGTCCACCCGTGAGCGTCTTCTGGTCTCTGCCGCGAAACCGTTTTTATTTGTTTTAACCGGACACAAAGTCCTGCATGTCCAAATTGTGTCCGGTTAAAAAAACTGTTTCACTGTGGAGATGCAGAAGATGCTCACGGGCGGACACTTTTCAAACCCAATCAAGTGAATGGGTTTGAAAACTGACTGCCAGTTTCCGTCTCCTATCCAGTTTCTCGGAGACTGTCCTGTCCTGCAAAGCGGAGACTGGACGCTGATAAGAACCCGCCCTTAGTCGACAGCATCGTCTTGTGTTGATGGAAGAGGACAAGGATCCATGACAGGGTCATTATGATAGAGGAACTGGAACTCCTAGTCAGGAAGAGGACGAAGACTCTCCTTTGGATTAAAAAGGGAACCATTGATATGTCAAAGGCACAGCCAGGGAAGGAGAGTGATCGTTAGCTGTTTCATGAAGATTATGATGAGGACGACCACTCTGTCCAAGAACACCAACCATGGCAGGCCCTGGGTCCATGCACATGCTGGCAAGCATGGCAGACTGCGTGCCCTTTTTTACTTACATATTGACAAGTGTATTATTAGCATCAAACAGAGGGACAAGTACTGGATGCTAGCTCTCTTTGACCTTCGGTATAAAGACAAAATGAGGGAATTCTTGCCTACTTTATATGGAAGTGGAAGGCAAGAACCAGAGGTTCAAGATGAAGTGGAAAAACTGCGCTCCCTGGTTGTTGATAGGTAGTGACACAAAGACCAATTGTCCACGTATGGATTTATTAAGAAACAAAAGCACAAAAGTGCTTTTGTTTCTTAATAAATCCATACGTGGACAATTGGTCTTTGTGTCACTACCTATCAACAACCAGGGAGCGCAGTTTTTCCACTTCATCTTGAACCTCTGGTTCTTGCCTTCCACTGTCTTCTCTCCGGGATTCCGGTACATCGTGGATTCTGCTGCCACTCTCACCTGGATTGTTTACCAACTTAAATCCACATTGGGGTTGTGATATCCCACAACCCTTCAGGTGAGAGGCCAACTGGTCTAAATTAATATTAATGAATATTGTCTGCCACCATTTTAACAGATCTACTACGCTTAGAGCGCTCGGTGTCTTTTTCCTCTCTTCTACTTTATATGGAAGAAATACTAGAATATGATCAGGATAGGCTGTATACCCAGCTTGCTGCAGCAGAGATGGCAATGCAGCAGAGATGGCAATGCAGCAGAGATGGCAATGCAACTGCCAGTCACACACACACCCAGGTGGCCTCTGCCCATTTCCAATCCACCTCACTCAACCAATGCTCCACCTCCCCTGCCAGTACCACCAGTGTCTGAAGGAGTAAAAGCAGCAGGAGCAGCAGCCAAGCCCCGTACAGTACCTGGAAAAATATTTCAGCTCACAGCACTATCTGGAGTCAACAGACAACCCACATCCACCATAAAGATCTACCTAGAGGGCACCTATAGTCCTGTAGATAACTGTGACCCCATGGAATTCTGGTCCAATAGGTTAAAGCAGTGGAAGGTAATGGCTCAGTTTACCAAGGGAGTTTTGTCTTATCTAGCCTCAAATGTTATGGACGAGAGAGTGTTCAGTGCTGCCGGTGGCGTTGTAAAACCTAAAAGGATGAGATTGTCCACAGGTAGGGTGGAGAAAATTACTTTTATCAAAATGAATCAGGCATGGATCCATGAAGATTTTCAAAGACATCTGACTGATGCCTCCGAATAATGGTGGCACTGTCTCCCTTTATCATCATCTTCCATTTACTGTTCTGCTGCTTATGCGACTCCTAAATAGCTATCAGTACCACCACTGCCACCACTCAGGAAGACATGTCCTGCGGCCTTGTCCGTCATATTATGCCATGCCACACATGTTGCAACAGCTCCATATTGCCTGTCACCACTGCCACCACTTGGGCAGATATGTCCTGCGGCCTGGTCAATCGTATTATACCCTGCTGCACTTGCACACATCTTGCCATAGATAGCAATAAGCCCCTGTAGCACTTACAAGCCATAAGCTTATTTTTCTTCACAGTCACTGTTTTTTTGCAATATAATCATCACGTGTGACGAAAAAAATTCATGGACATGCACATTTTCCCAAAAAAATTTTTAAGTAATTTTTATGTGCAAATCAAGTATCATTTCAGTGTTTGGTTAAACTGAGAGCCTGCATCCTCTGCTTACCATTTGTTTTTCCATAGACATCCATGTCACATTCAATTTGACGTAACTTGGCTGTGCTCACCTTGGAGAGCTACAAATTGGACAGATATGTTCCTAGAAGTCCTAAGAGGATTCTACACCATGATTTAAGTCAAAATGTGGTGGTTACCAAACTTGTTTGCCTTGAAATGAACTGAGGACCTATGTCACCAAACCTGAACCCAAAACAAATCTTGGGAGGTTCGCCCATCTCTAGTTTCTACAGAGGGAAGAATGTCTATGAATGTTACCTGCTGACTGCTGCTAGGCCACCACCTCATCTTTTTCAGGTAATATTTGAGCGGTAACATTACTATCACTGTGCACTAGGGACTAAGGGCTAGTTCACACGGGGACATGGACGCTGATTTTGACAGCGGATTTCGCGGCCAAATCAGCGTCCATACAATGTATCCCTATGTGAACTGCTCACTTTTTTTTTTCTGCTAGCTCGCTAGCAGAAAAAGAAGCGACATGACCTATCTTTTGGGCGGAAGCCGCTCGCGATGAGCCGCGGCTTCCGCCCAGCCGCAGCGCCCTCCATGTCGGCTCATTCATTTGAGCCGACAGCGGAGGTGAAAGCCGCGACCGCGTTGGTCGCGGCGGGAGCAGTTCACATAGTGTGGACATTGTATGGACGCTGATTTGGCCGCAAAATCTGCTGTCAAAATCAGCGTCCATGTCCCCATGTGAACTAGCCCTAAGGAGTCTGGAGGACTCTAGCTAATAAATACATAAATGGGAAAAGTGTTTCCCTATAAAAATATGCAATAGTATGCATATTCAAGAAATGATAAAGCATATTTTAAGCATATTTAAGCTTTAGGATTTATGCTTTGTTAAAAGAAATTAGGAAACTTTATTATATTTACATTCCAAAAATTCTAAATATATTTACATACAAAATTTTTTTCCATCAGCCCTTTGTTGTTAAAGGGATTCAATCATTAAAATAGCATTTTTTTCTCCATAATACGTTAGAATAGCCTAAAGCAGGGGTCCTCAAACTGCGGCCCGCCAAGCACTTCTGTCTGGCCCCGCCGACAACACCGGCAGGCATGCATTTATAATGAAGCTCCTGGGGAGCTCAGGCCAGGCCATGGAGTGCACTTCACTTTACCTATTGGAGGGCACCACTCCCGATGTCTGTGCGACCTGCTCTGCCTCCGGGCCACTGTTTAAAAAGTTTGAGGACCCCTGGCCTAAAGAAAGGCTATTCTCCTACCTTTAGATGACTTCTCTGAGCCGCCGTTTGGTAGAAATCCCAGTTCTCTTCTGTATGCAAATGCATTCTCTCACAGCAATTGCAGCAGTCCTCAGCACCAAACATCACTGGGGGCGTCCCCAATTCTGCAAGAGATATCTCAAGAGGTGCCTCTCTTTGTGTCTTCTTCCAGCGCTGGGCTTCAAATTTCTAGGCATGCGCAGTCAGCTCTGCCATCGGGCCTCGGGCAGAGCAAACTGTGCAGGCCCGCAGCCATTTTTTTGTGGCTGCTTACATGAGCGTACTACACAAAAAATGGCCGCGGGCATGCGCAGTCGGCTCTGCCCGAGACCCGATGGCAGAACTGACTGCGCATGCCTAGAAGTTGGAAGCCCAGTGCCGGAAGAAGATGCAGAGAGAGGCGTTCCAGACGAACATAGAGGTGTTGCTAGAGATTTCTCTCGCAGCATTGGGGACGCCCCTAGTACTGCGAGAGAACTCATTAGCATACAGAAGAAAAACGGAATTTCTACCGAACGGCGGAGCGAAGAAGACTTCTAAAGGTAGGAGAAGAATAGCCTTTCTAAAGGCTATTCCTACGTGTTAGGGAGAAAAAAATATGCCATTTTAATGATTGAATCCCTTTAATAATCAGAATTGATCTAGTAATACTTAGGAACTCTGCACAATGGACACCTAGAGATCATATAATTCAACATTTTATTGCTGAAATAGATACAAGTAGCATTGTAGAATTCTGTATAAGAGATACTCTTTGAGCTTTGTGTCTACAGCTATAGAGAAGACAATTGAAAAGTGCCATGGCTTTCATTCTAAAATGTCTAGCAATTTTCACTGCAGGACACCTGAAGGGTATATTGATATGTGGTGAACACAATGTAAGTTGAAAGTTCACAGCGTATGATATGATCGTAAAGTCAATGAGATTTTAACAAATCTCATCCACACTTTGCAAGAGAGGGTCCACACAGAAACTGACTAGCATGTCAAATTATTGCATAGATTTTCACTGCAAATTTCACTATTTGTAATTTATAGAATAAAACCCGCAGCAAATCTGTGACAAACTCCAACACAAAATCAGCATGTCAGTATGTCACAGGAAATTAACAATGGACTATTTCCATTGCAAGTTAATCCCCAAGTGGAAATATCTGATTGGGTCCTGCACAATTTTTCCATTAATTACATCATGAATATTAAAATGGCCGCTGCAGCCAATCACTACCTTTGGTTTTCAATGGCTCTAGCAGTTACACGTATGGCACGTAATCACTGCAGGGAGGTAAATAAAGAGCGGCAGGGCCATTGGAGCGTCTCCACTGGAGATTTTGAGAATTGAACAGTATTGTATTGTATTTTTTTCTACTTAGTCATCTTTCTCTGTGTTAGCCTAATTTCTTAAAATTACACAACTCCAGAACTTGTAACATCTATAATATCAAAATAACATCACATTCTTAATCAAAATAAGAAAATATATTCAGATAAGCCCCTATGTTATAAAGGCTATTTTTTATTAAACAGATTAATAAGTGACTTGTATGAGCCGACCAAGATCTTCTAACAGTAGTAAGGCTATTCCCTATGACTTTACATCCCTGTTTTCCCGCATGAAATAATGGTCCATGCGTTAAATGAAGGAAAACGAGTAACAAAACATGTAAAATGTAGAGATGTAAGCCAAAAGTATAAATGTACATGGAGGTCTGCAATAAATGGAAAGTACATGAGGAACAACATGTGTTTTGTGTCAGGATTTTGTCAAATCTTTAAGCATATGGCATACATGTTTGTTGGAAACACGTCAACCACATACACTCCACGCTAAAAAATTCCATAAAAAATGAACAATTTAGTAATAAAAGCAATTAGTTAAAGCCTTTCAATCCTCAATACTTTTTTTCACATTGCTAGTTTTGCTATTTCTACTACTAATGCTATTGATGCTTGTAATACAATACACACTTACACATACATACATAATACTACTACTATGAGTAATAATATAGTTCTAGTGACAGCAAAATCCTCGGTTAGGTGGTATGCTGTCATAGAGGGGTTAATACAGCTGAAAAAAAACAAAGCTCACTTTGTCACCATGACCTGGTGCCATCTGGTAGGTTTACACGTCATGTGCACTGAATAATATTACTATTACAGTTTTGGACATGGCTACATCAACCATTTGGTCACTATGTATAAGTTGTCATCAACTCTGCCGATATATATTGTAAAAAAAAATTATATATATATATATATATATATATATATATATATATATATGTAAAACATTTGCATTAGCACTAAGTAAACTATTACTTCGTTAGCACTTAAACTATTACTTCATAGCCTTGTTTCTGTACACGCACAAATAAGGTCTTTGATGTTCTTATAATAAACATTGGTTGTAATAAGAAATTTCAATATGTCAAGAAATAAACCAGTGGATTTGCATGTTATTAGGAGTTGTCATAAATTGCTAAATAAATCATTAACAAATATTTTTATAAAATCTAATGGTTCAGAAAGAGAAAATCAAAGATTATAATATTATTTGAAAATGATTCATTTTAAGAAATAAAATGAAGTCACAAGTAATACATTTGTCTTCAATTGCATGGCCGCTCTTCCTCCAAATGAAATTACTATGCCAATTAAGTCGGCACTAGAGTTCTCAAGACATTTGCAGCTCTCATTTGTAAATGTCTTTCAAAGAAGCCCCGTAATGGGTGAGAGTTTCAGACTTATAGGAATACTCATTGTAAAGAGCAACAGTCAGGGCAACACATTTCCCTTTCTTCTGATAAATGTCATCTCTGATGTAAAGTCATGACATGGTAGCTGGTATCCTGAATTTACACACTTGTATCACTTATATTCAATCCTCTTCTTTTTTACTGTTATTTCTTATCGTTACATTATGTCGCTCACTGTAAAGTATTATGCATTAGCAACAAATTATTTCCCTTGGCTACACTTATCGGTATAATTCCATCAAAATAATATATATAAATATATATATATATTTAATAATGTCGATATAGTTAGAAATCCTCAATAATAATCCTATAATGCACGTACACATTTGCCGTGGTAATGGATAAGCAGCAGCATCTTCTGAAACACTTATAATCCACTTCTATCACAAAGGGTCAGGTCCATAACAGGTTAATAGAGCTTTAAGTTATGATTTTAGATTATTTCAAAAAATATTTTTAAGGCAAAAATAACTTGTGAAGTTAAAGCCTCATTTATCACAAGATTAGGCAATACTACATAGAGGAGGACAGTGGTGAAGTGCAGTTGTGTGAACTGGGAGTCATTAGCATGGAAGGGCACAGAAGTTATACACAGGCACATACTTTTTTACCTACCTGTAATATGTCTGTGGTGCTGCTTCTCTTACTCCAAAGGAGCTCTGCTCACTCTCCAGATAGTATGGTACCTGCTGCCCATGGTGGTGGATAAATGGTGAGATCTGTGGTGCTGTTTGCAGAAAAACTACCGGACTTGGTGGCACGTTGTTCAAGGAATGAAGTCCAGCCAAACTGCTTGTCCCAAATGTTTCAGAACTGGCTGCATAGCTTAGACTGGCAGAACTGTAAACCGGTGCAGTAGCAGCAGTAAAGTCATAAGAAGTGCCCTCTGGGTAGTTAAAAATGCCTGTCCTATTGCTCTCCACATACATCTCACCAAGAGGTCTCTCTAGTGGCAACTTCAGTGGTGGTCTGCTTATTGTCTCCAATTCTGAGGCTTGGATCTGATGCAACAAGGTTATTCCAGATGCTTTGCTGTGGAGGGGCATGGTCATAACTATTGGCAGCGAGAATGTGGCATGGCTGTTGACCGTCTAGTTGCCAGCTTGGAGTTCGCACATGGATGGACACCTAAGAACAGAGCACAACCTGATGTTAGTCTGATCAGGAATCATGCTGTAGCTCAGCACTGCACAGGTATTCAGCAAGCTGTAGAAAGGAGGAGGTACAACTGAGAGCAGAACACACCACAAAAAAAAAAAATCCGTCCTCCCTCTTTCTAACTGATCCTTTCTCTTTCTAACCTAGAGTCGTTCTTGTCGAAGTTAATCCACACAACGTTGTTGGCAGGGTACCAAGCGCTGCTGTATTTAATTGTCATTGGTATGTCACATCTGTATGTCACAACTGGATTATTCTAGCTTCGATTTATTTGTTTCTGTCCATTTAATGTTCGTTTTCTGTTTAATATTTCACCCCTCCTCCCCACCAAAAAGCATGCACCATTATTTCAGCATTTTCTATTCCGTTCTGAGCATGACTTATCTTGTTTAATGAAATATGTGAATGAAAACACTGGATGTTACTTGCCTGACCCTGACTTGTGATGAGGTTGTTGCGGAGATGAACCAGTGCTATATAGCATACATGCTATCTTTCATATGCTGGCCTTGAAAATGTTTGATTCCATCAGCAGCACAGTGTCCATAAAATAATTCTTACGGAGATTACTCCGAACCACACATGGCCGCTCTTTGGAGATTTTTGCAAACAGACATATTTGTTTGTAGCAACTTGTTGCATACAACTTATAAATTACCATGAACTTGGCATGTCCTTGAGAGTGGAGAATTTTTAGATCAACAGCACAGAATGTTGTGAAGCTGACCAGAACAATGAAAGGTTAACACTTGCATAATATAACCGTTATCCACGGCTTAGACATATCAATAACTGATGAAACTGAGATAATCAGATATATTTAATAATATTCTAATGTGTAATCTAGCATTGGTCTACTAGTGGGAGAGAAAGAAATACCATCTAATTTATATGCAGAAATGTATAGTAATAAGGGTATAGCTATAGATATTACTAAGAGTGTTTCAATATTCAATATAAAGGGAATTTCTTTACAGATGAAACAGTTTTCAATATAATGTCCTATATGTCCTACTTTGTGTCCGTGCCTACAGACACATTCAAATGAATGGGTTTTAAAACTGACCACCAGCAAGCCGTCCCCTGTCCAGTTTCCCTGGGATTAGGACGGAAACTCTTGGGCGGACAGCGGAGATAGTGTGAACGCCCCCTATGAATAGTGTAATTGTTATGCTCTTCATTAAATAAAGCGGTTATAATCCTCAATTACAGTATGATGATGAAGACAGGACTAAGGGGTACTATTAAACAAGATCTGGTTTTTGGGGAATGACTTTTTATTGACACAGGAAGACAGAGCCTACGATGTTGGATTGCTGAGCAGGTGTCTAGACAAAGGAACTGACAATCAGGTGGAGTTTAATAGAATTAATGTAAAAAAAGGCAAAAATAGTAAAGTTTAACAATAGCAATCTGTTTGCTGATCTCCCTATTGTTGCTCAAGACCCTGGGCCCCAAATGGACCTAGGCAACTCAGTAGCCTAAGCACTGGATTATCTGCAACCAACAGACCAACTGCATACCTCCCAACTTTTGTATAACAGAAAGAGCAACAAAATGTGTGGTGCACTATGCGGACCACAGCAATTTTAGCAAATTTAGCTCCACCCACTTTTTCATTCACTCCACCCACTCATCCATTTTTTCATGTGCCCCCACATAGTATAATGTTCCTACAGTCACCCATATATTATATGGCCCCACATTATAATGTTCCCTTCCAACTACCCCACAGTATTAAGTCCCTCTCCTGGTGCCCCAGTTTAACCTGGTGGAAACTAGAGGGGGACATGAAACTAGTGCAGCTAGAGGGGGACATTAAACAGTGGGGGTAGTTGGAGGTGAACACAACATTAATGGCAGCTGGAGTGAGACATTAAACTGGAGGCAACTGTAGGGGGACATTAAACCATAGGGGTAGCTGGAGGGTGGCATTAAACTGGGGGCAACTAGAGGCAGACAGGTCCCCTCCAGCTACTCCCATGGTTTAATGTCCTCCTCAAGTGACCTCATTGTTTAATGTCCCACTCCAGTGACCCCCATTGTTTAATGTCTCCCTCCAGTTGTTTCCAATTTAATGCCCCTTAATATCCTTTGCCAGTTTAAGTGCCCCCTTCATCTCCCCCTATTTAATGCCTGCCCTCCATCTCTGCCTCCAGTTTCATCTACCCCTCCATTTCTGCCCCCAGTTTCAAGGCCCCGTTATCTGCCCCAGTTTAATGTTCCCCCTCCATCTCTGCCACCAGTTGAATGTCCTCCTCAATCTCTCCCCCTTCATCTGAACCTAGTTTCATGTGCCCCCTTCATTATGTTCCCCCTCAATTTGCCCTCAAAGTTTAACACAAAAAACACTGATACTTACCTTTCCTTGCTCCCTTTCTGCTCTGCGTGAAGTCTCAATCACGGAGATGTAGGTGCGATGTGAGTGATGTCATCACATTGTGTCTACAGCTCCAGGGGCGGGAGGACTGCTGTGAAGCAGGAGCTGCTTGCCGACAGCTCATGCTTCATTCACCAGTGTATTCAACTCATCTACGTACTCGGACGCAGATGAGATGAAACCAGGACATACCTCTCCCTGACCAGGGCGGCAGGAAACAACCCTTGAATACGGGAATGTCCCTCAAAATCCGGGATGATTGGGAGCTATGCAACTGATGTCTGCTACTGATAGCTTTTTATACCTCTTAAATGTAGATAGCAGATGTTCTAAGACACCTTTTGTTACATCTATGCTTTAACTCTTTCATAATTAGATAACAGCAATGGCTCAGAACATTATTATTTAGCCACTTGATGGCAGCAAAGCATTGGGAACACATTGGCGAGTTGTGCAATTTTAATCGTATACATCAAGCAGTTTTGTGCTATGGCACGATCTCTTCAGAGAACATGCCAGAAGCAGTGACTTGCCAGAAGTTGGAATTATATCGGTTCAATGACAATGAAGTAGAGGTGCTGGATTGGCCCTCACAGTCCCCAGACCTCAACCCAATCCAACACTTGTGGGTACAGTTGAAGAAAAAGCTGTATTTGTTTCCGAGTGAGTTGACCAGTATGCACCAACATTGGGAATGTGTAGAAGAGACCTGGGAACAGATTTCGATCAAGACATGCTTAAATCTAATCAAGAACTTGTGCAGAAGGATTCAGGCAGTGTTGAAAGCCAAAGGTGGTTATGCAAAATAATAAAAATTAAAATTTCGATTTTTAGGAGCAAAACAGCAACAATGCAGTTACATGACACAAATAATCATATGCTAAATAGTTGCACATAATTTAAGTATGAGATAGCCAATATGATTGTCTATAAAATGATGGTAGTCTCACATTGGAAGCTGTAGTGGAAGGTGAAATGTTGAGCCTGAAAGTCACAAGATCAAACCATTGTTACCCTTTTGCCGTCAGTGTAAAGTAATATACGCATGTAATACTGTGCCTAACAGGAATGTATTCCAACCACATAATGTAATAGCCAAGAACTGCAGTCCTAACTTACACTTTACAATCCCCCCCTTCCCCGTACACACACTATGCTAGGCCAATAGGCCAATGCGTGCTCTTGCATAACTTTACAGATGCACTTTACAGATCAATATCGTAGCCAGAGTAATGTGGGAGCACCCAGGAGGAGATGGCTCCAGCATCCTGGAGAGATTGGGTAAGTAATAAACATGAAGTGGTGTAGCAGGCTGGTGTAGATCTCAGAATCAGCACATGGACTGCTGGAGGATGCATCTAATTTATGAGTAGATCTGTGCTTTGCAATAATTCAGGCACATTCTCTACCAGAACAGGGCTTATTAAGACCAGCATGAAAAATGCTGGTCTTCATAAATCCCCAACTGTAAGTCAGGTTCTCTTTCCATTCATATGAGACACACATTAAAGAGTTTTCTCATCTCCCTGTTTCATCAGCTTTGCCTGTTGTCTCTTCTTCTCATTTCCTGTATCCCCCCATACTAGCTTACTGAACATAATACTATGAAGTATCACAATGCTTATGATTACTAGAAATCTTATATAAATACAGATCAGATAATATGCAGATGCTTGTAGAGAATGGACTCAGTGATATCTGTGTGTTTACATAGAGAAATAACAGACCGAGCTTTATCAGCAATTAGCTGAACTGATTGTCCTGCGTCCAGAACTGAAAATTGCAGTGAGAGCGGTGAGTGACATCACTTGTCACATGGATCTGGTGTTATGGAAACAAGTTTATGAGTAAACAATGAAAGGAATAATTTCAAATAGCAGGAAAACAAAGCAGCATTTCTAAAGCAATATATTTAGAAATATATTGGATCCTTGAGATGGAATAAGGCTCTCAGTAATGAATAGAGAACCTGACTTCAAGTATATACACAAGACTCTGAAGCTAATTTATCATGCCTTTGATGCCACTTATCTGACATACAAGACATGAAAAGTCACAATTTTTGTCACACATCCCTATTTTTCTTTGTACAAATTTTGTGCTTTTTTCCATGTCAAGCCCTGCTAACCACTTGGAGTGTGATGGGGATGAAGTTGAGCAGGGTAGGGATGTGACCAAGCATATGCCATAGTGTGGTTTCACAGTCACAACAAGCCCCTTACAGGTTCTACTAGACTTTGCACAGTCCAAGATTTTGGGGTCTGCGCTGTTCTACTGTCCTGCACTGAGCCTGAAATCTGCAGTGTCCTGAAGTCCCAACTTCAACTCTATGCAGACATGACTGAATAGAGTAATAGAACAAAAGGTTGTCATCTCCTAGTCCATGATTCAACTAGAGATCTGAGCTCTTTGTGACTCGGTACAGGCAGGTACTATGCAATGCTGTCATTGTGCCTGCTGCTCCAAGTCAGAGGCAGACTCTGCTGAAAGGAATCAGGCTAGGTTAGTAATACTTTTAGTGGTGTCTGTGTGTGTGAGTGTGCGTGTGTGTGTGTGTGGGGGGGGGGACGGACAAGGTTTTATTAAATTGTGCAGGATAAATGATGTAATACATATATCGCTTGGGTTGCTTCTGGCACAAGGATACTAGTTTTTGTAGTTTTTTTTAATTTTTTTTACATTTTAGTCACTTTTCTTGTTCCACTAGGTATTGTGAACATGCACATTTCAAATAAGGACATCTCAGAAGGTCTATGCAATCTCCTGCACATCTTTGGTTGCTTCATAATACAAATCAATTCATAGATAACAGCCAGTTGATCAGAATTACAATGTATAAAATTTTTGTGGAACATTTCTACATAATGCTCTCTACAAGGATTATGCATTACCATATGTTTATATTTCAGCAGCATATGGTTACTGAAATAATCTTAAAATTGCGATGCATACAGAAATTTCAATTTGCACACTGTAGAGGTATACAATTCTAGCTCCAGAGCAAAAAATAGCATTATATCATTGTCCATGAAGATACTGGATCAGCAGTAGCGTAACTACCAGGATAGCAGCAGGGTAGCGGCTGCCACAGGGCCCGGGACATTAGGGGCCCGGTGACAGCTGCTACTGCTGTGGTTTTTTTCCCTGTTACCGGCCGGAGTTACTCCAGTCGGTAATGGGCTCTATTTCCTTACCGATCCTGGCAGGGATCAGTATGTGACACCACGGGCCCCACAAACATCATTAGGGGTCTTTTCATGATCGGAGGTCCAGGAAAGGTAAGAGAACATAAAAACTATTTTACTTACCTTTCCACTGGAAAGACCCCAGAGTATAATAATTGTTCATGGGTGTCCACAATGGGGTATAATACTGTGTGCAGGGGCCACTATGAGGGATAATACTGTGTGCAGGGGCCAGTATGGGGTATAATACTGTGTGCAGGGGCCACTATGGGGCATAATACTGTGTGCAGGGGCCACTATGGGGCAATAATACTGTGTGCAGGGACCACTATGGGGAATAATACTGTGTTCAGGGGCCACTAAGGGCATAATACTGTGTGCAGGGGCCACTATGGGACATAATACTATGTGCAGGGGCCACTATGGGGCACAATATTGTGTGCAGGGGCCACTATTGGGCATAATGCTGTGTGCAGGGGCCACTATGGGGCATAATACTGTGTGCAGGGGCCACTATGGGCATAATACTGTGTGCAGGGGTCACTATGGGCATAATACTGTGTGCAGGGGCCACTATAAGGCATAATACTGATGACTAGGGCCACTATTGGGCATAATACTGTGTGCAGGGGCCACTATGGGGCATGTGGGGGGCCCCCATGTCAAAAGTTCGCCATGGGGAACGGCAGTTCCTAGTTACGCTACTGTGGATCAGCATAGATCTAACCACAAAGGTTAATGGTCAATGGTTAATAGCAATCTACACTTTGTGAAAACCATATACACTCCAAACTTTGATTATCAACCTAAACTTGGACTTTGTAATAGCTATTGTGGCAAACAATTGCTTCCCAGGGTTGTCTGGACTAGAAACTGACTTAAAGGGGTTCTATTATTGACAAAGTCTATTCACGTGCTGCCCCCAGTTTTTCCAAAGACCCCTTCCCCCTCGTCGTAACTCTTTCACACCCCTCCGTGGCTTACTTTCTGTTATGGCCTCCTCCTCCACACTTGCTGTAACCGCCTCCATCCTCTGTAGTCTCGCTCCTGTGCTTCAAATCCCACGCATGCGCAGTAACGCTCCATTCTGAGCACTACTGCGCATACCTGAGCACCATTTTCTTGTAGCTCACTGTAGAACAGCATACTGAGCAGTATACTGAGTTCTATAGGTAGCACCAAAAAAATGTTGCTCGGGCATGCGCAGTAGTGCTACACCAGCTCCAGTTGCGTGAGCTCTGCTACACCAGCTCCAGTCACATGAGCTCTGCTACACCAGCTCCAGTCGTATGAGCTCTGCTACACCAGCCCCAGTCGAGTAAGTTTTGTTACACCAGCTCCAACCATTTCGGCTGCACTACACAATCTCTAATTGTAACCAACGCTCCAGAACTGGAGTTCTGATACCACTAGACACAGTAGTTACTATTTATACAAAGGTGTCTCCTATATTCAACATATAAAGTGAGAGAATAAAATGAGACAGTAAATCTGCCAACTTGACTAACTCTACCCAGGTAACCTTTTTTTTGAGGGACATCTAAAATAAAAACATTAATGTGAATATCTGCAGGTATCAGCTTTCTCTCCCAGCTGTCTTTATATTCTTTTAGCTTTCATGCTGCTTCCTTGACATTTAACAAATGCAAATCCTCTTGCTAAACACTGTGTTGTTCTTACACTATCAATTTTCCGTAACTTGCTCCAGCATATAAAGTGCACTGGGACACTGGAGATGTTTTTGTCACAAACCAAATGCTATGTTGTATCATGGGATTTATGGATCAATATGTTAGTACATATCAATCACACACATTCTGCTTGCAGACTTTTAACCCCTTAATGACGCAGGGTAATGTTCACACATTCATTTTTGCCCGATTTTCCTTTTATTTTTCTGGTGACATAGCTATGTGAAGGTTTATTCTTTTCCTGACTAGTTATACTTTCTTTTGTCATCATATTGGGTTACATATAATGTTTTGATTAGCTTTTATTAATATTTTTTTTGTGGGGTCCATGTGAAATAACACACAGTTCTATCAGCATTTTATTTTTATGATGTTTTATAAACTTTTTGTGGAACATTTCTACATAATGCTCTCACCACGAGCATGCGCAGTTGGCTGTGCCCAAGGCCCGACAGCAGAGCCAACTGCGTGTGCCTACAAGTTTGAAGCCAGCACCAGAAGAAAATGAACAGAGAGGCCGTTCCAGGCGAAGATAGAGGCGGCCCTGGAGATTTCTCTCGCAGCATTGGGGACGCCCCCAGGGCTGTTTGAGCATACAGAAAAAAAATGGATTTCTACCAAATGGCGGCGCGGAGAAGACATCTAAAGGTAGGAGAAAATAGCCTTTCTTAAGGCTATTCCTACGTGTTAGGGAGAAAAAAATTGCATTTTAATGATTGATCCCTTTAAATAATGTTTGCGAATTGTCAATTATACCTAATTATTATAGCAGGCGTTTTGTGTATATGTATAATAGGGGCAGAAAGTCTGCAAAGGAAAACTCTACAGACCCTCTGTGAAAAATACTGTAGAAAAAAAATGCAATGCATTTCCACCGCGGTGTTTTCCGCAGGGAAACCCCCCCAAAAACACTACAGCTCACTACATTTGGCCTTAGCCTAAGGGAGCCTTCGCACAGAGTTTACACTCCGCTCATTCAGACACGTAAACACATGTCAAAGTGACCACTGGAAAACACAATCCCATAGACTTCAATGTGTGCCGGTCTTACGCGCGCTACACATTGAAATCAATGGGAATGTTCCCTTAGATCATTTTTCAAAAACCTTTATTATGGCAGGGATTTGGCACTTGTGAAACTACAACTCCCAGCCGGCATACAAGTAAAGTAATTGAATAGATCGTACAGGGAATTGTATTTTCATAGCATCTGGAGTATTGAAGGTTGATGACCCCTGTATTATGGCCTCCACACTTGACACAATTAACATTACATATATTGGTAAGGCTTCATGTACACAACAGTGAAAAACGGAATTGTGACACCGTTTTTTTAAAAGACAGTACGAGGGATTTATTAAGACTAGGTTCACATATGAGCCCAGTCTCCTCTTGGGGATTCCGTTCCTTATTATCTTATCTTTTTAAAAATGCGGACAGAAAAGTTCTGCAAGTAGTACTTTTCTCTCCACATTGTCCCGGCCTATTTGGGCGGAAATCGGGCGGAATCCCGCAGACTCTATTATAGTCTATGAGGTATTTAGGTCTCCACTGGTATTCATTTTTTTGTGCGGAAATACGTTTCCAAACGAACCCCATGAGCAGAACTCAAATGCAGATGTGAACCTATTGTAGGATTGCTGTTTATTAAGGCTGTTGCGACGGAATTGAAATCTACGCCTGTCTGGCGTAGATTTCATGTTCAACTCCTGCCAATGACTGAATTATAATAAATTTGTCAGGGTTTTTCTTTTTGCCCCTTTTATGCACCTAAGATGCAGCACAATAACACCAATCTATGCCAGAAAACTGGTGTAGATGGGTTAATAGATTTTCTCCATTGATTTCAACAAGACTATTCACATGTCCATGTCAATGGACTGCCAAAAAATAGAACTTATCCTATTATTGTCCATTTGCATGGATCTGTCAAAAGAGTCAAGTCTATAAAGGAACCAATGAAAACGGCTATCTATTGGATGCAAAATGGTCATGAAAAACCTTTTCAGGGCCGTTTTTTTATGTGTGCGTGCATCTGGTAAAGTAACTGGAGTAGATTTCAGTTTCTGGTGCATTGACTTGCCGAGACACACCAGAGTTATTACCAGGCTAGTGCTGCTTAATAATAGGGGTACATCTGATGCCAGCGGACTACAGACTATGACTGGCATGTAAAACATTGATCTTAACAAATGTCCCCCACTGTTTGGGTATATGCACTAGTTTAGGGATGGAAACCTTTTTTGGTAGAGCTAAATCTATTCTGGAGCTATTAGCACAACTGGAATATCAAGTGTGTGAAATAAGACCAGTGAGACTGGATGTTGTCTTGTTGCAACATCCCATTGTGTAAAGCACTGTGTCATTTTTCAGACATGACGCAACATATTAACCTTGATCAATGGCCCTTGGGGTCATAGGGAGTCAAGCCATAAGCATGCGGTTTCACCCATCTGACAGAATTACATGTGGGATGCTGTCATAGTGACTGTTTATTAAATTTATTACTAATATTAAGAGACATGTTAACTCACCCAGGTTTCCCCATTTTCAGGCCCCTCACCTGGTGAATAATCACTTTCACCCAGCTGCCAGTTTATTAATATTCACTGCACTCAATGCAACAAATACTAATAAGGAGGTTACCTGGAGAGCCCTCCATCAAACAAAAGTTTATTTGCATAATTTTCTTCATTAGGTGTGAAGCAGGGCTTGAACCCAGGAAAAGCAATCTGCAAGGTCGTCACCCAAAATATATTTTAAGGATACAATGTACTAGAATATAGAGATATGTCTTTATGTTAATATATTGACAGGTAAAGAAACATACTATTGGAGTTTGTTAAAAAAAAAAAAAACGAAAACAAAACAAAACAACCCTTCCTTTTAAACTAATGGAACCTGTGGCTCAGTCAGTAGGATTGATAACCTTGTATACAGTGCTGAACCTAGCGTCTCTGCTGCCTGACGCCCCCCTTTGACTGAAAAGACCCCCGAGTATAATAATAGAGGCAGTGGGATCGCGGCCTGGCCCGGGCCTATTCACTGCCGGCCTCTGTGGCCTATAGTACAAGGGGAAGCGGGGACGGCAGTGATCAGGTCCGGGGAGGTTGGAGATACTCCAGCAGGTAGCGGCCTATTATAAAAGAAAAAAATATTATTATACTTACAGATCGCGCTGCTGCTGCTCCCGCTGCCTCCACGATCCTCTTCTTTCAGCAGACAGCAGACGTCTACGTATCAGCGTAAGCGGCATGATGACGCTGCCTACGCTGATACGTAGACTTCTGAACTAGTGCAAGGACAGCGGCAGCGGCTGCTGCCCCCCTCCCGTGCGCCGCCCAAGGCGGGCGCCTCACCTCGCCTCATTATCTTGTGACATGATAACATTTAGGTTTAAATGGTCAGACAGTTTAGTCTCATTTAATAGAGTATGTGATTCTGGACCAAAATGTAATGTACTTTATTTAAAAATGTTGATATTTTCTGACTGAGAAACCTCTTTAATGCTCCTGCCACTAGGTGTCTCTAGCCAATTTTCTCTTCTCTACATGTTACTAAGGAAGGTCCCTCCATAAATGCAGCAAACTTTAAAGGGAGTCTGTCAGCAGGAAGGAACATCAGTATGAAACTAATGACAGTAGCTTGCAGCGTAGCTTCTACACTTCTCGAAACTGCCTTTCTTATTCGGCATTTCAGCTCAATTTTGATGAAAATCAGCGTTTTATTCTTATGTAAATTAGCTGCAAAAGGCTTTAGGGGAATTTTTTTTTTCTTGCTGGGGCTTCGCTCTCTGTTCTAGATAATCGCCCCTGGGCAATTAGAGGCATTGTTTTCTTAATTACATCCTGGAAAACAGATTTGCATATTCCCCAGAACCCCCCAGTGAAGCATAAATAGCTTGTAAGTCTCCATACGACTGTAAAGTTGTCCTTAATGGCACTCTCCTTAAGGAGTTCTCTTAATCACAGACAGTAAGCAACTTTCTTTTATTGTGTACATAGGATGACAGCAATGGACAATAACTGTAGAAGAGTCCACTTTGTATTCCATTGACTCTAATGTAAACAACATAATGGATGCTGTCTTCTGCTATGTTTCTTTACTTTTGCATGCAAGACTTTTTCTTTTGTCAGAGAAGTAAAAAACATAATCGAAGAAAGCTTCCATTATGGTTTTTTTCATTGGGGTGAATGCAGGCGGCAGTGCTGTTCATGGCCTTAGTACTCTCCATCACTCTCAGCAGCCTCTGAATTCACTGCCTCCTTTCAAGAATTGCACCATTATTATTACCTACTATCATTACTATTACTATCACCTTCTTAAGAACCCTCTACACAGGTCTCAGACATAATTCATGACATCTCTGGGTCCTGAAGAGCCCCGAAGACCAGCACTGGAGCCCAAGAGACGTGAGTAACATTGTTTGGTATGTTTAAACATCTCCTTTGGGCCTCTGTTCATTATACTCTGAGGAGGAAAAATTACAGGCAGCACAAAAGCCAGAAATATAATTGGCAACACCACAACAGATTATATTCTTTCTGCCCTAATGAAGCTTTTTATCATCTACAGGAGAAAACCTTCCCAGAATGTGATTGTACTGATGAGTGTAACATAGCTGACAGAATCTACTGAAAATACCCTCAAAAATTACAACTCATCTATATCTAGGCCAAATATGGTACTACAATGTATAACATAAATACATGCTTCCCAATTGTCCCGGATTCTGTGCTAGCAGGCCAGGAACGCAGACCCCGCCCCCCCACTGCTCCATCACACGCCGGGTGAAGTGACCACGTAAGTTCAGGCCCGCACACGGCGTGTGTCTGCTTCCTGGCGTGCTAGCAGAAGTACCTTAAGTGCTTCTGCAGTTTGAAATGTACAGCATCTCCATGCTCCTGGCAGTAGCGTGGCGATGCTGCAGCCCCTGCACCCGCCCCGGTGTCTAGATGCCGGGTCCGGATGCCGGGTCTGTAAGGGCCAGTTCACACATGCTGATGTGTTTAGTCCGTAAGGTGTCCACATGAAGACCATGTTCAAGCACACGGGCCCCATAGACTATAATGGGTTCCGTGGGTTTGCCGTGCACTGGCCGAACAAATCTGATGACAGCCGGGAGCCTAATGAAGGCTCCCAGACCTGTCTTTGCTATATTACTATTACGGCTGGTCTATGACCATCCATAATAGTAATGTAGAGAATCTCCCATAGACGGTAAAACACTTTTTGTATTGCCGTCTATGGGACTTGCAATCAAATGATTGCAGGTTCAAGTCCCCTAGGGGGGCTAGTAAAGTAGTGAAAAAAAAGTTTTAAAAAATATAATAATAAATAAAAGTTATAAATCACTCCTTTCCCTAGAATACATATAAGGGCGGCTTCACATCAGCACCCGATCTCTGTTATGCAGGTTTCTGTTTTCTGTCAACAGAAGACGGAAACCGACATTCACTGTCCGCCGGTGAGCGTCTTCTGCTCTCTGTGGCAAAACTGTTTTTTTTTTTACCGTACACAAAGTCCTGCATGTCCGAAATTTGTATCTGGTTAAAACAAAAAAAACTGTTTTGCCGCAGAGAGCAGAAGACGCTAACCGGCGGACACTTTTCAAACCCATGAATGGGTTTGAAAACTGCCTGCCGATTTCCGTCTCCTGCCCAGTTTCTCGGGCAGGAAATGGAAACCTGGATAACTGAGATCGGGCGCAGGTGTGAACCTGCCCTCAAAGTAGAAAATTACTGTGAAACATACACATTAGGTATCCCTGTATCTGAAAGTGCCCAGTCTACTGAATATAGGGTATCTGCAGTACTCCTGTTCCGTCGGGAAGGGGTTAATAGGATCTCTGCAGATACCCTATATTCAGCCAGGCTCAGTTCCAAGTAGGGGGGAAAAACTCCAGTCCTGAAGCTCAGGGAAGGGGCAGACAGACAACCAAAACACCCCCTCCCCTTCCCCAGCATCTACTTCACCCAAAAATTCTGGCCATTTTAATTTCTGAAATTTTCCAGTAGCTGCTGCATTTCCCCCCCTCGGCTTATACTCGAGTCAATAAGTTTTCCCAGTTTTTTGTGGTAAAATTAGGGGTCTCGACTTATATTCGAGTCGGCTTATACTCGAGTATATACGGTATGTTCTGTTCTGCTTACTTGTTCTGCTTTGTCTGTCTAGCAACATTGAGGTAGTAATGGAGGAGGAGCTGAGCTTAGGGGGAGGAGTTGCTAGAGACAGGGAGCCATGATGGAAGCATGGAAAAAAAGTGTTCTGATCTATAACAGTAATTATTGCATGGTGAACTTATTCCAGAAGACCTGCATCCTCACTACAACACTACAATTGGTGACGAGGATTAAGAATCATGAGCGAAAGATATTTCACAGCTACAGAAAATTGTATACAATACTGCAATCCTAGCACCAGCCATGGCCTGCTTACCCTCCTTTGCTGCATTTGATGTGCACCAGCCCCAAGCAAACTTGGCAGCATGCTGGAATAAATGGCTGAAACAC
The DNA here is from genome assembly GCF_031893055.1 of Leptodactylus fuscus. Classification (NCBI taxonomy): domain Eukaryota; kingdom Metazoa; phylum Chordata; class Amphibia; order Anura; family Leptodactylidae; genus Leptodactylus; species Leptodactylus fuscus. The sequence goes on along the minus strand of NC_134267.1, from coordinate 59,005,140 downwards.
TTTGAGATATTCCTGCAAGCAATGAACATTACTGACAATGCAAGAAAAAAAGCCATGTTGTTACACTATGCAGGGGAGCAAGGCTATGATATATTCACAACTCTGCCCAATACAGGGGACGACAGTGACTATGAGCTAAGCAAAGCAGCATTAACTAAACATTTCTCTCCATACATAAATGCAGCTTTTGAAATATTTAAGTTTAGACAGTCAAAACAGTCAGCAACAGAAACCATTGATGAATATCATGTCCGCTTAAGACAACTTGCAGCTTACTGTGAATTTGCAGATCTAGACAAGGAAATTCTGATGCTAATCATACAAGATTGTGTGTTTAAGTTAAGGAGACAAGCACTCAGAGATCCCAACATGACTTTAGCAAAGCTACTGGACATTGTATGTATTCATGATGCAGCAGAGAATCAAGCTAAACTTATAGAGAACACAGACTGTATACCAGAGCAGCCATCTTCTGTAGCAAAGCTCACTCAGAAGCCACATGTGCCTCACACACAGGCTGCAACCTGCTACAACTGTGGAGGTCCTTATCCTCATCAGAAACCATGCCCCGCAAAGGGAGTAACTTGTCATAACTGTGGGAAACAAAATCACTTTGTAAAAGTCTGCAGATCAAAATTACAATCTTCTCTCTCTGCTAAACAAGCCTGGCCACAGAAAGTTCAGGCAGTGCAGTCGGTGTCCCCTGCGGATGAGCCAAGCAACACCTGCTTATTCTCAGTGACTGAAGAGGGGTCTCACAATGTGCATGCAATGTCTAATCCCAAACAAGTCATCTTAATAAATGGCACTCCGGTGGAGACACTGGTAGATACAAGGGTGTCTGTCAATGTTATTAGTCATGCCACTTATAGCCAGCTAAAGAACAAACCTGCTTTGCAATGTACTAACCTGAAGATATATCCTTATGGTTCAGCTACTGCATTACCCCTATGTGGCAAATTTCAGGCTTTACTAACGGCTGAAGGGAAATCCATCCCGGACACTTTCTATGTAGTGGAGTGTTCTGCAGACACTCTTCTCAGCTGCAATAGTGCGGTATCTCTGGGCCTAGTGAAACTGGCAAACAGCGTAACACACTCTTCTGTCCAAACTATTATGCAGAAGTATCCTCAATTCTTTCAAGGCCTAAGAAAGCTGAAAGACTTTCAAGTGAAGTTACACATTGACCAGTCAGTCCAGCCGTCAACCTCACAGGCGCACTTCCCATTCACTTCAATGGGAGCGCTCGTAAACGCCGCTGTTACGAGCGCTCCCATTGAAGTGAATGGGAAGTGTTCGGCAGTCTGCTGTAATGCCGGCGTGTACGGCTCTCATACACGCCCGGCGTTACTCCGTGTGCATGCACCCTAAGGGTGCATTCACATGGAGTAAAATGGAGTGTAATTTGGAGTGTAATTATTACACGTGGCATTTCAGTAGCGTTTTTTGGAGCATTTTACACGTGTAAAAAAACAGCTTCAGTAAACGCTCCAAAAAACACTCCGTAAACGCTACTGAAACGCCACGTGTAAAAAAAAACACTCCAAAATACACGTGTAAATTTTTTACACGTGTAAAAATTACACTCCAAATTACACTCCATTTTACTCCGTGTGAATGCACCCTTATAGTTTTTTTACTCCTCTAGCTAAAAAAATCACGCAAAGGAAAAAAATGCTACTGACTCCCATTGAAATGAATAAGAGGCATTTTTTTAGATGGATTTTGAGGTGGATTCTACCCCAAAATCAGTCTTCAAAAACTTTTTGTGTACATATCCTAAAAAAAGTCCCAACTATCCCTAAATATTTTTTTTTTTTTTAGTCCAGTAAGGGCCCCTTCACACAGAGTTTACGCTCCGTGTATTTTTACACGTGTAAAATGAACAAAATGAGCAGAGTGTATACAAAATACATGGAGCGTAAACTCTGTGTGAAGAGGCCCTAACACTAAAAAAACAACACACACACAATGCACAAATTGTAATTTTGGTCATTTTTCTTCTCCACCAAAATAACATTGGTACCAGTAAAAAGTACAATTGTGAGCCCCACAATGTACATTTTTTCCTTATCAGTATGCCTTTTTTGGAATATGGGATGGAAATCCATGCAAACACAGAGAGAACATACAAACTCCTTGCAGATGACTTTTTGCCCTTAGTGGGATTTGAACACCAGGATTCTAGTGCTACAAGGCTGCAGTGCCAACCACTGAGCCACCATGTGTCCCCGAAAGGACAAGTTACTCCACAAATAAAGATCCCTGACTTTTCTCTGTCAATAGATTATTTAAAAAAGTTATAGGTGTCAAAATATGGTGACACTTTTATTTGTAAAAGCGGTAATAAAACCCAATATGAAAGTAAAACCCGTCACGCACAGAATAAGCCCTCACTTAGCTATATCGACAGAAAAATTAAAAAGTTACGAAGTCTTGAAGACATGGAGAGAAATATGAATAAAGTCGCTGAGCATGAACATACAAACTACCCTGGGTCCTTAAACAAAAAATTAAATGAGATTCGGCATTTAGCTTTTTACACTTGGTGACAGATCCTTTTTAAGTTACATAAAAATGTCTTTATATGACCATTCTGATCATATTCTTGTTGTTATTATTATTAATAATAAACTCACTATATCGACAGTAACTACCCACTTACAATGCATTTCTACGGCTAAATTCACATTTGTATCCATTCGAGAATCTGTCACAGTGTGTGCCTGAAGTTGACAGATGAAAAAGTCCTGCATGCATTGCTTTTCACATGTAACTGCTATTTTAGCAATCTGCCTACCCATTCTTCTCACCTTCCGACAGACCAGAACAACGGACAGCCGACACCAATGTGAACCTAGCTTTAACATGTTCAATCAATGAACCAGATCCCTATTTAAAATAATATGAAAATAATTTTATTGTAAAGTAATTCTCCATAAAGCAGTCAGATATGCAGAGCCACAAAGCACATCCGGGTGCATGCACACGGAGTAACGCCGGGCGTGTATGAGAGCCGTACACGCCGGCATTACAGCAGACTGCCGAACACTTCCCATTCACTTCAATGGGAGCGCTCGTAACAGCGGCGTTTACGAGCGCTCCCATTGAAGTGAATGGGAAGTGTTCGGCAGCCCTGCTGTAACGCCGGCGTGTACGGCTCTCATACACGCCCGGCGTTCTGTAGTGTGCATGCACCCTTAGACCTACTTTGAGGCGTATTGCGCCTAAAATCAATGGGAGGCGGAAAAAAAATGAACATGTTTTTTTTATGTGTTTTTGGCACTTTTTTTTAAAGGGAGTTGCTGGTCCATGCAGTGTGCTGAAGCAAAAAACAAACCCCGTAAAACCGCAACGAAAAATGTTCCAAAAAAAAAACGCAGCAAAAACCAAGTCATGTAAAAAAAAGTGCCATGAAACCATTTCCTAGTTCCATGTGAACATAACTGTTTATTATTTGGTTATTTATTAATGTATATTTTAAAATATGTCACAAGGGGACTTGAAGCTGGGATATCAGATCCTCAGTGCAATTCCCTGTAATACCTAGTATTGCAGAACACCTCACGTTAGGAGGATGTTACCTGACCTCCTGGCTGCCATGGCAACCCCTTGGCACCTGCAATCTTCGAGGGTCTGAGGGAAGACGGGGTGGAAGGAATCTTGCCCCTGGATGCTGTGATTGCTATCATAATTGCTCATGGCATCCAAAGAGTTAATCTGCTGTAGTCAGTATTTTCTCACTCCGGTGGTTGGTCCTGAACTTCAAGTTAAAGTACAGCCGGAGGCGCAGATTCTGTGCTCGCAGCATTACAGCTCTGTACTATTATGGTACTGAACATTAACTATACACTCAGTGCGACATAATATTACTGTGCAGAGCAGGAATGGGTTAATCTGTATCCCTGGACAAAACCCATGGCCGCTGCAAGGTTATATGTAAATTAGCATAGTCACTATATGCGAGGTAACCTTTTATTTTCTTCCTTATTTTTATTTTCTCTAAAGGTTAGCGCCCACTTAAGGAATAAGAGCTAGTTTACAAATAACCTTCCAGGGGACAAACCTTTGGAGAGGGTGGAAGGATTTAGAAAAAAAAAAAAAAAAAACAGAAAGTCCAAATTCTTCAGAGACAGCAGTATGATATGTGATCTGTCACTAGGTATTAGTACTTGGTGACAGGTCCTCATTAAAAAGCAATATTTTTGTAGTGACTGCTTTTTCCCACATAGCCAAAACATTAACAAGGATTTTTGCAGAAATTTCCAAGAAATTTTCATATCACTTTGCAGGAAAAAAAAAGTACATAGCACAGTTTGAAATTGCTCTAAGATCCCATCAAGTCGCATTTAACAAAGCAGTCTTCAGCAAGTTGTCTGGTAATTTTCAACAGGTTTTGACTCAATGTATTTGTATGGAAAGTGCTATCCTACTGACTTTTGCAGTGAGCAATAAAAAAGTCAAGTGTAGCCTTATCCTTCAGATGAGTTTCATCATTTTCATTGTAGGAGAAATCATAGCTGAGTATTATTATATTGCTTTACATCATTCTAGTAAGTATGGATTCTTCTGTACAATTTTGATACAGTTTTAGGTTAAGGCCCATGTAGTGGCTGCAGCTAAAAAGTGCTGTGCAAAAGGAAGATATTTTTCTGCAATGGGTGTATGGGATTAGTCAGAATCCCATCCACTTTGCAGGTACTGTAAAACCAGAGGCACACCAAGGGGCCACTGTGGGGCATAATAGAGGTTGGGTGGTCCACTATGGGGAATAATAGAGGTTGCAGGGGCCACAGTGGCCTCTGTAACCTCTATTATGCTCCACAGTGGCCCCTGCTAACTCTATTATGCCCCACAGTGGCCCCTCAACCTCTATTATTTCCCACAGTGGCCCCTCAACCTCTGTTATTCCATACAGTGGCCCCTTGTCCTCTATTATGCCCCACAGCAGCCCCTCAAGCCTTGTTATTCCCCACAGTGTCCCCTCAACCTCTATTATGCCCCACAGCAGCCCCAGTCTATTGTGCAACTGTAGGGCATAATAGAGGCTGCATGGACCGCTGTGGGGTGTAATAGAGGCTGCAGGGGCCACTGTGGGGCATAATAAATGCTGCAGGGGTCGCTGTGGGGCATAATTCCGCATGCAACTGACATTTATGAAAGTGTTCATTAGGGGATATTATGAATAGAAGGGGCATTATTTATATATATATATATATATATATATATATATATATATATATATATATATATATTTATGGAGGTCGGGTGTGTGGAGAAGTGCGGAGTCAAAGATGTCCGTGTTTCAAACTTTACAGAGAAAGCTCACAATAGGAATAGTAATTCTAGAATGTACCTGGTATTTTTCTTTTTTACATTCACCAGTGGCGTAACTAGGAATGGCGGGGCCCCATGGCGAACTTTTGACCGACCCCTCCTCCTGCCGCATTCCTGCACGCTCTATTATGCCCCATAGTGGCCACTGCACACAATATTATGCCCCATAATTGCCCCTGCACACAATATTATATCCCATAGTGGCCCCTGCACACACTATTATGCCCCATAATGAACACGCATGAACAATTATTATACTCTTGTAGGCAATGTACCGTCACTCGGTTAAACTGTGTGGTGCCAGGAAAAGGCTTCTCATGGCCATAATCAAATAATAGAAGGAATTTCCGGCACTCAACGTTGTATGCTTCCATTGTGCAAATTTTATTATATCTGACAATGATACATAGACGTTTCGGTCAATAACAGACCTTCTTCAGTGTGTCTTAAATATAAAAATCACAAAAAATATGTACATTAAATAAAGAAAAATCACCAGTCTCAAATAAAAACTGAAAAAAAATAAAGAATAGGATATACAAACAAATATGGTATACTAAATGTAAGTATATATACAATACAGTACAGAAAAATCCATGTGTATAGAGATATACAAAGGTAATTATATCTGCAGGTAACTACAGGAAGCATACAATGTTGAGTGCCGGAAATTCCTTTTATCATTCAATTATTATTTTTCTTTTCAGACCCCAGAGTATAATAATCGGAGACCCGGGGGATGCAAACATAAAAAGCAGTGTTACTTACCTATCTCCCACTCCGCTGCAGTCCTCTGTGGTGTGGTCTTTTTTTAATGACATACTCACGTCGCATGTAACTCCAGCCGGTAACGGCCTATTAAGAAAAGAAAAAAAACGCAGCGGTAGAGTTTGTCGCCGGGCCCCTAATGTCCCAGGCCCTGTGGCAGCTGCTACCGCTGCTACCCCAGTAGTTACGCCACTGACTTTCACTGTGTACGGACTTCTTCTCTCCTCCTCTGGGGAAGCCCTTGCAGGATGCAGAACAGGAGCTCAGCTGCAGCAGTGGACACTTCAGTCTGAGGAGAGCAAGGCTTCAGATGGCACCGCAGGCCTTGCTGAACTGGAGGCGGGGGCAGGGCTACTACCTCTTACAGCAGCTCATACAGAGCCTTCCTGGAGTCCCTGCTAGCACGGCTGCTGCGCTGCTACAAGTGACTGCACAGCCCAGCAGCCGGTGCACAGTGAGTGACCCGACTGTCTGTCAGTGAGAATAGATGGTTGGTCACTATATAAACATAATGGTGAAATATTAGGCAGCGCAGGAGCCCCTTAAACTGTGGGGGCCCTGGGCAATTGGCCAGTTTGCCCCCCCCCCCCAACGCCGGCCCTGACTGAATACTGGAGGGGTCTTTTGATCATCCACCTCAAGCAGCAGAGAGGATAGGTTCACCACTGTGAAAAATACTATGGTTTTTGCTGCAGAAACTGTGGCATTTACACTTATGGAGCATTTAAAGCTCCTGAACTCAGGAAAAAAAAATAGAATCTTATCCATATAGTACCCTTCCCCTTATGGTTCGCTCATAGCTGTAAATCAATAAACTGTGACAATCTGACACTTGAGATTTCACATATTCAGGGATAGGCTACGTTAACCTCTCACTTCTTATTGTAATTATTTTAACCCCTTCCCCCTCTGCGCCATACTATTTCATTGCGAAACCATATTGTTAATGTTCAGTGTCGTAACAATATGGTGTAGATCTGTAGCAGGCACAGGAGTTGTACCTGCTACATCTCTTTTGGGTTCTTGTTGTATTACACAATAGGGATCTGGGACTCGCTGCAGAAGTCAGAAAATAATCCAACTTTGGTATATTAACCACCTCAGTTACCAAAACCCAATGAAAATTACTGCCCCACAGTAAAAGTGTCCTCACATATCTCCATCAGCAAAAAAGTAAAAAGAAAAGTTTTAGTAAAAGCATGGTCCTCCCCCAAACGCTAATAAATGCTAATCAAAACATTGTGTAGCCCAAAGTGGTGGCAACTAAAAATACAACTTGATGTCATATGGCCATATCTACAAAGTAGTTATGAACTTGGAATGTAGAGATGGAAAACATATAGAAAAATTAACCAAGTTTCAATGACTGAATATCCTTAAAAGATTTAAAAAATATAATATAATGATACGTAGAAAATCTGAAGTAACTGGACAAGAAAACGTAACAAAATGCTATTTGATATTTTCCCTTCATATTAGTAAGACGCAGTTGCCTTTGATTTTTTTTTTCTCCCAAAGTTTTTGTATCATAAACTGAAAAATGATTATGTTAAGAGATGGAAATGACAACAATAATTTTGGTTCATGGAATAAACTCTGACTACTGAAGCATTAACTTTAATGAATCCATTTTATGGCAGCAATAGAGTGTTTAAATGGGTCAAGATCTGCATTTGTGAAGTGGTTCTTTGTCTGTTTAGCATCTCATTTTATCATCACAACATTGAAAAGTCGGGATGCTTTTAGAAACCAGTGCATACACAAATAATTCAAAACTGATATCTAGATGATAGGTTACATTAAAAAGAGAATCCCCTATATGTCAAACCAATATGGCATCAATGTCACGTTATGTGCAGTCACAATCCAGTTAATCAATTCTAGTATATAGCAGTAATCTGAGGGCTACACTGCACTGATACAAGGAGGGAGGGCCAAAATAAGATACAGTACAGCTTTTAGGCTAAGGCCCCACGGTTGGGGAAAAAACACGGTGGCAATGCAGGTTTCACCTGTAGACTTTTTGCATCAATAATATCTATAAGGAAACCTGCCGGCGTTTCTATATGTGTAATTGACATGCTGCGACGGCATTGGAGATCGCAGCATGTCCACTGCGCTTATTCTTCTACAATCTGTGGATAGGATTTGCTAGGTATAACAGACATGCTGTGATATATATAAAAAAAAAAAAAAAAAACGCAATGATTTTTGATATTGCAGCATGTCCACTGCAGATATTTTTCTGTTTTTGTTTTTTTTTGCAAATTTGCAGCATTTACACTATGTGGGTCCCCAGCCTTAAATTTGTTAGTGGCAAGATTGAAGTTTAATACAAGAAAAGTTTGTACACTATGCCCCTAACTGACCCTACAAAAATTAATAAGTGGTTTTGGAGGTGCTAGACTTCACATTGTGTTGAGATGGAAGCTATTATATGACAAATATGTGTGTTCAGTGATGTAACTAGGAAAAGACCCCAGAGTATAATGATAGCAGTGTCTGTGGGGTTCACGGGCCTGCTGCCTCACTTACCATTCCCCGATCCTGCTCACAGCTCTCGCTGCAGAAGGGGAAGTGCAGGCGGCAGTGAGGTGGAGCGAGAATTGGTAAGTAAACAGGGCCCATTACTTGCTGGGGTTAACCCAGCAGGTAAAAGCCTATTAAAAAAATTGAAACATAAAACATCAGGGGCCCACTGGGCCCCCTAATGTCCTGGGAACAGTGGCATCAGCTAGCGGAAAAAAGAAGCAAGCTGCCCTTTCTTCAAGAGGAATCCGCATCTTATTCAGCCACGGCGTCCGCCTCACATCAGCACACTCCGGACTAGTCCCATTCATTTGGGCCTAATCCGGAGTGGAAAGCCGCAACGGTATATGCACACGTGGAATTGCATGTGAACTTAGCCTTATACTATAAAATGAAGAGTTCAGCTCTGCAGCACATCTGCTGCAATCTGCCTATAGTTTTGGAATGGTAAAAATGTCCTGTGCAATATGCCCTTTAGCTTTTATTGTTTTTAAGACTACGGAGCCATCATAAAATGTAATAGGAACACAGATGTATAGGCATCAAGAGTTAAGCAGAAATGTCTACAGTTAAAGGGGTAACTCTCTTGCCTACTTAGGAATTCCCTCAATTATCTAATGTACATTTGTATTATTATCCCTTTTCTATTATGTTAACAGAGGTTAATGCAAAAATAGGAAGTTTTCAACAGTCAAAGCTTTCAACTGCATAGAATTAAAGTGGTAGAGGCAGACACAAATCCAAAAGAGTCCAGTAAGAATTTTCAAATCTATTGATCATAATGGCAGAGTGGTAACTAAACTTAGCTTCACCCAGGACAAATATTCATACCAAATCTATATGTCAATAACTTGATCAAAGCAGAGTGACCAGTTATTGTTCCATGTATCCATCACCTGATGTACATGCTCTACCAACTCCCTTCACCACCAAGGTAATCCCCTAATAATGAAAATTACTATAACGGAAACGGGTCCCAACTGCCATGACCTTATTTTTGTTTATGTTGGTGTAGGTGTCAGCTGGGGATTTGATCTGGGCTCCTGTGTTCTGCTGGGGGTTTCTTTGCCACTGGACCATCAGTTTTGGCATTTGGTGTCAGTCCTCTGAGCATACTTGAGGTTTCAGGAATCGAACCTCAGGTGTTAAGGATTGCCATCAACCTATGGGAGGATTCTGGGGCCTTTATCAGGAAGAGGGCAGCTCCAATAGTTGCCGGTTTTTGTGGTCCCAACCTAAAATTTGTGGCCCTGGGAGGAGGAGTGTTTTGCTTGTGCTGTAACTGACTTGAAAGGAGTTTGAGTGTTGTTTGTTTGTGTGTGAGTTTGGTTTTTCCCTCCACACTTCTACTCTGCCCTGTCCTTCACATCTGTATGTTTGGCACCATCTGGTTGTTGTCTCACCTCTCCACTGTCCCTCTCCTCATTTCTCTTGTTTTGTATTGTGTTGTGCTGCGTGTCCATTGTCCAGCACCTCCCATCCTGTTTGTTTTGTCTGCAGCTGCACCTTTATTTCTGCAGGGGTCACTACCTTAGTATCCCCAGTCCCTAGCGCTCTTGCAGCTCTTGCCCTATCTGTCTGAGGTCTTCGTGCTAGATAGCCAGGAGTTGTCGGGGCCAAGGCTAGCTTGGGGACAGCTGACCACCACCCGTAGGCAGGGCCTAGCTAGCCACCGTAGTGCCAGGGATAGTCTCCTTCCCCTGTTTCCTTAGCGGTGCAATCTGCAGCCCGGAATCTGTGTCTGGACTTTGACACGAACGTGACACCAACTTCATCATGAACTGGATTTGACTCAAATTGAACAAATAGCAATTCATCTCAATGGAATAAAATGGCAACTGTTACATGTCTGAGCAGGAAATACAGAAGACATGTGTGAGACTGAAATTCTGATGTTCTATCACTATCTGATAGTAACTGACAGCACCTCAGCCAATAGACAGTGGTAGGTGGATGTTTCATTGTTGATGTAATATACAGTATATAAGATGCTGCAAGCATTATCAGAAGCTAGATACAGTGGTCATAGTGTAGGGTCTGTGATTCATACACAGTGCAGGGTAGGGTTTGCATTATACAGAGTACAGATCTGAAAAGCTTGCAAGCAATAGTTAGAATAGTAAAATTTAGTGAGATTCAAGCAATTACATAGATAGGAGTGAGGGCATATCTGCTGGTCCTTGAACATTGCCAATAATCTCATTTTGTCTATACAGTGTTCAGATACAGTGAGTGACCAGTGAATTGGGTAGAAATGGAAGACTTATAAATAATTTGTAATAAATGATAATACGAAGTTTCTTATCTTTGCTTGTAATATTGATTCATATTGTTTGTTGAAACATCTTGTCCATATAGGTATAGGCCAGTGATGGCGAACCTTTTAAAAACCGAGTGCCCAAACTGCAACCCAAAACCCACAAAATTTTCGCGGAGTGCCAACACGACAATATAGACTTAATACTATGCGGATCCACAATTGCGGACAGTTACTGACCAAAAATTACAGTCATGTGGGGCTTTACAGAGCTTTCACTAATACAAACAACGTTGTACTGAAATGTAAAGGTCTCGGCATTTGGTACTTTGAACAATTAATTTTCACTATTTACATCGCACAGGATCTGTTTTATAGTTACCGTGTAATATTCTTACATCCTGTACTAATATCACGTCTGCTATAAAACAGATACTGTGTGATATAAATAGTGAGGGGACCCCAGACAGTATTATATGCTCTGCAGTGGGCCCACCACACAATATTATATTCTCCACAGTACCACAGTAGCCCCCCAGTGTTATATGCTCCGCAGTAGGTGTCCCCCCCCCCCACAGGATTATATGCTCCACAGTGGCATCCACACACAGTATTGTGTGCTTATAAATAGGCCCCCCCCAGTATTATATGCTCTTTAGTACACCCCCCAGTATTATAAGCCACCCCAGTATTATAAGCCACCCCAGTATTATAAGCCCCCCCAGTATTATAAGCCCCCTCAGTATTATACACTCCCCCCAGTATTATACACTCCCCCCAGTATTATACATCCCACCCAGTATTATAAGCCCCCCCAGTATTATACACTCCCCCCAGTATTATACACCCCACCCAGTATTATAAGCCCCCCCAGTATTATACACTCCCCCCCAGTATCATACACCCCACCAAGTATTATAAGCGCTCCCACCAACATCATATACACAGTGAGCCACTCTCATACTCACCCCTGAAGAGCCGCCGGCATCCACCTTCTTGTCACTGGCGGCGCTGATGACGTCATCGCGCCCGCGTCGGGGCAGAGGTCAAACTCTGCAGCCAGTGTAGGCCGCGGTCGCGCGATCCGCGGCCTACCCTGACAGCTTTCAGCTGTATGTGCATTTGCACATACAACTGAAGGCAGTGATCGCTCATCAACGGGGAATCCTGTACCGGATTCCCTGTTGGTGAGCGATCCGGGCAACCGCACGCGTGCCAGCATGGAGGGCTCTGCGTGCCCTCTCTGGCACGCGTGCCATAGGTTCGCCATCACTGGTATAGGCTAATACAATTATGTAAGTAACTGTCATGTTAATATAATTACCCATGTACAAAATTACTGAAGAAAAACTGACAACAGTAATAAACAGTTTTTACTGTCTCATTTGCAGCTCCGTTGCTTTCATTAAGATTAAGAGGCATCTGTATAAACTAGTTCTAGCATATTGTTTTATCTCTTTCTTCTACTATGCTAAAATGAATGATAAATTACTAAATTACTAGCGCTTCCATCTCTTAGGCAGTTGCCAGGAAACATAGACAGTAATTCTCTAGGGATGTGAGAGCAGAACAATATTTTATCATTATAATAGTAACACAGACTGCTGAATGGTTCTGGTTTCTGAAATAGCAATTCATGAATAATTATGTAATAGTTCTTGTTATATAGAAGCACTTTCATGTCCATACAATGCAAATATCATTTGCCTAATTATAATAAAAATATCTACGGAGATTGAAGCATTAGCGTATGAGAGGTATACATAATATTTAGTTGGTTACAATTTTAGTCATTTATGCTTCAGCATCTCTTCTGTTGAATACAACCAGTTGTGTTAGCCTTTGCTCCCACTTGTGCACCTGTGACTCTGTTGCTGTTTTACAAGTTGTCCTTCTATTGACCAATTTGGGTTGAGGCGCACCCCTGCATACCAGGAATACCCCATAATATCTGTCATTTAGGAGGTTCTCTGACCCATCATCAAGCTATCACAGTTTAGCTCTTGTCGTTAATGTTCAGTTATTGTTACGCACCACTGAGTATTAATATACAAATCATGGATCTTTTTTTTTTTTTTTTTTAAATTGTCCTGACCGCTCACTGTGAGAAGTCATTTATGACTTCTGTCATCTTTCTTGACTAGGGTTGAGCGAAAAGATCAGAAAAGATCAGATTCCGATCCCAATCTTTTCCCGCGGGTTCAAGTTCGGAGGTTATTTACCACAATGCTTGGCTACTGGCCAATCATTGTTAGGTTTTTCTCACAATAATTGGCCAGTAGCCAAGCATTGTGGTAAATAACCTCCGACCTCCATCCCGCGGGAAAAGATCGGGATCGGAATATGATCTTTTCTAATCTTTTCACTCAACCCTATTCTTGACATGTCTTAGTAGGTCCTTGCATTCTGCATAAAATAACAATATTAAATCATCTTTTCCCAACTTTTCAATGTTCTGGATTATTCTTGTAATAGAAGTTTACATAAGTCAACACGTTGTCAATGGAGTCCAAAGACAGTTAGATTGTTCCAGCAGCTTTGTGTAACATCTCTGCCTGTTCGGGTCACTGCACTACCCTCTGCTCGTGTGCTGCGGCGCAGGAGGCGGGTGCAGTTTGGGTCTTGGCTTAAAGTTTTTGGTCGCACTGTGTGTACTCTGCTCTAGTTCTGTGATTGCACCACACCCGTCTTCTGCCCTTTTTTATTTTATTTTATTTTTTGGAGTCTTCTGCCCTTGTTGCCTTTGTCCATTAAGTGGTTAATTTTGTCTTGCCGGTGATTGACAGCCTGCCATCCTGTCAATTCCATGGGCGGGTTCTTCCTCCCTATATAGCCTTGGCTCCCATTCACACCAGTGCTTGCCATTGCCGCGTGCATACTTGCTCTTTACTGTCCCTGTTTTGCTTATACTATTATCCTTGACCTTTGGCTTTCCTCACTGACTATCTTTTGAACTTCGATTTGGCACTGCATCGCTCGACTGTTTACTGAACCTTGGCTAGCTGACCTTCCGTTGTTGTTGTTCAAATTTTGGATTGTTGTTAAAGTGTTAAATCATAACAATATATATATATATATATATATATATATATATATATATATATATATATATATATGATACTGCCATGATCGCGATGCCCTGCAGAATATGGGTAACATGTCGTTTTGGCTGCACCATGAGTACTATAAAACAAAACCCATAAGACAATGCTGAAAATGCGTCTTTTTTCTAAATCCTCCTGTTCTCAGTTTTTTGCAGCTTCCCAGTACATTGAACAGCATTTTAAATGGTAATACTATGAATTACATTCTGTCCTGCAAAAAATAAGCCCCCATACTGCGAATGGAAAAATAAAATCTATAACAGAAACATCAGCACTTTTTCAAAATGATGCATATATATATATATATATATATATATATATATATATATATATATATTCCACAGGCAAGACAAAAAATGAAGAATGATTTTTCGGCTAACTAAGCTTTCATCAGATTCTCTAATGTTGCTGCATAAGCAGGTATATATGAAGAAGGTCCTTGAGAATAGCATCAGGAGCAGTGAAAAAGCAAAGTACGCTATACGGAAAGATCCACCAGCAGCAGGGCTTCGGTGTGTAATGTGGCGGTATGCCGCTCCGTAAATTGGCAGTAGATTTTCTACTACTTCTAGCTATGCTCACTTTGAGCTCATTGTGAAGCTGTCTGTCTTTCATCTCGATGAGATCACTGCCAAAAAATATTGTGTGATGTCACAATATTGTGTGCTTCATAATCACAGAAACAACCTGGGGATATTTTCTAACTTTCAATAGAGAAAGTCTTTGCAGCAAGTTGGCAATAAGATGCCATAAGTAGAGAGAAGATGGATAGCCTACGCAATTCTTACATAATGTGGCCAACATACTGCACATCTTCCCGCTTCACCTCTTTGCTACCTCTATAGAAGGAATAGAAGCCCTTGGAGTAGAAACAACAGCAGAAGATGGTCTGCATTAATGGTATGTGTAAGGCATACTTCTAGCAATACTGAAACATGTGGGAGGCTAAAGTGCTCCAAAATGCCCAATTTCTTTTTGTTGGACGGTTTTAAGAAATTAGCTCCATAATGTTCAATACATTTGGGAACACTTTGCTTTTTTTATTGCTTCCGTTGAGCAGATTACTAAATTCAAAGCCCCGCTCAACTCCTATTACTAGAGAACAATACCTTGCAGGGGCTCAGATTAGTTACACAATTGAGGCTTAGTTATTAGGTCACATGAGTGTCTGTGGCATGCGGATAAACCGCATACAAATTCCATATGCATGTATTGCTCAAGACACAGGGAGTAAATGAACAGTGAGAAACAGATACTAACCAGATTTCTTCCATGTAACCAGCACATAGCAGTGCGGCTGAGTTCATGTTTTCTGTTTTTTTATTCTTTTGTACATTCCGGGTTTACAGCAACAAGACCCCTATAAGAAAGAAAACTAAGTAGATGAAATTGCACACAATAAGGCTAAGGTCTCATGTAGCGAAACATAGCCAAAAAAAACGCTGCAGAAAAAAAAGCAACAGAATCGCATTGCGTTTCTTTTCCGCAATGTTTTTCAATGCGTTTTTTCTGAGTTTTTCTCAGCATATTTTCTTCCTAGAGGCTAAGGCCCCACAGGGGGTCCCGCAGCAAAAAAGCGCTGCGGGTCTTTAGACAGAAAGTTCACACAGGTTCCCTACGCAGACTTTCTGCTTCAATTATACCTATAGGGAAACTGCCAGTGTTTACGTAGGTATAATTGACATGCTGCAATTTCCAAAAACGCGCCGATTGTAAGAAATCACAGCGTGACCGCACTGCGGTTTTTACGGCACAGTAAGGGAAAATGCCAGAGTCTCCGTTGGTATAATTGACAAGCTGAGATTTTTTGCAAACATGTGGTGTTTTTGAAAACGCAACTTTTCTTCTGCGGATTTTTTTCTGCAATGTGTGGATGGGATGTGCAAGAATCTAATTCATTTTGCAGATACTGTAAAAACACATTTTTTGTCACAGCATTTCTATAATGCCAAAAACGCTGCATTTTTGCAATGTGGGGCTTCTGCTTAAATCTAAAGACACAATAAGTATTAAAGCAGGATTAATAGCTTCAGCATTTGTGACATATGCACAGGATATCCCATAAATTAAACGATTAATGACAATCTACATTTATGTCTATGAGAGTTACAAAAAATCTTGGGCAAGCTGCAAGTATTCCCTCCATTTCTTTGGCTTTGATGGTAAAAGCAATATCTCATGGCCACTTTGAATCAACAAATGAAGGTCACAAGACAATGGTTCCTCCTGAGGGTCCTGGAGATCGTAACCCCATTTACAATTACCCAATCACTGTATACAGATCAGCAGCAAGGCCAAACAGCATGTAACCAACTAGCATCAGTAGTCCATAGGGGCAGTGTATATGGTATGTCCAGTGGCAAACCTAGCCTCCGTGCTGCCTGAGGCGGCCGCGTCACCTCGCCTCATTACCTCTGTGCCCCTAGGTATGTCAGCATTTTTTTTTACACTGTTTTCAGTCTCCAGATTAGACACTTTGATCATACTAGAGGAAATTATTGACAGCCTACTTTCCTGCTAAACAGAAGGATAGTCTCAAACTGAGTTCACCCATTGTACATCTTCGTTCAACAAAAGAAGGAAGAAAATCCTTTAACAGAAGAAAAAAAACTTTCTTCTAGGATCTATTCCAATTTTTGATATCTAATCAAACTTTTGTTAACCAATTAGAATGCAAAGTACAAGTAGTAATATACAGTAGGATTCCAATAGATGTTACTTTTCATGTTATCTATATCTGTACAACTACATATTGCACAATGGTTGGACACGTGCCACCAACTACTTACTATATATGAAGTAATGTATCATACTCTGTTACTGGAAAGGTGCAATGGAGGGTCTGTCACAGTCAATTGTAGAAAATACATGGCAATATCAATATCCAGGCGTCAAAGTACGCATACCGATTTCCAGGCAGCCCCTTCTTATTCGCCCATTGACAAAGGTCTGGATGACCAAAGCAGTTGATACATTCTTGTATTGTACTATATACCATTTAATAAATGGCTCAAATATATGCGGAATTTGAATAAAACCCCTTTAGGTTAAGACCCAATGTAGCGCCCCAAAGCAAAAAGGCTTCTGTGAACTTTCTGCTTCTATTATACCTATAGGGAAACCACCAACGTTTTTGTAGACATAATTGACATACTGCGATTTCTAAAACTGAGGGTCCGTTGTGTGTATTTTCTGATAATGTGGCGATGGGCTTCTCTAGAATCCCATACACTTTGCAGGAACTGTAAAACGCTGCATTTTTTCCACGCCGTTTATGCCACGTAGGGCCCTGGCCTTAAAATTATTTTGGAATAAAAAGTAAATAAAAGTAAATATGATGGTGCTATATAAGGAAGCTAAATAAATAATATGACTTAATATTTCACACAAAGCCGACAGACACGTTTATTAGTACAGACACAGACTAACACTAAGAAGTTCTTTCAAAGTCATAAAGGTGGAGAGGGTTTGGGGATTTTTTGTTGCAGACCGAGATATATTATTTGGTAGACCGAGATATGTTATTGGCAACAATGTATATGAATGTCTGAGACATCTCAGTATTCATCAAAATGCATAGATAAAACATAGATGTTGTATTTTTGAGTAGTTTCTATGCTTATAAAAGTTATACTGTGATATTGTACCCAAAAAAACAGATTTTTTTAGGCATGAACAATACATAACATATATCACTTTACGTTATGAAACAGTGGCCCTGTTTAATCTATCATGTCATACAATATATAGGGTTAGAGTAGTTCAGTTATGAGTGCTAACATCTCAGGTTTTGGTTAACTTGTATTGCTATAAATCAATATATTATTTGCATAATCATATCCTCCATACACAGAATAAGTGTAGTTATATCAATTCCTTGTTTACTAAAGACTGTCTTGGATATTCTGCACACATACAAAGTTACCCCAACAAGGGGCTTGATCCTAAATTTGTACCTGACTTACAGCCTCCAGACAGCGAAGTACGGTTCTGTCATTGCATTTATTATAGGGATAACACAGGCAGTAATATAATAATATAGTAAAGTAAAATAGCAATCTGAGATCATTATAACATAAAAAGGCATTACCTGCTAGTGTTAACAGATGATAACTTCTGCATAGAAAATGCCCTTCCCGTGAAATATCTTCATTCTTCTTCCTCTGCTTTTTCTGCTCTGCACTAGTCCATTATGAAATACCAGCCATTCCCACAGCAACAAGCTGATGTCACAGGGAGAAAATGAGGACTCCTTGCTAAGAGCGAGTCTAAGAAGACACAATTATCTGAACGGAACATAATTTGGTTTAGATTATATTAAAAGAAGAAAATAAGATGTTATCTTTTAGGTAAAAATGAGTGATAACAGGTAAGGGAATGTGGGAGAGCATTAGAAACAGCTCATGCAAATGTAGCTTCCTATAACTAAACTATATGCAGAAGAAAGTTACAACAGTATATAAATCTATAGCAAATCACATAAAATTTCCATCGTGATTTAGGAAAATTTCAGCAAAAAATGCTGCAATTTCATCACAAATTTCATTTGTTACAATGCAAAGAGTAAAATCTGCTGTAAGTAAAATCTAACATGCCGTAGATTATAATTTCACAATGCAGGTTGAGTTTCGTGCAGTTTGTGCTGCAGAAATTTTCTGCATTATGTGAATGATCCATTGCTGTTACTGCAAAATCCTCCAGAATATTTGCACAGAAAATCTGTAGCGTTTCAGTCACACGAAGACGTACCCCAAGACTAAGGACACATGTTGAGTTTTCGTAGCTTTTCTCATGCAGATTTTGCGTCTTTCTTTTTATCCAAAGACTAAAGCTCCACATGGTGGAACACATCTAAAAAATGCTGTGGAAAAAAAAAACGCTGCGAAAATGCAACACGTTTTTTTTTCTGCAGCATTTTACTCTGCTGTATTTTTTCCCTTATTAAATCTATAGGGAAAACACAAGCTAAAATTTACACAATTGAGAGGAGGTACGGGGTAACAGAGAAGCTTCTCCAAAGGTCTGCCAGACATGCTACTCCCTCAGAGGCAACAAATCAACCAGGTCATTTAGTAAAACGGCACCAACCACTAGGAGGGGTGGTAAATGTTGTATTGGGAGGGGCTTAGAAGGGGATCAAGCAGCCAAGACTTTAGTATCCAGACCCAGGTCTCAAAATGGAGACTATAGCTGCATACAATGTTGGTGGTGCCAAGAATTTGTACATGTGTCCAATCATCCCTCACAACTTCCAATGGAGTGTGATAACCAGGTATGTCTTTGTTTGCCTAGACAGTTTTTTCTTCAGATAGTGTGTTTGATTTGGAACCTCAAATGTGTACTGTGTCCATAGGATGTTGAGCACTTCTGGATTCTGGGACCTTGGTACATGGTTTTCTGGTAGACCCGGCATTATACATTGGACAGATTGTTGGGACACTACACATACATGGAAAAGTCCAAGAGTATCCTATTGCTGAGGTCACAATTGAAATATCCTGTGGTGCCACTCATAAGAATATAGGTGGTTAATTCAGTGCGGCACAGTGAGATACTGGAAAGAAATCTTCCCTTATTTTGGAATTTATGGGGGGGAAAAATGTAACCTATACTTAAAATGGTACTAATGGTGATACGTTCCCTGAGGTCACGTCACCTGTAGGACTGACTAGTGATGAAAATGAAAATTTTCCCTTAGTTATTACAGCTGATGATACTGAAGAGCATTAGTGAGTTCCTGATATGCTTAAATTAGAGGTATTGCGATAATGTTGAGACTGATCAGCTTAGAGACCTATTCAGGTGCTGACAAGGTGTTTCCTCACATGACTATAAACCAAGATAAGTCTTGGTGGTTTTTTTTTTTTCATAACGTATAGATAACATAAAAGGGGTAATTGTTAAAAAAAACTAGTGGTACCCCAGCCATATAGCAAAGTAGTCTTAGATCTGGCGCACAAGCATGTGTTCCAAGGACACCTATGTTGTGGGAAGATCAGAGAGCACGTCATACAGCATTTCATACTCCTGCTCGTCATACACCTCATACTCCTGCTCGTCTGAACTACTAACCAAACAGGTAATGTCCTAACTATATGGGTGGATTGCTTCAGCCATATGGTCAACATACTTCACAAGATTTGGACAGAACCCGGCTCCTCCTCTCTCCCCAAGAACTGCTCAAGACTGAGGTCTTGACAACCTTTTATAGGCCTTTAATGAGGCCCAGCTCTCACCTGTCCTTGAAGGACAAGAAGTGGTTAACAAAAAAGACTCAGCGCTGAGGTTTTGTTACTGTTACTTGTGTGTCACCTCACTTACCACACATACAGTAAGTGAGGAATCTGGGGGAGACATAGCGACCTTCCAGAATCTTACCTGTCACCTTCTCACAGTAGATACAATGAAAAATGTAACGGTACTTTATTGAACCATATTGTTCATTGTGCCAATGAGATAATAATGCATATAGCATAATATTCAATAGTGCAATGGTATATACATATTAGCATACCTCCCAACTTTCAGAAGATAGAAAGAGGGACATAATGTGCAGTGCAGTGTGGCAAATTTAGCCGCACCCACTTCTATGTTCAACTCCATTTATTCCCATCCATTTTTCTTTGTGCCCCCACATTATAATGTTCTCCTCCAATTGTTCCACAGGATGAAATACATCTCCTGGTGCCCCAGTTTAAACTGGGGCAACTGGAGAGTGACGTTAAACCGTAGTGGTAGCTGGAGGGTGACATTAAACGGGGACAATTAGAGGTGAACATGTCCCCCTTCAGCTACTCCTATAGTTTAATGCCCCCCTCCATCTCCCCCAGTTTAATGCCCCCCTTCATTAGCCCCGAGTTTAATGCCCCCCTTCATTGGCCCCCAGTTTAACGCCCCCCTCCAGACACAAATGAGTTGAAACTAGGACATACATCTTGCAGGATATGACCTGGAATCTGGGACTTTCCTGCTGAATTGGGGACAGTTGGGAGGTATGTATTCCTAACATCAGTAAGAGTGAGTACAATCAATAATGCATTAAATTTATGTGCAAATACAAAGTGAATATAAAACAGCCAATGAGTCATGAGGTACGGCTGTTCGAGTGTTACTAAACATCAATAAAATAGATAAAATGTAATCACCTCAATGGATCCAGAACAAAAAACATACATGAGGACTAGATTATTCATATGTGGCATCATGGCTGAGTGGTAAGGAATGCCCCCTCTCACAGCACAGCGCAACAGACTCTACTGTAAGCAGGGGTGTTCCTGACTGACTGTCAGAAATGCCCTTCTGAAAAGCTACGGTACAGGCATTGATAGCTCTACACCGGGGGCACAGAACAGGAAATCTGACAGAGTGCTGAATTCAGTGCACTGTCGGCTTTCTAGCGGTGTATTACACTGCATGTGCCCCAGGAGGTGAGGGGTCCTCTTTAAGATTTTGAGGCTGTCACTTGGCAACTCGGAACTTCAGTTCCCTCGATAACTTTCTATGGGTTTAAGAACTGGAGACTGGCTAGCCCACTCCCTGACCTTAATGTGCTTCTTTTTGAGCCACTCTTTTGTTGCCTTGGTTGTATGTTTTGGGTCATTGTCCTGCTGAAAGACCCAGACAAAACCAATTTTTGTCCTGGTGGAGGGAAGGAGGTTGTCACTCAGGATTTTACAGTACATAGCTCCATCCATTCTCCCATTGACACGGTGAAGTAGTCCTGCACCCTTAGCAGAGAAATACCCCAAAAATATAGTGTTTCCACCTCCATGCTTGACAGTGGGGATGTTGTTCTTTGGGTCATAAGCAGATTTCTCTTCCTTCAAACATGGTGAGTTGAGTTAATGCCAAAGAGCTCAATTTTTGTCTCACCAGGACTGGACAAGCCAGCAACCAAAATTGTAGTAAATGAGATGGTATAAAATAGAATACAGTAGCTATTCCAATGTATACAGAATAATCTAACTATTGTAGGCTGAATTACAAATAAGTAAAAAATAGTTACTTATTGCATTGTGCGTAACAATGTAGCACAGACAACGGCTAGAAATACATAGTAGTGTTACAAAAAGGCATAATGGTAGACGATACCAAAACACTCCCACGCCTGTCCGATGCACGTTTCGGCAGGGGATAGGCTTTGTCCCCAAAAGTGAAAAAAATGTTGTTTCCACTCTTTGTTTTTATCATACCATACCTTCTATGGTGTTCAATACATGAGAAAGATCTTTTTATAAATTGTAGACCAAGCGTTAATTGACACACGGATACCTAATGTGTAAGTGCTTCTCTTTATTTAAGTACTTGAAGAGAAGGGGGGGTGATTTGAACTTTATGGTTCTTATTTTTTAATTTATTTATTTTTTAAATTTTTAGACCTCCTAGTGGTCTTTAAATCCAGGGTGCTTGACCACTAATGAAATGTATTACAATGCTAATGCATTGCAAAATACCAGCACTTCTTTTACAGGCTGCATAGAGAGACAAGAACGGGAACGTTTAAGAAGCTCCCGGATGTCATGTGAAAAGATCATTGGATCTCAAACTATTGGTGTCGGGAAATGGCTACTATTGCAAAATTAACTTATTAAGGTACATATTGCTGTTTATATACCTATGTAAGTATGTAAGGAAGGTTGGGATATATATTTATCAGAAATAGATAGTGTTCTATCAGTCAAAGGCCCCTATTTAATACTAGTATAGACAATCATTACTTCCTTTCTTTGCCAGTTGCTAAAGGTTCTTACGAGAAGCTTCTATCTCCTCCTGTACAGCTCAGATTTTGTTAGGTGACATCTTGTTTGAACTATTCAATCTCCAGTGTAATTGGTACCAAATAGCCACCGTTTTTTTTTATAGTAAGTTCCTCTCTTGCATTATTATCACAATCATTGGCTTTTTGTCAGCATTACCGGAGCCCTGCCTGCTACTGTCTGCGCCTGGCCGCCAAGAATAAGCTCTCTCTGTCAGCATGAATCACAATTATTTAAGAACTTAGATGCTGCAGTCAAATATCAAATATAACCCTGGCTTAAACATATGGGGGCCATCATGCTGAAACTGATCAGCACCCCAGTACGTCATAGGCGTGCACTGACTGGTTATCATCACAGACAGTATGTACTAGAACAGTAGTAGTATTTGTATATATCTACTTGCTCTCAGAGCCTAAGGATTTAGTCTTGCAACAGGTTTGCTTTTGGACTGCAGGGTTGCCCCCCTGTGAGCACCGTATTGCAGTGGTGGCAGAGACCAAGCTGCACCACACCCAATAGAGTAGGAACCCACTATACAGAGGTTGATGTGTAGTTGCTAGTGGGTTTTATGCATGTTGATCAAAATGCATAGTAAGAACTACATTTTTATCTATGTAGATTTTACTAAGAAGCATAGATCAATGTATAATACTGTAATGGGCAGTCCATGTCTTTCTTTTATTGGGTGGTGTTTTGGTTTTTTTGTCCGTTTTGTGACCCTATTCAAGCCTATGAGTCTGTTTTTAATGTCTGTTTTTTTTTTTGTTAATGTGTCAACTTCACTGACATGCAAAACTGACATTAAAAACAGACCCGAGAGGAAAATGGATGAAAAATATGTGACACATTGATGGGGAATGGACATCAAAAACAGACCATTATGTAACTGCTTTCTTTTTTCCTAGCACAGTTGTGTGCATGTAAACTAAGTGTTACAAAGCAAGTTGATGGGTTTTATTAAATAAAATATAATAAACATTGAAATCATCCCCTTTTACCCATTTTACATATAAAAATAAACAAGAAAACAAAGATATTAAAGGGGTTGTTCAGGATAAACTGATAATTAATCACTAAACTAAACTCCCCCCCCCTCCTAACTTCTAATTTACATCAATTTAAAAAAATCTATAATTACCCATATCTCTGCAGCAGTCATGTGACAGGGACACTTTCTCATAATCCAGTGACATTCCGTTTTACCACTTCCGAAACGGAATGTCACGATCATTCTTCCCCTTCCCCTATCCTGATCAATACTTACCAAGCCTTCCTGTGTCCGGAGAACAGCTCCTCCCCCCTTCCTTTCTTCAAGTGGTGGGTGGAATAGCTTAGCTATGGAGACGGGGAGAGTGGGAGGCGCTAGTAATGGGCAGGATCAATAGACTTAGTGAGCTAGCGAGGGTGGGAGAGGCTAGTAAATGGGTGGGATCGCTAGTCAGTGAGAGTGGGAGGGGCTAGGCTTAGTGACACAGGCAGGGTGGGACAGATTAGGCTAGTGAAACGGAGGGTTTTTGTAACGGAGTGAGAGAGGAGGAGGGGGCTGAGTGAGAGGGAGTTAGTGCATCAGCTTACATAGGAAGCTGCAAACAGCATGTAAACAAACACAGAAGATGCAGCAGCACCCAGAGACACCCAGAAATCACTCCAAACACTGCTAAAGGTATATGGGTGTACTTATTAACCTATCACTAGCACTAACAGACATATATATATATATATATATATATACAGTCCTATGAAAAAGTTTGGGCACCCCTATTAATCTTAATCATTTTTAGTTCTAAATATTTTGGTATTTGCAACAGCCATTTCAGTTTGATATATCTAATAACTGATGGACACAGTAATATTTCAGGATTGAAATGAGGTTTATTGTACTAACAGAAAATGCGCAATATGCATTAAACCAAAATTTGACCGGTGCAAAAGTATGGGCACCTCAACAGAAAAGTGACATTAATATTTAGTACATCCTCCTTTTGCAAAGATAACAGCCTCTAGTCGCTTCCTGTAGCTTTTAATCAGTTCCTGGATCCTGGATAAAGGTATTTTGGACAAACAATTCAAGTTCAGTTAAGTTAGATGGTCGCCGAGCATGGACAGCCCGCTTCAAATCATCCCACAGATGTTCAATGATATTCAGGTCTGGGGACTGGGATGGCCATTCCAGAACATTGTCATTGTTCCTCTGCATGAATGCCTGAGGATTTGGAGCGGTGTTTTGGATCATTGTCTTGCTGAAATATCCATCCCCGGCGTAACTTCAACTTCGTCACTGATTCTTGAACATTATTCTCAAGAATCTGCTGATACTGAGTGGAATCCATGCGACCCTCAACTTTAACAAGATTCCCGATGCCGGCATTGGCCACACAGCCCAAAAGCATGATGGAACCTCCACCAAATTTTACAGTGGGTAGCATGTGTTTTTCTTGGAATGCTTTTTCTTTTTGGACGCCATGCATAACGCCTTTTTTTATAACCAAACAACTCAATTTTTGTTTCCAAAATGAAGCTGCCTTGTCCAAATGTGCTTTTTCATACCTCAGGCAACTCTATTTGTGGCGTACGTGCAGAAACGGCTTCTTTCTCATCACTCTCCCATACAGCTTCTATTTGTGCAAAGTGCGCTGTATAGTTGACCGATGCACAGTGACACCATCTGCAGCAAGATGATGCTGCAGCTCTTTGGAGGTGGTCTGTGGATTGTCCTTGACTGTTCTCACCATTCTTCTTCTCTGCCTTTCTGATATTTTTCTTGGCCTGCCACTTCTGGGCTTAACAAGAACTGTCCCTGTGGTCTTCCATTTCCTTACTATGTTCCTCACAGTGGAAACTGACAGGTTAAATCTCTGAGACAGCTTTTTGTATCCTTCCGCTGAACAACTATGTTGAACAATCTTTGTTTTCAGATCATTTGAGAGTTGTTTTGAGTAGCCCATGATGCCGCTCTTCAGAGGAGATTCAAATAGGAGATCAACTTGCAATTGGCCACCTTAAATACCTTTTCTTATGATTGGATACACCTGGCTATGAAGTTCAAAGCTCACTGAGGTTACAACCAATTTTGTGCTTCAGTAAGTCAGTAAAAAGTAGTTAGGGGAATTCAAATCAATAAAATGATAAGGGTGCCCATACTTTTGCACCGGTCAAATTTTGGTTTAATGCATATTGCACATTTTCTGTTAGTACAATAAACCTCATTTCAATCCTGAAATATTACTGTGTCCATCAGTTAATAGATATATCAAACAGAAATGGCTGTTGCAAACACCAAAATATTTAGAACAAAAAATGATTAAGATTAATAGGGGTGCCCAAACTTTTTCATAGGACTGTATATATATAAAAAAAGATTTTCTGCTTGGAAAACCCCTTTAAGTATATGTGGGTATGAAAATGCCATGACGATCCAGAGAGTGGCAATTTGTAAAAGATACAGTACACTCCAACAACATGTGTCCTAGTGTTGTCCAATTAACACAGGTATCACATTCCAAATCAGTGTAACGTTGAGCTTTAGTGTGCTTGAAATGAAGATTTATGCCACTCACACAATAATTCAGAGAGAAGGATAGGTGTTCTCTTGTGAAGACCTCCTCATGGCATTGCCCTTGTGGTCTCCAGACCATTCTCCATGCTCTAGGCCAAAGGTTCTCAAACTTATTTCGTCTACCGCACACTTTGAGAATCAATTATTTTATAGCACCCCCTAAAATTTTTATCTTTACCACATCTTAAAAATCACAATCGCAATCATTACTTTAACTTAATTATATTGGCCATATGAGTCTTATCCTGTTTCTGAGATTACATTATATATGAGACTGTTCTAATGAGAGCAATAAAACGCAACTTTATAAATAAGATTTAGCAAAACTTTTAATCAAATGAAAACAAACATTTCAATTTAAATTTTAAAACTAATCTAATGTGAAGGTGAATCTGATGATTTTTAAAAATGTCTTAATATCAGGCTCGAATGTACTCAAAAACAGCCATAAGTCATCGGGTCCGGTAACATGCAAACGATTTCTCTTTATAGTTAGCAGCGTTGTTGCAGCACTAAATCCACTTTCACACAAATACAATGATGGGAATGCTATATGCTATCAAAAATCATTGAACAATCAACCACATTCCAGGGTAAAATTACAGGATTGGTTTTTGTAGCCAAAATGTTTGGTAGCCATTCATACAGGATTGCACAAATTGCAATTGTTGAAACTTTATTGCTCACGGGCTACCTACGAAAGCCATGTTAATTATTTTATACAATCAAAAAGGACAGGAATAAGAACGGAATAATTGATGTAGTGTAGTAGGTAGGTTTTGATTTTAGTTTAAAATATTAGAAAAACACAAATCAACCCCCTAAACCACTTCAACACCCCCCCAATTTTCTCTGGGCCCTTTACTGCCACCCTGTAGGCCTCCAGTTATCACCCACTTTGAGAAAGACTGCTCTAGGCTTGCATTGCATCCAATTCCAAAATGAGAGTCATCGCGGTAGAGGATAGACCTCCAGTACTGCTTGCTGTGCACCATGATAGATTTTGACAGCAGTGGTGTGAGGGCAATGGAACCCCTATAGCTGGATGTATTGCTTGCATATCGATGTTGTGCAAATATTAAGCTTGGAATATAAGGTTCACTTTCACTTGCAGTACAGAATGAATCACTATGTGGCATTCTAACAATCAGATAATCCATCTGTCCAGGTTTCACCTCTGCACACCTCATCATGTTCTTCAGTTCAGGACATGCAGTGTTGAATAGTGCTAAAATCTTGGCACAGTGATCTGCCAGAGAGATAAACCAAAGTCTCTCGGTTCAAGGATTCTGTCCCTCTCATCTTACAATAAGTGGCAGTAACTAGCATGCCCCACTCTACTTAATCGTGTTTAAGGATTCATGTGGTTAAAAAAAACCCATTGCTTTCAATATGGCTTTTATGACCCTCCCACTTGACACAAATTAGACTAGGTGCTGCAAAATTTGATCATTGGCAAATATTATCGACATATGGCCTGGATTTGCATAACCTCATGGCTTGTCCTTCTTGGTGTAACAATTTCAATGTTGAAGAGTGTGTTCAGGGCTGCTGAGCTCTTCAGCAACGATTCTTAAATTGTATGGTATTAGTTTGTCAGTATAGTGTTAAAATGCATCTGTTATAGGATAAATGCAGGTACCACTTACTGTAGCCCATCTATTTGCTGAAATTGAGGGCAGTATCTGATAAAAAGTAAAAGGAAAAATACCAGATCTAAGTATTTCACTCATCCTTAAAAAAATCAATTGAAATACAGCACAGATAGCTTCACATAAGATGACAGCTCTCAGGAATTTACTATATTGAAAATGATGTACCTTTTCTTGTCTGGAATGAAGATTGCAGAGTATTACAATGTGTACATTGAATAGTATTTTATCCCAAAAATAGATATTTATTGGGGAAATCAACCAATGAAAGGCATTTTATTTAACCATTATTATTCTGTTTTCTACAATGATGAATTCCTAGATCGTATTATATGTCTTTGTGGTGATTAAAATGTTCATTTCACAGGTATCATAGTGGCTCAGTGGTTAGCACTACAGCCTTGCAGTGCTGGAGTCCTGGGTTCAAATCCTGCCAAGGACAAAAGCATTTGCAAGGAGTTTGTATATTCTCCCCATGTTTGTGTAGACTTCCTTCCATACTCCAAAGACATACTAATAGGGAAAAACATACATTGTAAGCCCTATATAGAGCTCACAATCTAAATATGTATTTATTTCTATATTGCACTGTTATAGAAATACATTGCACTTCTTGCAACTCTGTAGATATTTGCTGTATACGCAATCTAATAAAATGGGCAAGCTCTGGTATAGTGTCTCACTGTTAAAGTCAATCTCCAGCCAAAAATTTACACCTAAATTGTGGATAGATTTTTGGCAGCTAAACAACCTCTTCAAACATACGTCTAAGAAATCTCTGCAATTCAGTTTTGGGAATCAGTTCAAAGAAAGCATGCTCTAGAGTAAGAAAACATACAAAGGAGAGCTACAAAACTGGTAATGGGCATAAAAGTTATGAGGAAACATTAGAAAAACTAAATGAAATTTCATCTTCAGAAGAGACATGTAAGGGGCACTCTCTTTGTCTGGTTTCAATCTCCAGAGGTGACAAGGCTCATTCACCATAAGAACTGTAAATCTGTGAAATAATATACCCTAGGAGCTGGTCACAGAAGAAATATATACAGCCGATAACTCCAAAAGACTTAGATGTTATCATAAAGCAAAATCACATTGATGCTTATGTAATAATATAGAACTCTTGTTTCCAACAGCCTTTGGGCTAGTTCACACGTGAACTGCCCACGCGAGTTTTGACACAGAGAGAGACACGGCGAGCCGCGTCTCTCTCTTGTCAAAACCCGCCCACCGCGACCATCGCGGTCGCGGCTTTCACCTCCGCTGTCGGCTCAAATGAATGAGCCAACATGGAGGGTGCTGCAGCCGGGCGGAAGCCGTGCGGCGCAGCCTGCGCGGCTTCCGCCTGAAGAAAGAGCATGTCGCTTCTTTTCTTCGCTAGCAGCAGCCCGCCACTAGCGGAGAAAAGAAGCCCGGCGGTCTCCATAGACCACCATTATAAGGGGAGGTTTTGGACGCGAAATCCGCTGTCAAAAACCTCCCCTTATACTCACGTGTGAACTAGCCCTTTCCCTTCAGCCATGTCCTTTCTCATCCATCGGTTAAACAAGATGGACTTATATGTTTTATCAACTGTACTACAAGTATAAGTGGAGTTGGCGTGCCTCATTCCAGTTTAAATATATATATATATATATATATATATATATATATATATATATATAGTATATATATATATATATATATATATATATATATATATATATATACACTGTATATATATATCCCAGATGTTTTGATTGGAATGTTTAAATTGAATACTAAACCACTTGTATTATATTAAAAGGGCTTTCAAGGCAAATAAAATTAAAAAAAAAGTCTTAGTGCTATTGATGGGATAATAAATGGACCCATATACCTTTAGCAGTGTTTTCAGTCATTTCTGGGTGTCTCTGGGATCTCCTCCTATCTTCTGCATTTGTTTACAGGTTCAGCTTCAAGCTATGTAACTTCCATGCTAGCTACCTCTCACCTCACTCCCCCCTTCCTCTCTACCTCCCTACCATACACCCCCTCCCTGTCTCTCTAGCTATCCCACCCACTACTAACTCTTCCCAAACTACTTAACCTAACACCCAACCCCATTACATACTTATCTCTCTTCCTTGCAGTCTTCCTCCTGAGGGAAGGCCCCTTCTTCTTTTCTGACTGTTGGCGAGCGCTCTGTTTTCCTAGCGCTGATCTGTGCTCTGCAGTGATGATCCACCTCTACTGCGCATGCGTGGGAGCTGCAAGGTAGAGGCAGATTATCATCAGCAGAGCTCAGTGCAGAGGTGGGAGAAGCTGCGTCAGTCAACAAGGAGGAGCCATCCTGCAGGAAGAAACCTGAAAGGTAAGTATGATAACGTGGATGGGGGGAGGGGGTAGAGTAGTAGTGACGATCTGTTTCCCTTTGGATAGTCACCGAATAACCAGTAAATGTCCCTGGAGCGGTCACAAGACAGGGATATGGGTAAATATACATTTTGTATTAATTATGCTATTTATAAAGTAGGAGGGGGGAGGGTCTTTAGATTAGTGAAGGGATTTATCCCGGACAACCTCTTTAAGCAGGAGGCATGAGAAGCTGAGTAGCTACTGCACACAACCAGTCTAACCTTGTAATACTGCTTTACCTGCATATAGTACATATCTCTGTAGGGGTGACTGAGGCAAAGTTACCTATAGTAGGAAATTAGTAGGCAATGGCTTCCTAGTCTGCAAAGTAGGTACCAGAAAAGTAGGGGGAGATGAGAAGTAAAGAACCCCAGGTACACAACTTTTTATGCTGTGACAATTTAATACAAGTTTATTCAGACAAGATACCTTATTTCTGTGAGAGATCTTCACTTAACTCATTTAAGGTTATATTGGTTTTGAGTTCCAATAATGGAACACTAGGCATAAACGGATTAACAATATGATGAACTCAGGCCATGTCTTTGGGCAGCATGGACCATCATTTCCTCCCATAACATAATCATAGTTAAAAGATGTTTAACAACTACTACTGTAGTTTATTAACCCCCCTTCAGGACCAAGACAATTTTTATTTTTGTATTTCCTTTTTTCTCTCCCCACATTCCAAGAGCCATATTTTTTTTAATTTTTCACTTCACATGAAGGCTTACTGTTTGCAAAACAAATTGTACTTTGTAATGGCACCATTCAATATCCTGTGCAATGTACTGGGAAGCTAGAAAAAAACATCTGAATAAGGTGGAATTGGGAGAAAAAATGCATTTGTGCCAAATTTTTATGGGTTTAATTTTTACAGCATTCACTATGTGATAAAAATAACATGTTACCTATATTCTTTTGATTATTAAAATCATGGCAATACCAAATGTATATAGCCCCCATTATCGTCTATGGGATATGTGGGTTTCTGCAGTTAACCACTTTTTTAAGTAGATTAGGATTACGTTCAGGGACAAGAGCTTCCTTTGGATTTAAAAAAAAACACAGAAATTGTGTTTTTGCAAGGTGAGGCCTTACCCTTAGAATGAGGCCCCACTTTGTGAATACGCATTTTTTTTTGTTGCAGATTTTGCTGAGGCTTTTTGAGCCAAAGCCAAGGATGGCTACAAAAGGAATGGAAAATATATAGGAAGTTCTTATATTTCTACCTTCTACCCAATCCAGTCCTGACTTTGGCCCCAAAAAACTGCAGCAAAATCTGCAACAAAAAAGCTGCATTTCTGCAACGTGGGGCTTTAGCCTTATAGAGGTTTTTTAGGCAAAAAGCTGCAACATTTTTAAATATAGTACAACACATTTTGGCCCAGAATCACATACTCTATTAAATGAGACTTAGGCTGGGTTCACACGATGTCTTTTGGCACGTAATGTGGCACGTAGACGCAAAATCACAGCCGCAAAATAGCGCAGCGTATACGGTCCCGGCTCCCATTGAAATCAATGGGAGCATATATGGGCTGCAAAAGCGCCCGCAGCGTCTACGTGCCACATTACGTGCCAAAAGACATTGTGTGAACCCGGCCTAACTTGTCTGAAAACTTACTGACTAGAGATGAGCGAACACTAAAATGTTCGAGGTTCGAAATTCGATTCGAACAGCCGCTCACTGTTCGAGTGTTCGAACGGGTTTCGAACCCCATTATAGTCTATGGGGAACATATACTCGTTAAGGGGGAAACCCAAATCCGTGTCTGGAGGGTCACCAAGTCCACTAAGACACCCCAGGAAATGATGCCAACACCTCTGGAATACAACTGGGACAGCAGGGGAAGCATGTCTGGGGGCATCTAACACACCAAAGACCCTCTATTACCCCAACATCACAGCCTAACAACTACACACTTTACACATTCAAAAAAAACTCTATCAAAGTGGGAAAATACCTGGAAACCTTCTTTACTCCCCAAATGGATGGACACAAACCCCAATTTAAGCTCAACAAACAGTAACAACCACCCCTTTAAACCATGACAACCACAGATGGAATAGGCAATGGGAAATCCTTTAGTCCTCACCCACAACTGTCATTGTGTGTGTGTGTGTGTGATGTGGTAAGACCTTCCAAAATTGACTTTTCTAGCCCTTAACATGAGCCCTTCCAAACAAAGTTACAGGACCTTAAGCTGAGCTAACAGCAGCAGAGATTGAGGCCCTTGGCATGAGTAGAGCCTTGTACCAGCAGTGTTTTTGGCCCTTAGGGTGAGTTGAGCCTTGTACCAGCGTGTGTCCCTTAACATCAGGCGGGCCCTAAGTTCTGCGCTTTGCACAAAAGTTCCACATTAACTAGGCTGAATGGTACAAACCTTAGTAGGCCCGAGAACCAGGAACAGGTCTTGCAATGGCTGTCGGATAACGCTTAAAGCAAATTGTCCACCAGCCAGTCAGCCTCTACCTCCTCTCCTCCTCTTACCCAACAGTCTTGTCCTCCTTCCACCCAAAATTCCCAATCTTCCCAGAACAATAACCCCAACTGTCCCTGCTCCCCAGAGCTGTTCTCCCTTCCTTTGACTGTACCGCAACCTGCCCCTCCATTTCGCAATTCCACGGACCTAACAGACGAGTATCTGTGTCCAGATGCTCAAACACTAGAGTCTCCTCCATCTCCGGTCGATTTGGTGGCGGATGACCAGCAACCCACCCTCATCGACGACAATGAGACGCAGTTGCTGTCAGGGCAGCCAGTTGACATGCGCATTGTGCAGGAGGAGGAGGCGAGACAGGAGTTGGAAGAGGAGGTGGTGGACGATGAGGACACCGACCCCACCTGGACAAGGCGGATGTCAAGCTGGGAAAGTAGTGTGGATGTTGAGACAGGTGCAGCACCAAAAAGGGTAGCTAGAGGCAGAGACATGTCCAGAGGCAGAGGTCAGCTGCTTTGCCGAAGCCAAGCCAGACCCAGAATGTCCGAAGATGTTCCCTTTTGTACCCAGCCCAGAAAAACTCCCCCATCGAGGGCACGTTTCTCGAAGGTGTAGAGTTTTTTCAAGGAATGCGCCGAGGACAGATATAGTGTCATCTACACAATTTGCCTCTCGAAATCGAGTAGGGGCCCTGAGAAGAGCAACCTGTCCACCACTACAATGCACCGTCATTTGGAATCCAAGCACTGGAATCAGTGGCAGGCAGCAACGGCAGGACAAACGTCGCCCGCCGTTCATGCCACTGCCTCTGCTCACAGTGCTGGCGATGCACTCCAGAGGACGAGCCAGGACATCACTTCATCTGCCTCCGCCACTTTGTTGACTTCTCCCTCATCCTCCCCTGTTTCTGTCTTATCTCCTTCTCCTGCACCATCAAAGGCACCATCAGGCGCTTCTTTACAACAACCCACCATCTCTCAGACATTGGAGCGCCGGCAGAAATACACCGCTAACCACCCACCCACGCAAGCCTAGAACGCCAACATCGCTAAACTGCTGGCCCAGGAGATGTTGGCGTCCCGGCTTGTTGAAACTCCCGCCTTCCCGGAGCTGATGGCAACTGTGGCACCTCACTATGCCGTCCCTAGCCATCACAATTTCTCCCGGTGTGGCATCCCCGCCTTGCACCAGCACGTGTCACTCAAGATCAGGTGGGCCCTTAGTTCCGCGCTTTGCTGCAAGGTCCACTTGACCACCGACACTTGGACAAGCGCTTGTGGTCAGGGATGCTGCTTATCTTTAAGGACAGGCAGGGTGAATGTGGTGGAGTCTGGTCCCGGGGTGCAAACTGAGGTACCTTATCTCCTCTCCCAGGCCAAAATTCATGGCAGGAGTAGACTGAAACCCTACGACGCTGAAACCTCCACCCCAGCTACTAGCGGCAAACGCTAAAACACTGGTGTGGGGAGACATCAGCAGGCGGTGCTGAAGCTTATCAGCTTGGGGGACAGACAGCACAGTGCCTCCGAGGTCAGGGATGCCATCCTGGCTGAGATGGCATTTTTTTTTCCCTGCTACACCTGGGGCCTGGCATTTTTACGCCTGTGATAATGGCTGGAATCTGGTAGTGGCTCTGGAGCTTGCCAGCCTCCAACACGTTCCATGTTTGGCCCACGTCTAACTTAGTGGTGCAACGTTTTTTGAAAACATACCCAAATGTACCGAAGCTACTGTTGAAAATGCGGCGCTTGTGCGCCCACTTTTGCAAGTGTACAGGTAGTCCTCGACTTACGACGTTGATCCGTTCTTGCACGGCGGCGTAAACCGAATTTCGACGTAAGTCGGAACCTACCATACCGACGCTGCGTAGGAACGGATCAACCCCCCCCCCCTTTAAAATAAAACCCTGAAACAGAATGTGAAACTTACCGTACGGTGCAGGGTGGGCGGGCGGGCATTCAGGCCTCCTCTTTCTCCGATGTTCCGTCCTCCTCCGGCGCTCGCAAGCTGATAATGGCCTGGGCGCATGCGCAGTAGCCGTAATAGAAGCATCATGATACTGCGCATGTGCCCTGGCCATTATCAGCTTGCGAGCGCCGGAGGAGGACGGAACATCGGAGAAAGAGGAGGCCTGAATGCCCGCCCACCCACCCTGCACCGTATGGTAAGTTTCACATTCTGTTTCAGGGTTTTATTTTACAAGCTCACTTGTAACAGCAAGCTGCCAGCATTGATTTTCCGCAGGCTAGTCCTTGCTAGCTGGGAGTGCTGGCAGTTTTCTGTTACAAGGGAGCTGTCGTAACCGCGAAACGTCGTAACCCGGGACCGTCGGAACCCGAGGACTACCTGTACAGGAGTCGCTGCTAGCCTAAAAACACTCTAGCAAGGCCTACATCTGTCCAAACACAGGCTGTTGTCCGTCATTCACACACGCTGAAACCCTACAATACCATATCTTGAGCAGGGTGTGTGAGCTGCACAGACCTTTGATGGAGTTCCATCTACAAAACCCAAGGGTTCCTCAAAGTCAGCTCCCAAAGTTTCTGCACCATGAGTTTCCAGGGGTGGCAGAGTTATGGATAGGGGCAGAGGCATGGATAGGGATGATGTCTAGGGGCAAAAGCAGTGTGGATGTGGAGGCAAGCTAAGCAGAAAAAACTGGGGGTACAAGCAGAGGCATGGACTGGGGTGATATCTAGGGGCAAAAGCAGTGTGGATGTGGAGGCAAGCTAAGCAGCAAAAACTGGGGGTACAAGCTAAGGCATGGACTGGGGTGATGTCTAGGGGCAAAAGCAGTGTGGATGTAGAGGCAAGCTAAGCAGCAAAAACTGGGGGTACAAGCTAAGGCATGGACTGGGGTGTTGTCTAGGGGCAAAAGCAGTGTGGATGTGGAGGCAAGCTAAGCAGGGAAAAAGGTGGCTAGAGGCAAAGGGATGTCCAGAGGCAGAAGACAGCTGCATGACAGAAGCTAGACCTGAGCCAGCAAGGCCCAAGATGCCCTCTTTTCTAGCTTCCTTAGAAAAATTCCCCCATCGAGGCCACGTTCCTCGCTGGGGGAGATAATTTCTAAATGTATAGGTCGAGGACAAACTGAGTGTGGTTTACACACTTTGCAATGCGACTCCCCATCTCCCAAGCCTTTCATTCCAGGCTAAAGTACAGCACAACCCACCCACATGCCCAAGGCTTCAACGGCCTCATCTCAAAAATTCTGGCCCAGGAGATGTTGGGGTCCCGGCTTGTGGACACTCTGCCCTTTTTGGGCCTGCTGGCTACTGCGCCACCTCACTGTGCCGTCCACACCAGCACTTTTCCCCAAACATGAGGCGGTCCCTAAGTTCAGCGCTTTGCCCAAAAAATCCACGTGACCAGCTACAAATGGACAAGTGCATGCGGACAGGGACGCTACCTTTCAATCTTGGCACAGTGGTTGAATGTACTTGAGGCATGGACCGGGTCACAAAATGTGGTGGACTGACTTGTCTCCCCACACAACATTCCTGGGAGGAGGGCTGAAACACCACCCTCCTCCTCCGCTGTTAGATTGACCCCAGCTACGAGCTGGAAACGCTGCAACACTGGTGTGGGGAGACGTCAGCAGGCTGGGCTGAAGCTCATCAGCTTGGGGGACGGACAGAACACTGCCTCTGAGGTCAGGGATGCCATCCTGGATGAGATGGCAATTTGATTATCCCCGCTGCCCCTGGGGCCAGGCTTTTTTGTCTTGTTGGAGGGCTCTGGAGCTTGCCAGCCTCCAACACGTTCCATGCCTGGCCCACGTGTTCAATGTAGTGGTGCAACGATTTTTAAAAACATACCCCAAATTAGCTGAGCTAAGGGTGAAAGTGCGGCACTTGGACACCCACTTTCCCAAGTCTACAGTACCTGGAGCTAGCCGCAATACACTCCAGCAAGGCCTACATCTGCCTGAAGCACCTACTGTTGTGCGAGGTCACCACACGCTCTAACCCTAGATACCGTATGTTGAGCAGGGTGTGTGAGCAGCAGAGACCTTTGATGGAGTACCAGCTACAAAACCCAAGGGTTCCTCAGAGTCAGCTCCCTCACTTTCTGCACCATGAGTTTCCATGGGTGGCAGACTTATGGCTAGAGGCACAGGCATGGATAGGGGTGATGTGTAGGGGCAAAAGCAGTGTGGATGTGGAGGCAAGCTAAGCAGCAAAAACTGGGGGTACAAGCAGCCGGTGGCATCATCACTGACAAGCACAGCTGTCTGTCAGCTGACAGGCTGACTTTCACCAAAATGAACAGACAATGGATAGACTCATCATATACATGTCAGTTACATGACAAATTTAGTGCAATTTGCAAGTCCAAGATGGGTTGGAGATCTGCAGAGAGGAATCTCACCACCTCTTGCGGGTGCCATCATTTGGAAGGCAAGCCCTGGGCTCAGTGGGTGAGAGCAAGCGCAGGATAATCGTCGTTTGGCCTTGCGGCCACTGCCTCTCCCACTGTTGACAGGGCTGGCGCTGCAGTCCAGACCAGCAGGCAGGACACCTCCACATCTGCCTCTGACACTTTGGGGAGTTCACCCTCATCCTCACCTTTTCCTGCCACTTCTCCTTTTGCCCGCGCCATCATGCGCCTCTTCCCAGCAACTCCCCATCTCCCAGGCCTTTCATTTCATGCTAAAGTACAGCGCAACCCACACACATGCCCAAGGCTTCAACGGCCTCATCTCAAGAAATCTGGCCCAGGAGATGTTGGAGTCCCAGCTGGGGAACACTCTGCCCTTTTTGGGCAGAGTGTCTACTGCGCCACCGCACTGTGCCGTCCACACCAGCACTTTCCCCCAAACATGAGGCGGTCCCTAAATTCAGCGCTTAGCCCTAAAGTTCCACGTGACCAGGTACGAATGGACAAGTGCATGCGGACAGGGACGTTACCTTTCAATTTTGGCACAGTGGTTGAATGTAGTTGAGGCGTGGACCAGGTCGCAAAATGTGGTGGCCTGACTTGTCTCCCCACACAACATTCCTGGGAGGAGAGCTGAAACACCACCCTCCTCCGCTGTTAAATTGACCCCAGCTACGAGCTGGAAACGCTGCAACACTGGTGTGGGGAGACGTCAGCGGGCCGTGCTGAAGCTCATCAGCTTGGGGGGCAGACAGCACACTGCCTACAAAGTGAGTCATGCCATCCTCGATGAGACGGCAATGTGGTTTTTGCCACTGCACCTGGGCCCAGGCATGTTGTCATGTGTGATAATAGCCGTAACCTGGGATCGGCTCTGTAGCTTGGCAGCCTGCAAGATATTCCATGCCTGGGCCACGTTTTTAACTCATTGCTGCTAATCTTTTTAAAAAGGTACCCCAATGTTCCTGAGCTACTGGTGAAAGTGTGGCGCTTGTGCGGATAGTTTTTAAAGTCTATAGTTGCCGCTGCTAGCCTCTATGCACTCCTACAACACCTGTACCTGCTGGAACAACGGCTGTTGTGCGACGTCTCCACACTGCTGGCACTAAACATATCATGTGTTGAGCAGAGTGTGTGAGCAGCACAGACCTTTGATGTAGTTCCAACTCCAAAACCCTCGGGTTCGTCAAAGTCAACTCCCTCAGTTGCTCAACCATGAGTGGCCATGGGTGGCAGACTTATGTGAAATCCCATCCCATCCATTGCACTGGACACGAAACATTAGCATGCGCTCATCACAACTCCGGATATGGCAGCTGCGTTAAGCAGGGTGCAGGGTACAACACAGACCAGGCCCGAGCACCAGGAACAGGTGTTAGAAATACTGCAGCATCCGCCATTTCCTTCCAATTTTGGGGTTTTGGACCCGCCACCGACTTGTCTGGACCTCAGTGGGGATCATGAGACACAGTTGCCATCAGGGCAAGCTGTGGTCATGTGCGGTTTGCAGTAAGGGGGCAGTGCGCAATTGGAAGAGGAGTTGGTGGATGACGAGGCCACCGACCCCACATGGACAGGGGTGATGTCTAGGGGCTAAAGCAGTGTAGATGTAGAGGGAAGCTAAATCAACAAAAAACCTGGGTAGAAGCAAAGGCATAAACTGGGGTGATGTTTAGGGGCTAAAGCAGTGTAGATGTGGAGGGAAGCTAATTCAACAAAAAAACAGGGTAGAATAGACAGTGTAAGGGGAGTAGCTGAGGGATCGCTGTCTTAACCACTTTTTGGCACAAAATTAACTTCCAAAGCCAAATATGGTGCAAGTATATGATGCAAGGACACCTACACACCTATCTCTGACACATTGGGGAGTTCACCCTCATGCGCCCTTTTGGCCTGCACCATCATGCGCCTCTTCCCAGCCACTCCACATCTCCCAAGCTTTTCATTGCAGGCAGAAGTACAACACAACCCACCCCCATGCCCAAGCCTTTAACAGCCTCATCGATAAACTGCTGGCCCTGGAGATGTTGGTGTTTGATTATGCTTCTGGATACCCAGGCCTTCCGTCAGCAGATGGCAGCTGGGGCACCTCCCTATGCTGGGCCTAGCCGTTACTACTTCTCTTGGTGTGCTGTCCCTGCCTTGCGCCTGCATGTGTCCAATAACATCAGTCGGGCCCAGAGCTCTGCCCTTTGCTGCAAGGTCCACTTGACCACCGACACATGGACAAGCGCCTGTGGTCAGGGATGCTGCAGTGCTTATCTTTAATGACAGGCAGGGTGAATGTGGTGGAGTCTGGTCCCCGGGTGCAAACTGGGGTGGCCTATCTCCTCTCCCAGGCCAAAATTCATGGCAGGAGTAGACTGAAACCCTACGACGCTGCAACCTCCACCCCAGCTACTAGCGGCAAACGCTGTAACACTGGTGTGGGGAGATGTTAGCAGGCCGTGCTGAAGCTGATCAGCTTGGGGGACAGACAGCACAGTGCCTCCGAGGTCAGGGATGCCATCCTGGCTGAGATGGCATTTTTTTTTCCCTGCTACACCTGGGGCCTGGCATTTTTGCGCCTGTGATAATGGCTGGAACCTGGTAACAGATCTGGAGCTTGCCAGACTCAAACACGGTCCACGCATGGCCCATATTTTCAACTTGTTGGTGCCATGTTTCTTTGAAACCTACACCATTGTGCCTGATATACAGGTCAAAGTGGGGCCATTTTCGTAAGTGAGAACTAGCCTCTGCTAGGCAGAAAACATTCAGAGCACACTCCTCTCATCTTCGCACCGTTGGCTGGCGGAGGAAGACGAGGGGGTTGGAGTGGCATCTGATGTCCCTGTCCCACACGAGGCTAGAGGGTGCACTTCAGTGCATCCCATTGCTTCACCACAAATGGTGTGAAGGGGAGTGGAAAATGGAGGAAATGGAGAGTGACCCTTACAGTTGGGGCCAGCAAAGGCATGCCAAGTAACACACTGGCACACATGGCTGACTTCATCTTGGGTTGCTTTTCAAGAGTCTAACACATATTTCACATCATGGAGAACAAATAATACTGGATTTTTACAAGCCTCGAACCCCGGTCTAGGTCTAATGTCTGTTCCTTTCTTATATTAGGGGAGAGGGGAAAAAAATTACTTCAGTGATACGTTTAGTGTACATAGACTGACTATTAATGTGTATCCCACTTAGTGTTGTTAGGGTTACACACCGTCACAACCTGGCTAAAGCTTCTATAGCTGTTAATAAAGTCAACATAACTTTACGGTATCCAAAAAGACAGCTGGTACCGACAGAGAGCAAGACAAATGTCAACCAAAGCTGTGAGCTCTGAACACCCACAGTGACTTTGGCGTCATCATCATTATAAGGGAGCGGATGGTAATAAATAACGTGGCAGTGCCTAAAACCCAAAAAGCTTATACAACTATATTTACATTAAGATACACAAATTACACTTTTTAGTAGCATGTCATGAGACAAGCTGATAAGATCTTCCTTTGTGCAGTGCTATTTGAAAGTTAAACGCTGCCTTCATTTTAATTCTGGAGAAGGTGCAGACATTAGATTTAGAACATGTTGTCTTCATTGTCCAAATCCTCTATATAGGTAATGTGTTTTTCGGGCCGAGCTGTCTGGGAACGAGCTGGTGCAGCACTGACAACCTGGGTGAATATGGCAAGAGCCTGAGATGTAGGGTGAATGAATCCCCAAATTATTTGGGGAATTTCCACTCAGAAACTGGCACTATATGGCAGTGGCAGGACTTGAAGGTATTTGTAACCCCAATATATTCTTTGAATTCCCAGTCAGAAACTGGCACTATATGGCAGTGGCAGGACTTGAAGGTATTTGTAACACCAATATATTCTTTGAATTCCCAGTCAGACAATGGCACTATATGGCAGTGGCAGGACTTGAAGGTATTTGTAACACCAATATATTCTTTGAATTCCCAGTCAGAAACTGGCACTATATGTCAGTAGCAAGAAATGAGGGTATTTGTAACCCCAATATATTCTTTGAATTCCCAGTCAGAAACTGGCACTATATGGCAGTGGCAGGACTTGAAGGTATTTGTAACACCAATATATTCTTTGAATTCCCAGTCAGAAACTGGCACTATATGTCAGTAGCAAGAAATGAGGGTATTTGTAACCCCAATATATTCTTTGAATTCCCAGTCAGAAACTGGCACTATATGGCAGTGGCAGGACTTGAAGGTATTTGTAACACCAATATATTCTTTGAATTCCCAGTCAGAAACTGGCACTATATGGCAGTGGCAGGACTTGAAGGTATTTGTAACCCCAATATATTCTTTGAATTCCCAGTCAGAAACTGGAACTATATGGCAGTGGCAGGACTTGAAGGTATTTGTAACACCAATATATTCTTTGAATTCCCAGTCAGAAACTGGCACTATATGGCAGTGGCAGGACTTGAAGGTATTTGTAACCCCAATATATTCTTTGAATTCCCAGTCAGAAACTGGCACTATATGGCAGTAGAAAGAAATGAGGGCATTTGTAACCCCAATATATTCTTTGAATTCCCAGTCAGAAACTGACACTATATGGCAGTGGCAGGACTTGAGTGGATTTGTAACCCCAATATATTCTTTGCATTCCCAGTCAGACAATGGCACTATATGGCAGTGGCAGGACTTGAAGGTATTTGTAACCCCAATATATTCTTTGAATTCCCAGTCAGACAATGGCACTATATGGCAGTAGCAAACATAGTGGGTATATATAGCCCCAATTCTATTGCTAGGGGACTTGCA
Source organism: Leptodactylus fuscus (assembly GCF_031893055.1). NCBI lineage: Eukaryota > Metazoa > Chordata > Amphibia > Anura > Leptodactylidae > Leptodactylus > Leptodactylus fuscus. Next base: position 58,963,195 of record NC_134267.1, on the reverse strand, counting down.
GTGTATTTCTGGGGTGAAGGTGGGGGGGCACACCATTGGAACGGGGATCGGGGGTATATATAGGGTATACGGGAATACACTGTCAGTGTATTCCATTCAGGATCCTGGGAAAGCTGGGTTGCGGCGATTGAGCCCATCAGTGCCACGTTACACTGACAAGCTTCTCCCTGGAATTGATGTTATATGTAACCCCAATATATTCTTTGAATTCCCAGTCAGACAATGGCACTATATGGCAGTAGCAAACATAGTGGGTGTATATAGCCCCAATTCTATTGCTAGGGGACTTGCAGTGTATTTCTGGGGTGAAGGTGGGGGGGCACACCGTTGGAACGGGGATCGGGGGTATATATAGGGTATACGGGAATACACTGTCAGTGTATTCCATTCAGGATCCTGGGAAAGCTGGGTTGCGGCGATTGAGCCCGTCAGTGCCACGTTACACTGACAAGCTTCTCCCTGGAATTTAGCTCTTACAAGAGCTGTTGTGGTTGTCTTCTCCTTCCTATCCTAGATTGTCCCTGCCTACCCAGAATCTAAGCCCTAGCTAAATGGACGGAAACCTCCGTCCCCGGTGAATTGCAAGCTCAGAATGACGCGAACCTGGGCGGCGCTGTTCTTTTAAATCAGAGGTCACATGTTTTCGGCAGCCAATGGGTTTTTCCTACTTTTTTCAACGTCACCGGTGTCGTAGTTCCTGTCCCACCTACCCTGCGCTGTTATTGGAGCAAAAAAGGCGCCAGGGAAGGTGGGAGGGGAATCGAGTAATGGCGCACTTTACCACGCGGTGTTCGATTCGATCATGGCGAACAGCCTAATATCCGATCGAACATGAGTTCAATAGAACACTGTTCGCTCATCTCTATTACTGACCATTTAATTTCTGTTCTCCTTTGGTTGGTTGATTATTTTTTTGGTTAACTTTATTAACCACCATGCTAAATTGTTGGCAATCAATGGTAAATTGTAGTATTTAGGAAACATTTTATTGATGTCACCGTATCTCTTTAATTTATGTCTGTTATTGTTTTGTATTGAGGCTCTTGCTCTGTCAGGAAGGTAGTAATTGAATACCGTATATACTCGAGTATAAGCCGACCCGAATATTAGCCGAGACTCCTAATTTTACCACAAAAAATTGGGAAAACTTATTGACTTGAGTATAAGCCGAGGGGGGGAAATCCACCATTGCAGATAAAAAGTCTGGTAATGTGCATCGCAACTTAGTAACTCCATGGGGATCATAGTAATAGCAGTTAACCCCATCATGTCCTCACATTAACGCCCTGTGTGCCTCACATAAAAATATGAAAAATATGCTGAAAAAGTCGGCTTATACTCGAGTATATACGGTACTTTGTTCTGTGCAAAGTTGAATGTGATGACAACAAAAATCATCAATGGAAATCAAATTTATAACCAATGGAGGCCTGGATTTGGAGTAACCCTCAAAATTAAAGTGGAAAAACACACTACAGGCTGATCTAACTTCAATGTAATGTTCTTAAAACATGTCAAAATGAGGCTCAGTAGTGTGTGTGGCCTCAATGTGCCTGTATGACCTCTCTACAATGCCTTTGGCATGCTCCTGATGAGGTTGCAGATGGTCTCCTGAGGGATCTGCTCCCAAACCTGGACTAAAGAATCTGCCAACTCCTGGACAGTCTGTGGTGCAACATGATGTTGGTGGATGTAGCGAGACATGATGTCCCAGATGTGCTCAATTGGATTCAGGTATGGGGAACAGGAGGGCCAGTCCATAGCTTCAATGCTTTAATCTTGTTGGAACTGCTGACACACTCCAGCCACATGAGGTGTGGCATTGTCCTGCATTAGGACAAACCCAGGGCCAACTACACTAGCATATGGTCTCACAAGGGGTCTGAGGAGCTCATCTCAGTACCTAATGGCAGTCAGGCTACCTCTGGTGAGCACATGGAGGGCTGTGTGGCCCCACACCATTACTGACCCACTGCCAAACCGGTCATGCTGAAGGATGTTGCAGGCAGCAGATCACTCTCCACAGCGTCTCCAGACTCTGTCATATCTGTCACATGTCAGTGTGAACCTGCTTTCATCTTTGAAGAGCACAGGGCGCCAGTGGCGAAGTTGCCAATCCTGGTGTTCTGTGGCAAATGCCAAGCATACTGCATGGTGTTGGGCTGTGAGTGCAACCCCCATCTGTGAACGTTGGGCCCCCATACCATCCTCGTTTCTAACCGTTTGTGCAGACACATGCACATTTGTGGCCTGCTGGAGGTCATTTTGCAGGGCTCTGGCAGTGCTCCTCCTGTTCCTCCTTGCACAAAGGCGGAGGTAACAGTCCTGCTTCTGGGTTGTTGCCCTCCTACGGCCTCCTCCACGTCTCCTGGTGTACTGGCCTGTCTCCTGACAGACACAGCAAACTTTCAAAACATGAGCCAGAAAGCATTGGTACTGAGATGCGGTCTGTGGTTCCCACCTGCAGAACCCTCCTTTATTGAGTGTGTCTCGATAATTGCCAATAATTTCCATCTGTTGTCTATTCCATTTGCACAACAGCATGTGAAATTGATTGTCAATCAGTGTTGCTTGGAGTTACATTGTGTTGCTTAAGCATTCCCTTTATTTTTTTGAGCAGTGTATATTACTGTATATATTAGAGCTTGAAAAAGCCAGTGGTCCTTACTTTTACTTATACTCTGATACACCAGTGGCACTAGTACTGATTGTTATGTTATGGCGTATGGAAAGACAGGGAGTGATCTCTCAAGCAGCGTGTTTAGTGAATCCTGCTGAGATAACTGAGTAGCGCCCCTTACTCTAATCCACAAATTATATCCCTTGAGGGCTTCTATAAAGTTTTATCAAGAACAGCTGAATTTCTAGTGTGAATAGCGATATCTCACATAATTGCCATAGCTCGGCAGGAGCCAACACTACTACATAAATATAAGCACAGACATTCCCACAGTGCTAAATGCAGGGCTTGAAACTTTACAAGGTTGATGATTCTCTGCATTGAGAGAAACAGTTAACGGGATGTGAATGTAAGAAACAAATGTGAATAGATATATGTAAATATATTTATATATTCAGCAAATCATTTTCCAATTACAGGAAATGCAATCCTTTCATAAAAATATCTAAGTTATCATGTACATGGTGTTGTCCTGACCATAAGGAAAACTAAGACTGTAAAGCAATACAAAAACCATATAAGCCTATTGAAGAGGCTCCAAATAAGGCCCATATAGCAATCTGTATATTAGTGCATTAATATGAAGAATTATCATGAATCACTATTTTTATCCCTTAGTGTATTCAATCTGTAAATGTAATCTAGCAGTTTGACTTACTTTTAATTTCACATAATAAGTTCCCTGGATCCAGCTGTTACAGTGACAACCTGATGCCACTTATGTCACGAAGATCACATGAAATGGGCCCTTCCTCCACTGCGAACCCCAACTGCGGCAGGTTCAGAGATGGAAACCTTGGCAACTACCAACCCTGATACCACCTACACAGAGTCCACGAGTCAAGGGCTCCCATCCATTTACTTTTGCTCCATTTTTCTCAGGTTATATCTACCTCCCTCATGGCTAGATGACTTAGGGAGCCTTCACACTGAGTTTACGCTCCGCTCATTCATACACGTAAACACGTGTCAAAGTGCCCGCTGTAAAACACAATCCCAGTCTTACGCGCGCTACACATTGAAATCAATGGGAGGCTTTTAAACACATTGATTTCAAAGTATAGCGCGCGTAAGACCAGCACACATTGAAGTCTATGGGATTGTGTTTTACAGCGGGCACTTTGACACGTGTTTATGTGTCTGAATGAGCGGAGCGTAAACTCACTGTATGAAGGCTCCCTTAAATAAGTGCACTACTTCAGATTTTTTGTTTTAAATGTGTTCTACAGGTCCCAACTTTTATAGATTAGGTTCATGTAGTGTAGGGTGGCAAGACTCGTACCCTGACCCCAGTGCTACCCACCTTTTTTGCCACAGACCCTAACATTTGGGTATGTCCTTACACTGTGCCCCACCCTGCCATAAGAGCTTTCCCAACTGTGTTTCCATTTTTTGGACTCACTTGGTTAACATTCTTATGTTCTTGTTATATGCTCCCTTTAGCCCTGCCTAGAATCTATTATGCTATGGTTACATGATGTGTATTCCATGTCTTCTGTATGTCTTCATTCCTGCTCCCTCCTTCCTTTCAATTTAGGAGATCTACTTATCTCCTAGTACAGTGCCTTTTTCGACCATCCCATTGATTCTACTGCTCCATGATAGTACACTGACACAGATTAGGTGAGATACACTTTTACATAGTGCACCCTCACACTCCCCGCCTTCCAATGGTTAGATGTGTCCCTTTAAGTGTTAAAGGCCTGAGCTCTAACAATAATCATTGCCTGGTGTTGCACTTTTTGCTTCCACCCCCTACCAAAAAAAAAAAAAAAAAATTTAACAGATAATATGTACTTGATAATGTTCTACAACTTGTGTCGGAGAAATCAAGCAATCATATGGCTATATCAGTAGAAAAGTAAAAAATGTATGAGTCTCAGAAGACAGGGAGGAATAAAGAAAAGGGTATGTCTTGTCCTGAAAGCCAAAATACGCTATGTCACTAAGGGAAGGGACAGCAAATCCAGTTTTATATTATTGTTTATGTAGCACCATTAATTCCATGGTGCTGTACATTATTATATTAATTCCATGGTGCTGTACATTATTATATTAATTCCATGGTGCTGTACATTATTATATTAATTCCATGGTGCTTTACATTATTATATTAATTCCATGGTGCTGTACATTATTATATTAATTCCACGGTGCTGTACATTTGAGTGTTTCCATACATCACACAGAACAAATACAATACTAACAGTGACTGACTGGCACAGCGGCATAAAGGGCCCTGCCCACAAGGGCTTATAGTCTATGAGGGGAGAGGGATAGAGACAGAAGGTGAGGGGAGAGACTGTTCAGATGGTGATGTAGTGTTATTGGGGATTGTAGGCCTTCCTGAATAGGCGAGTCTTCAGGGCCTTCTTGAAGCCTGTGATTGTGGGGGTCAGTCTTATGTGTCTTGGTAAGGAGTTCCAGAGTATGGGAGATGCACAGCAGAAATCGTGGAGACGACTATGTGAAGAGCGAATGAGAGCAGAGCGGAGAAGGAGGTCTTTGGAGATATATGGAGGGAACAGGTTGTGAATGGCTTTGTATGTCAGTGTTAGTAACTTGAACTCTTGAACAGGCAATGAGTAGCCAATGAAGGGATTGAGGGGAACAGCTGACGAAGAACGGGGGGAGAGGTGTATTAAGCGAACAGCACAGTTTAATAAGATGGTCTGAAGAGGACTCTATGTATTCTTATACAATGACCAATCCAAATTTCACTATTTAGATTCCCTTTATATGTTGTAGTATTTTTGGTTTAATCTTTTTGAAATCTATATTTTAATGCTGTATTTTCTCCTGTAGTCTGATCCTGCATTCATATTCCTTTTTTTCTGTCTCCTACTTCTTGCTAACATACATGTGATGGATTAGCAGGAAATGGAGGTCAGATAGAAGGATCAGAATACACATGGTTAGTTTGTCTATAACCATGAAGAGTAGACACATCATTTCTTAATTTTTTCTCTATTTGCACATGGTTCCATAGGAGCATATAGGTTTTAAGCATTGGATTATCTAAACCTAAAGTAATTGAAAGCAGTAATGCAGATTATCTGTGCTACATGTAATATGACATTAATATTAAACCATATAAAAATATACGAGCTGCAGAGGAAAACATTGAACTCATCTGCTTCAGTTATTGTTTACGGCGCCTTGCTTTATCTCACTTTTGATGACCTTTTCTCCATGATACAAGCTGCCTTTGGTTTTGCTCCAGTTTTAGCTTATTTGTTCATCATTGTTAAAATGTTCTTTCTTTCAATGGTGTGTGTACGTCCTAATTTACTTAATTATTGAATGCCCTGCATTTAGGGTAATCCATCTTGGACTTACTTTCATCATGATTTTTACTGCTTTACTATGTAAAATGCATTGTATTACGTTCTTTGAGCTTTTAAATGCCATGTGTGTATTGTGTAGAAAGTGACCTTTGTGTTAGACAATTGGAAACGTGATCGTTTATGAACGTTTCATGATGTGACAAATTCTGTACTAAAGATAACTTTGAAAGGTCCACAATGCTTACAAATACATAAGCGTGGTAAAAAAAACTACATGAAAATAGTTTATTCTTCACAGCCATTTTGCAACAGAGAGGCGGCCATTTTCACGAATCCCTTATATATCAAAGTATTTGGAGGAATCCATGAAAACAGACAAAAATAGAGCATGACCTACTGTATATTTCATGTCATGTGAATAGTTCTCATTCACAGACATTGAAAGTAATGTGGCAATATGATGAGCGTTAAAAAACACACGGCTGTTTACGATGTGCGTGTTAATGTAGGCTAAAATAGTGTTTAACCTGTTGATGTGGGCACTAGTGAAAGTATATTAGGTAACTCCAAATTAGGAAATAATTCAGCGCAAGTTACAGAGACCGATATTGACATGATCTTAAAAGATAATTACTTTAAGGGTAAAGAGATTTGATTAGGCATGGGCTGAATACCGGGCCATCCAGGGGCGTAACTACCGTGGTAGCAGCAGTAGCAGCTGCCACAGGGCCCGGGCCATTAGGGGGCCCGGTGACAGCCGCTACCGCTGCGTTTTTTTTTTTTTCAAGTCCGTTACGGGCCCTATTCACTTGCCGATCCTGGCTGGGCCGGGATCGGCAAGTGACACCGCGGGGCCCACAGAGGCTATCATTATACTCGGGGGTCTTTGCAGACCCCCGAGTATAATGATCGGCGGACCGGAGAGGTAAGGTAACATAAAAAACAGTGTTACTTACCTCTCCACGATCCTGCCAGGCCTCCGTCATTCGTGTCTGACGTCTCTGATGTCACATGACTCAGGCCAGCTTCCCGGGTCATGTGACGTCTGACGTCATTAAAGCTGGACAAGAGCGGCGGCCGACAGGAACAGGTAAGCAACTGTCTCTGTTCTTTTAATGGTTTTAATCCCCCGGGTTTCCGATTATTATACTCTGGGGTCTTTTCAGACCCCAGAGTATAATAAATGTTTATAGGTGTCCACAGTGGGACATATGGGGACACTATTGGGGATAATACTGTGTGTGCAGGGGACACTATAGGGGTTAATACTGTGTGTAGGGGACACTATGGGGGATAATACTGTGTGCATTGGACACTATAGGGGTTAATACTGTGTGTGCATTGGACACTATAGGGGTTAATAATACTGTGTGCATTGGACACTATAGGGGTTAATACTGTGTGTGCAGGGGACACTATAGGGGATAATACTGTGTGCATTGGACACTATTGGGGTTAATACTGTGTGTGCAGGGGACACTATAGGGCTTAATACTGTGTGCATTGGACACTATAGGGGTTAATACTGTGTGTGCAGGGGACACTATTGGGGATAATACTGTGTGCAGGGGCCACTAATAGACATAATACTGTGTGCAGGGCTTACTAAGGGACATAATAGAGTGTGGAGGAGGGGGTCAGTCGAGGTCTTCGGCATCGGGTTTGGGGAGGGGGGGCCCCATGTCAAAAGTTCGCCAGGGGGCCCCGCCATTCCTAGTTACGCCACTGGGGCCATCCATAACATCGCCAATTGTCAGTCATGTCAGTATAGGCTTTTCAGATGTCCCTAGAGATAACTAGAAAAAAATACACATTAGAAAAGCCAACTGCAGGTGGCTTAGTGTGGGCGGGGAGACGTGATCCCGCCAGAAAAGATCAGGATCAGAATTCCGATCGCGATTGTGAAATTTACTCGATCGCCGATCGGAATCCGAACATTTCCGATCCTGATCGCTCAACCCTAGTCACCATCCCTCGATGACTTTCAAATATGTTCAATGCCCTGGAATGTATCACAGATGGGTCGCCATTGTGACACTCCCAGACATGTGTGGACAATGCCTTATCCTCCCTCTATGCAGCATGTATCCCACCTGGTCCAGAATACAATAACAGAACTCCCTTTTTGTTTTGCCGACATAGTTGAGGGGGCAAGAAGCCATATACACCACCCCTATACTGTGACAATAGATTAAATCTCTAATGGAAAAAGAAGGACCTGTAGATGTACAGACCACTTTTTTGCCCTTAAGGACAAAGTGACATGCTTTGCAGGCATCTAAAGGTGCCAGAAGTATGGTCAATTCTTAGCTACGTAGTGATGGCCTTAGAAGGAGATAAGTCATCTGCAGTAAGTGACTGAGGGAAAAGGAGAGACTGTCTCCAGTCTGAGTATGTCCCAATAAGTCTGTAATGTATCCACTACCTCACAAGAATTTTGGTCATAAGTACCTATGAGACAGATAAGTTTGACCTGAACTTCCCATCTCCAGGGTACTAGTAGTTCCTTACGATCACAGAACCAGACACAGGTTTGGCCCTTCATGAGTACAGATCGAGGGTAGCCTCTGATCCGAAATCTAGAGTCCATTGACTGGCATTGGACAAGTCCCTAAAGAGGAGCATTTCCTGCAAACTCACATAATCTGCCCCTTGAGTATTTCACACTTATGGGGAAGGGGTTGGTGACTGTCCCATATCAGTAAGCTATTAATAACAGTATCCTTTCAGAATAATGGAGATGGAGATGGTTAGATCCAGAAAGACGATGGATTGAAAATCAAGAGTGGCTGTAAATCTGAGGTTTAAAGCCTCTGTGAGCTCCCAATACAAGTCAGAAGGGCCTAACCAAAGAATCAAGATGTTTTCAATATATTTAAGAAGGATGAGGATGTGAGGTGCCCATTTTGCAAAGAGTCCAGTAAATACCAGGCACTCCTCCCACCAGCCCAAAAATAGTTTGGCATAAGTAGACGTGGTGGGGAACCCATTGCGGTACCCCGCCACTCGTCAAACAGAGATGAATTGTGTGTCAAGATGAACTCAAATCTCACAATGACCTAGTTATGAGGTTACTTGAGATGATCACTGGGCCCTCCCAATGCACTGCTAGATACCTCACAGATCAATAGAATCAAGAAGGATCACTAGGAGCTCTGAGTCTCCTGATTATTATTTTTTCCTCACTGTAGAACTATAATGAGGGGTAGTTTGAATGGAGCACAAGTTGAAGAGGACCTGTCACCAAGTAAAGATTGATAAATGACATGCATCATTTGATTGCCAGTCTGCAATCCATCAACCCATACAAACAATATGGACCGTGGAAGGTCATATGTAAATTAGCTCTTGTTCTCCAATTGGATGGCAACCTACTACTCCTTAGTCCTCTTTAAGCACACAGTCTATTCAGCGTCTTCAGAGCTGTCAAAAATGGCCAATATTCCCTCCTCTCTGTGATTTCTCTTACTAAATATGTCCTGACTTCACACACACCCCTTTTATCAGAAGATTTGGTACCTCTCTGTTTATAATTAGATTTCATAGTTTACATGCCTAGACAGCTTTGTGTTGGTTCTGGTAAAAGTTCTATAGCAGCATTTAGGTTTTAGCTTTCATTCTTGGTCGATTATTTTTACTTAGTTTTGAGTTCTAAAAATATTTAGTTTTATTTCATCTAAATTTGAAAATTTACAAATTTCAGTTATCTGAAAGTTAAAGTTAAGGTAATTATTTCTAAGTAGACGTTTTACTGAATAGAGGATATCTTCAATGCTTAAATAAAATTATATTATACAGTAGTGCTAAAATAACTCTACAAAGAGGAAAAAATACGTATACCCTTCAACACTGAAATTGCATCACCAAGAAGGATTAAAGTCATGAAAATTTAAGAAGTAGTAGGTATTGCTAGGATCTGCAGATGATAAGATTTTAAAGCACCTAGTTCCACTCTACAGCATGTAGTAATAAAAGCCATAAAAGTTTTTAGCAACATGAAACCTCAAAAATTGGATCAAGTGGTCAATGTGCCAGTTATTGTCCCAAACTGAGAAGGACAAAATGCTGGAACTGAGAAACTTTGGTTTATCAACTCAGACAGGTCATTACACACCTAGCCCAAGATGTCAGCACTATTCAGTAGTTGGGAGAATGATGACAACCATTGCATGACATTGAGCTATGAGCCAGACACCCATTTATAGGTATTCCATTGACCTTATTTACCACTCTCAAAGGCTATCATGATGCACAATATGATAGCAATGGAGACTGGAATGGAGGTCTATCCTACTCAACGATGAGTCCCACTTTGTCTTATAGGCAAAGCCAGAGATTGGTCTGGAGACTGTGTGAATAACCCTATGGTGAGGCCTTCACGAGGGAATATATTTTAATTTTTAAAATGTATTAAAAGATGAAAAAAATATATAGCAATTTGGTATTGCCTTGATTGTAGTGATCAGTTGAATATACACACTAACAATTTTTTACTGTATAACAATGTTAAATCATGTAAGAAAATGGGAGAATTGGGTTTTTATCTCCCAATTACACCTGATTTTTTTTTCACACGATTTCTGCAAAAAATAAGCCCTATATAATTCTGTGCATGGAAAAATAAAAAAAAGTTATGGGTTGTTATAAAATGCTTTCTTCTCAGCTATATCAGCTATAATGGACAGTTTCTCCAATGTGGTGAAGAAACCACCTTGGGTGGTAGGAATGGGTAGCTTGCATCAGATAATACAACTCCTTCTCCTGTTGTCGACTGACTGAACTTGTTTAACAGAAACAAGAACATCAAGAATAAAATCCAAAATTGCCCATAAGCTAAAAAAAATTGCAGGTTTTTAGGTTTTGCCATAATACATCAGAAGACACTAAGAATGGTCTATAAAACACTACCAAAACCATGGAATGGAGAAGAATTATAGGCAGTTGCATTTACACAGCTGTGAGTACCAAATGTGCTATCAATTTTCCCAATCTGGGTATATATGCCATCAGGGCCAATAACATCCCATTCACTAATACCAGTTGATGGACTACACAGATCACGCCCCTAAATACTAGTACTACCCATAGTCCATACCGGCAAACAAATTGAGTACAATTTACAAACAACTTAAAATTTTTCTTTCTCAGTTTGGAGATTGTGAGTCCCATACAGGGCTCACAATGTACATTTTTCCCTATCAGTATGTCTTTGGAGTGTGGGAGGAAATCCACGGGGAGAACATACAAACTCCTTGTAGATGTTTTGTCCTTGGCAGGATTTGACCCCAAGACTCCAGCACGGCAAGGCTGCAGTACTAACTACTGAGCCACCGTGATGCCCACACGCAACTTAAAATTATTACTGAAGATCCAAAAATATAGAGGTCAACAAAGAGCCTGATCAGTTTGATAAATGGTCTTTCCTAAAAAGCCTCACTTGTGTAGTCTTCAGAATCTTTCCGAAGTCTATTTTTCAACTAGGTAATTCATACGGGATTTCGACAAAAATGAACTTTGCTTAATATCCTGAGCTAAGAATCACCACGGCAACCACATAGATTTATTCAAGTGCTGTTTGTACAGGCTGTAGTTCTCAGTAAATATTCGAGCTTTCCAATCAGTAGGTAACAAATGTAAAATGACTGCACATGCCGTCCCTCCTAAATGCTGCCATACAAACAGTACAAAACCCGCTCTCAGCAGGACAAAAAAAATTTCTGCTTACAGATGTAGTGTTGAAACTGTTCCATAAATGCTTTTCATATAATGACCACCTTACTTACGTAGGCTAATGTTACAGTAACTTTTTTTTTTTTTATAAAAAGTAAATTCTATTTGACTTTGTGAAATATTTCCAACTTTCTAACATACGATAGAAAAAAACTTGCGCTACAGTAACAAGTTGCAGAAAGGTGAAATAATAATAAGCCAAACCATGGCCGCATGGTTTTACTTGCAAAGTTGTACAACTATTTAGGAAGGTGCAGTGACTTGAAAGACTGTCAATTAAAGGGAATTTCTGGAATGAAAACATTGGTGGTCTACACTTATTGTAGGCCACAAATGTTTGAGTAGTCGTCGGATCTCAGAACCCTCGCTGATTACCACAATGAAAGGGCTGCGGTAATGTGGATCTTAAAGTTGGCCATACACATAAGATGTTTATCTGCAGACATTTGCATAATCTACTTTATGAAACTATTGAAAAGTTATGAATGTGAATGCTCAAACTTTGAATATCTTGGAAAGCTAAGACTAGCAATTCTTAATCAACTTACTCACAAACTGACATTGATAAAAAATGGCGCGGGCTCATGCGCAGTAGCCGTAGTAGAAGCAGCATGCTACTGCGCATGCACCCGCACCATTTTTTAACAATGTCAGTTAGCTAGTTAGATGGGACCTGAGGACATCGCTGGAAGAGGAGGCGTGGCTGAAGAAGACAGCGGACCCTGAATGCCCGCCCGCCCACCCTGCACGATGGGTAAGTTGATCATATTCTGTATGGGGGGTAGTTTAATATAACTTTACCGGTGCCTGAATAGCCTTTTTAAAGGCTATTCACGCATATGTGGGGCTCTATCAGCATGATTTTGCTGATAGAGCCCCTTTAATTTTTTTCATGGTCTATCAGTTTTCTTGCCAGGTTTTATAATAAGTTTGTTGGGCCGAGGCATTCCCAGACCGACTTCATCCCCATTCTGCTCTGCACACTTGGAAAAGTCCTGCATGGAGCTATAGGGTAACTGTTATTTTAGCAAATCCAGCTCTCATTGTGTGGGTCCCCAGTGGATTCAAATGACTGAGAGCCCAGTGCAGGTGTGAACCTAGCCTTAAAATGAAATTCACATGCAGATGTATTTCAGAGCTGTATAATTCATCTCAGTGGAATTTGTAGAAATTATTGCTTGCTGTGAAAACAACTCCATATAGTGGAACAGATTTTCAGGTTCAAAAATGTCCAACAAGTCTGTTGCATGTGTGAATTCATTTTCATATGAAAAGCAGGGATTTTATTTTTCTGTTACATTGTTTAGACAGCTATAACAGAGATGTAACTATATAGAGCATTAGAATAAATATGTAATGACTTTATCTGACAAGTTTAATTAATGTAAATTGATTATCTCATCTCACTATATTATAAAAATGAATTCTTGTCTGTCTGTCTGTCTGTCTGTTCTCTATGCACGACTAAACGACTGGATCGATCTTCACCAAAATCGGCACACAGATAGTTCAGGTGTCCGGGAGGGTTTAAGATGAGGCCCCAACTCACTCGGACATACCATTCTGGAGATACAACTTTCCCAACACCCTGACCCCCCAGAGGATTAGATACACAAGGCAGCACACAGTATCACAAGTCAGAGGATTAGATACGTGCATCTGCACACAGTACCACAAGCTGGAGGATTAGATATGCAAATCTTAACACAATACCACACGCCAGAGGATTACATACGCATGTCTGCACACACCAGAGGATTAGATACGCACGTCTTCACACAGTACCACACGCTGGAGGATTAGATACACACGTCTGCACACAGTACCACAAGCCGGAGGATTAGATATGCAAATCTTAACACAATACCACACGCCAGAGGATTACATACGCATGTCTGCACACACCAGAGGATTAGATACGCACGTCTTCACACAGTACCACACGCTGGAGGATTACATACACACGTCTGCACACAGTTCCACATGCCGCAGGATTAGATACATGCCAATGCACACAGTTACACACGCTGCAGGATTAGATACGTGCATCTACACACAGTTCCACATGCCACAGGATAAGATACGCGCGTTTGCACAAAGTACCACACGCTGGAGGATTAGATACACAGGGTAGCATGCAGTATCACATTCCAGAGGATTAGATACACGCGTCTGCACACAGTTCCACATGCCAAAGGATTAGATAAGCATGTCTGCAAACAGTTCCACATGCCAGAGGATTAGATATACATGTCTGCACAAAGTACCACACACCAGAGGATTAGATACACAGGTCAGCACACAATATCACACGCCAGAGGATTAGATACGCGCCACTGCACATAATACCACACGCCTGAGGATTACATACGCACGTCTGCACACAGTACCACACACCAGAGGATTAGATATGCATGTCTGCACACAGTACCACAAGCCAGAGGATTAGATACGCACGTCTTAACACAATTCCACACACCAGAGGATTAGATACGCATGTCTGCACACAGTTCCACATGCCGCAGGATTAGATATGCGTCACTGCACACAATACCACACACTGGAGAATTAGATACACAGGTCAGCACACTGTTCCACATGCCAGAGGATTAGATACAGACGTCAGCACACAGTTCCACATGCCAAAGGATTAGATACGAGCATCTGCACACAGTTCCTCAGGCCAGAGGATTAGATACGTGCATCTGCTCAAAGTACCACATGCTGAAGGATTAGATACACAGGTCAGCACAGAGTATCACACGCCAGAGGATTAGATATGCGCGTTTGCACAAGTTCTACATGCCAGAGGATTAGATATGCGTGTCTGCACACAGTTCCACATGCAGAGGATTAGATATGCAAGTCTGCGCAAAGTATCACAGAGGATTATATACACAGGTCAGCACACAGTAGCATATGCCAGAGGATTAGATACATGCATCTTCACACAGTAGCACATGCCAGAGGATTAGATATGCATGTCTGCACACAGTACCACATGCCAGAGGATTAGATACGTACATCTTAACACAATACCACACACCAGAGGATTAGATACACAAGTCTGCCCACAGTTCCACACACCGCAGGATTAGATATGCGCCACTGCACACAATACCACACGCCAGAGGATTGGATACGCACTAATGCACACAGTTACATAAGCTACAGGATTAGATATGCGCATCTACACACAATACCACATGCCAGAGGATTAGATATGCGAGTCTTCACACAGTACCACACGCCAGAGGATTAGATACATGCTTCTTCACACAGTTCCACATGCCGGAGGATTAGATATGTGCGTATATACACAGTTCCACATGCCGCAGGATTAGATATGCGTGTCTGCGCCTAGTTCCACATGCCGGAGGATTAAATACGCACGTCTTTACACAATACCACACAATGGAGGATTAGATACGCGCCACTGCACATAATACCACACGGCAGAGATTTAGATACACACTACTGCACACAATACCACACAGGGAGGGTTAGATACATGCGTCTGCACACAGTACCACATGCCAGAGAGTTAGATACGCATGTCAGCACACAGTACCATTACGCCAGAGGATTAGATGCGTGTGTCTGCACACAGTACCACATGCTGGAGGATTAGATACTCAAGTCAGTACACAGTACCACATGCCGAAGGAATAAATACGCATGTCTGCACATAGTACCACAAGCCGGAGGATTAGATACTCGCGTATTCACACAAATCCACACGCCACAGGATTACATATGCGCCACTGCACACAATTCCACACGCCGGAGGATTGGATACGTGCCAACTACACTGCACACAATACCACACAGGGAGGGTTAGATACATGCGTCTGCACACAGTACCACATGCCAGAGAGTTAGATACGCATGTCAGCACACAATACCACTCACCAAAGGATTAGATATGCACCAATACACACAATACCACACAGGGGAGGATATGATACGCGCCACTGCACACAGTACCATACGCCAGAGGATTAGATACGCGCCACTGCAGACAGTACCACATGCTAGAGGATTATATATGCACCACTCCACACAGTACCACATGCCAGTGGAATAGATACGTGCGTCAGCGCACAGTACCACATGCTGGAGTATTAGATACATGACTCTGCACAGAGTACCACATAGTTTTACTCCAGGTTTCCATAGCAATCCAGCCATTTTTCTTCACTACTTTATGTCAGCCTTAAAGGGGCAGGGTGCTGTGGATGACACTGTTACACAAGGTCACATACACACAGCTTTACTCCAGGTCTCCATAACAACCGATTGCAGGTTTTTCACTGATATTCAAAATGAGATACACATGATCACATGACGCTTATGGACACACACAAACAATATACAAAATACACCAGTGCAAAACTGGACAATTCTTTTTTTTGCGGTTTTATATACTGCTAGAAAGCTGACAGTGCGCTGAATTCAGCGCACTATTGGCTTTTCCGTTATGTGCCCCAGTGGACGAGCTATTGGTACCGTTACTGAAAACTCTTATTGTCAGAAGGGCATTCCTGACAGTCTAACTGGGAACACCCCTTCTGACGGTACTGTGTGTAGCACTGTACTGTGAGGGGGCGTTCCTTACTGCCCAGCAATAACGAACACCGTCCCCCTCCTTACAGTACTTGTACACTAGTAAAGGGGGTCATTCCTCACCACTCAGCGTCATTACTGGGCAGTAAGGAACACCCCTCTCACAATATAGCGCTACGAACAGTACTGTCAGGAGGGGGGTTAGATTGTCAGTAACGCCCTTCTGACACTGAAGAGCTCTTGGTAACGGCACTAATAATAATAATAATAATAATAATAATAATAATTGTCAGCTTTCTAGCAGTATATAAAACCGCATGTGGCCCAAGAACATGAACGGTCCTCTTTTAAACAAATATGGAAGAAATCCATAACCGAGTATGCCAAAGATTCATTAATCCATAACATGTCCATGAATTTGCTCAGATTATTCCACATCATATGAATGAGGTTTGTAAAACTGAATACACACGCATTGTACTGTACCTTAAAGGAGTTGTTCAGGATAAATATCACAAAGTTGCTATTTCCATGTCTGACATGGAAAGACATAGTTTCACGTCTGTCGCTGCTGATTGGGTGATGGCTATCACGTGGCACAGAAGAGCGATGGCTGGTACCTCATAATAGCCATCACCCAACTGGCAGTGATAAATAAACAACAGACTTTTGTATAGTATTGTCTGCATACAGGGTTGAGGAGTACTTCACATTTTTCTTGTAGCTTGAAGATGTGATGACAGGGTAAAGCCATACTCTTAAAGAAGGAGAAATTGCATTAGGTTTTTCCTGGGTTCCTTTTGATCTGGAAACAAATTCTAACTCTTTCTTCACAAATCTTTTAAGCCCATTTTTTACGTGCTCCTATACTTCTGGATGAAACTCTCCATAGATCTTCTCTGAGTTTTTGTCATTTGTAATTGCTTTTTCTAAATCAGCAAATCAAACTCATCCCTACACTAATCTAAACACCCTACCCCCACCTAATTTCTAAATGACATAATTAATGAAAAATGTATAGTTACTCATATTTTCAGATTATCTGGTGAGGATCCGTTTCCGGAAATGGAATGTCACTACTACTCCCACTCCCCCACCATCCACTCCATCATACTTACCTATCTTCTTCCTGTCCAGGCTTTCTTCTGCAGGGAATGGCTCCTTCTCCTCCCTTGATGTCAGTCCGCTCATGCGTAAAAAAGCCGGAGTCCTGGCTTTGCGCTGAAGCCAAGACTCCATTTCTATTGTGCAAGCATGGGAGCCTGCGCAATAGAGATGTAGTGAAAGCTCCAGCACAGTGCTGCATGTTTGCAGTCATAAAAGAGGAGGAGCCATTCCCCACAGAAGGAATCCTGGACAGAAAGAAGACAGGTAAAGTATAATTGGGTAGAGGGGTGGGCTGAGTGAGTTGGGAAGAGCTAGCAGTGGGCAGAATAGTTAGGGAGACAGGGAGGGGGTTTTAGAGTGGGAGGAGGAGAAGTGAGAGGGAGATAGCGTGAGAGCCTAAAACTACCAGAATGCATTGCATCAGCTAAGGCAATAGGAAGCTACACCTGTAAACAAATGAAGAAGATGCCAGGCGCTCCCAGAGAAACCCAGAAATCAGTCAAAACACTGCTAAAGTGCACTTATTAACCCATTAATAGCACTAACATACCTTTTTTTTAAAAAAAAAAAAAAAAAAAGAAAGATTTTTTGCCCGGAAAACCCCTTTAATGGGCATTTATGGGGAAGAATCTACACTGAAAATCTACATGTATCACTTACACCCTATGTGAACATAGTCAAATGTGACAAACTTATCAGTAAGGGGCCTTAGAACTTCCAGGCTCCAGATTTAAAAAAAAAGAGGTCTGTTTGAGGCCAGGGCCCCACATGTTGTAAACACCGCCATTTTCCTGTGGGATAAAGGCCACGTAAAAAAACGCAGTGTTTTAGAGTCACAGTAAAATGGATGGGATTCTAGCAAATACGCGCAGCTGGCATGCTGCAATTTCCAAAACTGTAGACTTCCAGTGGCGGACATCCTCCATCTGCTACCAAGGGATCCAGACATTCCCTTCCTATGTGACCCTGTACTCTACAAACTACCCCCAGCTGTTTTGCGAATTGAGAGCCCTCTTGGACAGAGGGCAACCTTTGCCTACCTCTCTTCTGGGGAAGATGACACTCCTTCTGAAGCTTTTATATTATTTTGAGATGCTCCCAGTTGCAGTCCCTTGGGTAGACTTTTACAGAAAGCTATCTTTCAGTTTATATGGCAAGCCAAGTGACATCGTATTCCCCGCTCTGTCATGTTGACGGGGAGGGGGTATGAGGGCCTGGCTGTCCCGCATATTTTGCACTATTATTGGGCAACCCATCTGCGCTGCATCCCATTATTGGGTTGAGATTGAGAAGCTCTGGCTGGCGCCCATGCATCCCAATGCACTTTTGTGGGTTGGTTCTCCCCTTGTGCCCCCTTCCCCCTATCTCCTTGGCTCTAACCGCTTCACTAGGTCTATTTGATCTGCCTGCAGTGTTTGGTTTTCCTTGATATCCCCACGCTTCTCGATGGTATCTTTACTCTTCCAAGATAGTCTGACTTCTGCTGTGGTCAAGGTCTGGTTTGCAGGGGGCCTCTGCCTGATTGCTGATACGGTTGACCCTGTGTCATTGGAGCTCAGGCCCTTTGCTATCTTACAACTAACTTGAGCCTCCCGACCACTGAGTGGCTTCACTACTCCCAAGTGGTCCATTTTGTCCGCTCTTTCTACGGGTCGTCTAAGGTGTCACTACCCGCGGTTTTTGAGAAGATATGCCATGCAGATGCATCCACCAGGGGTCTCATGTCTTCAATCTACTAGCTTCCCACCTCTCAGGCGACCAGCTCCCCTGTTAGTCATCGCTATATGTCCAGATGGGAGGAGACGGTGGGTAAACCTATTTCCCCGGGACAGTGGTAGATTTTGTGGTCTAGGGCTCAGAAGTCCTCCCAGTGTTTGACCTTTAGGGACGTTCAGTATAAGTTGTTGATACACTGGTATCACACCCCCACCCTCCTTCATGCTGTGAACCCTTGGGGTGTTGGTGCTGCAGTACTGCAGTTGGTGTCCTGTACCATATTCTTTGGACATGTCCTGTCATCCTTGGCTTCTGGAGGGAGGTTAGGACTCTTACAGACATCCTTTTTCTGTCCTCCTTGGTCCCCTTGTTTATCTCCTGAACCTCCTTCCTAGACACCTAGCTAGTAAGACATCCAGGCTCTTTTAGTATCTCTTCACTGCGGAAAAGACCCTCATCGCTAGTATCTGGAAGAGTGTGAATCCTCCTTCAGGTCTTGAGTTTCTGGCTCGAATGAAGGACGTGAGAAGTTTTGAATTCCTGACTGCTAGTCTCAATAATACTCTGGACGCCTTCCACTCTATCTGTACCCCATGGGACAATATAGTATTTTGCAGGGTCTCTGATCCCTGATTTCTCTCTTTTTCCCCCCTCATTCCTCCCCCTTGATTTTTCCTTGTCTTTTGTGGTTGTCTTCTCTCCTCGTCCTTTTTCTGTCTTGTTGTCTGGTTTATGCATTTGGCTCTTGCTTATTTGTGGTTTGGCAATTTTCCTCCCTCCCTTTGTAGTTTTTGTACTATTCCTTATACAACTTTTTTGTGAAAAACCCAATAATAAAAATTACAGTTATAAAAAAAAAAGAATTTGCAGCATGTAGATTATACCTACAGAAACACTGACCAATTCCCTGTAGTTATAATTAAAGCAGAAAATCCTCAGGGGAAACTTCTGCGAACCTTCTGTGCAAAGTGCCATACGAAAAACTGCATTGCCACTGCGGTTTTTCCAACATGGCTTTTCTGCTGCAGGATGCCACGTGGGGCCTTAGCTTTAGGAAACTCTTTTATTACCCATAAAATAATTTTTGAGTTCTAAGAGGAGATACTCCAGAATTGATATTTCATGGGGAATACAAGTATTTATTATAATATTACTAGCACGTTCATGTATGGAGAGATGACGTCCTCTATGCCTGTGCACAGTCATACTCACTGTAAGAATTATAGGCCAGTTTAAGCAACAGTAATGGCCGACAGTGTTTAAAATGTAAGGGTATGTTCACATGGAAAAATCTGCACTGATTTTGAAGCGGATCCATCATGAATCTGCTTCCTTTGTATTCAATGGGAGGAAAGGACAGACACAGGACGCTGATGGTTGTGTGTTTGAGACACTTTGCTGAGACTAAAAGCTGCTGTGGAAAGCCGAAGCCATACCTCCCAGCTTTTGAAGAACTGAAAGAGGGACAAAATGTGTGGCGCGCCTAGCGCACCGCGGCAAATTTAGCTCCACCCACTTTTCTGTTGACTCCGCCCATTCTCATTCATTTTCCATGTGCCCGCACACAATATAATCCTCCTAGTCACCCGTAAATTATATGTCCCCCCTCCATCTCTGCCCCCAGTTTCATGTCCCCTCCATCTCTGTCCCAGATTCATGTCCCCTATCTCTGCCCACAGTTTCATGTCCCCCATCTTTACCCCCAGATTCATGCCCCCATCTCTGCCCCAGTTTCATGTCCCCCCATCTGTGCCCCAGATTCATGTCCCCCATCTCTACCCCCAGATTCATGTCCCCCCATTTCTGCCCCCAGATTCATGTCCCCCCATCTCTGCCCCCAGATTCATGTCCCCCCATCTCTGCCCCCAGATTCATGTCCCCCATCTCTGCCCCCAGATTCATGTCCCCCCATCTCTGCCCCCAGATTCATGTCCCCCCATGTCTGCCCCAGAATCATGTCCTCCCATCTCTGCCCCCAGTGTCATGCCGCCCTCTCCTTCATCTGCCCCCAGATTCATGTCCCCCAGCTCTGCCCCCAGATTCATGTCCCCCCATCTCTGCCCCAGATTCATGTTCCCCCATGTCTGCCCCCAGAATCATGTCCCCCCATCTCTGCCCCCAGTGTCATGGCATCCTCTCCTTCATCTGCCCCTAGTTTCTTGTTCCACCTCAATGTGTACACACATTAAACTCACCTTTTCCTCGCTCCCCCGCCGCTCTCTCCACAGTCTCGCTACCACAGTTGTAGGTGCGATGTGACGTCATCACATCGCGGCTACACAGCCACTAGCTGGAGTGCAGCGGCAAAGCAAGGAGCTGAGCTGTGACAGCTCCTTGCTTT
The DNA here is from genome assembly GCF_031893055.1 of Leptodactylus fuscus. Taxonomy (NCBI): domain Eukaryota; kingdom Metazoa; phylum Chordata; class Amphibia; order Anura; family Leptodactylidae; genus Leptodactylus; species Leptodactylus fuscus. The sequence continues at coordinate 58,941,768 of NC_134267.1, read as the reverse complement.
AGTCGCGTATGTATTCAACTCAGAAATCGGGACATACCTCCCTCCAACCGGGACCGCGGGACACATCACCGAAATCGTGAATGTCCCACGGAAATCGGGACGGTTGGGAGGTATGGACGAAGCTCTGTTTCTGCCTTCTACTATGAGAAGCCGAGGGCTAGAAGTCAGCTTCAAATTTCTCTTCACTTTCCGCCATGTGAATTGGTCCTAACTAAACTTTCAAACAACTATTGATTTTCTGATAGCTCTTGTATCGTTAATAAATGTTATATACTGTCTGCTAGCCAAAGGCCCCTCATAGCATCCTGCAGGAAAAAAGTGCTGTGGGAAAAAAACTTTTCACAGGAGGTTCGCAGAGGTTTCCTCTCCGGACTTTCTTCTCCCATTATACCAGTAGGGAAACTGCTGGCATTGCCATAGGTATAATTGACATGGTGCGATTTCAAAACTGTGACAGTTTTGGAAATCGCACTGTGTCCGCTGTCTGTATTTTAACGCAGTGTAGACATGGAATTCACTAGATCCAGAGAAGTCACGTGTTTTTGCTTCTTATAACACCATTCTGTTCGGTGTCTGTGCCTTATTTATTGTGTAGGCACAAACAAAAGGCGCAAGACAGATGGCAAGGACATGTGCAGCAACCCAGCGGAAGGGGATCAGAGAGTGTGCAATACAACAACACGGGCTGTGCCGCCCGCTACGCCTGGTGTGCTACTGTTACACTCCGAATCCTCCACCAGGCTGTGCAGAAAAAGGGTATTCCTGCAGTTTTTGTCTTTCCCTGGGGCACTCCTTGTAGCAGAGGGGACCTCTCAATATTGAGCCATGTGGATGTTGTTCAGCAGATGCCCTGATGGTGATGCAGGCAACGACTCAGGAGTCCAGGCAGTTGTAGGGGTAAACCAAATAACTTTTATTGAACAACGTCAACAGATGCTCCAGCAGCTTTGCAAGATGACACTCAGCATACAGTTCCATACACAATGTACAAGAATTAAGAGTTTAGCCACGGTAATATAGACACTGCAGTACTTGACGTACTGTTCTCCTCTCCTCCTCTCGTACCACTCCCTAACTCAGCAGATAGGGGACTGCAGCGGGGCTCTGAGTCCTGATAGGGAACACTCGTGTACAGTACCTCTGTAGCTCCTAATGGCACGGACACCGATGTCTCTCAGGAACCCCCGAAGTTCTCTCATCAACTCTGGGGCAACCTCCTGTTGTTCCTTGGAATAAGATTGCTGATGTTAGAGCACTGCTCTCTGCAACAGGATCTGATCTGCTAGTCCTCTGGATCACTGAACTTCTGACTTCTGTACTACTGGACTACTAACTACTGGACTTTCCAACCACTGGACTAACTTTACTACAGCTGCTAGAGAATATAAACCCTTTTCTGGAACCCCGCCCTATGGCACCGCAGTAAATGAAAGTGCATATGTACAGTAATATGGTGGACATAATGTACTTTACCATAAGACAAACACGACGACCAGCCAGCCGCCTTGGAAGGTACAAAACTTTAAGGCAATTTCTCAACTCTGTTCAAGCTGAGGTCTTCTCATTCCTGATTGGAGCGATTTCCTGGGAATAGAAATACAGTTCTCCCTCCTGAGGGTCGTCTTTCAACTTCGAAGGGAGATCATGCAACTGCCAGCACTGTGATTCCATATGTCCATACCTATGGCAATATCCACAGATGGGTCTCTTTAGTCTTCCAGTTGGAGAGAAAGGCATACGTCTGACAGTGTTCTTTTTAGAAGACTTGGTCGTGGTCTTGTCAGGGAAAGAAGTTGTATCCTCAGACGGGGGACCTGCTTGCAGGTGCTCTAACTTTTTGGACAGGGCGTCCAGACTTAGGGCCAGTGAAGACACTAGTTCCTTCAACACTGCCACTTCAGTCAAATCTGGTGTTGCTACCGCTTGGGTGGCTGACAAACACATGCAACAGTCCTGAGGGGAGTGAGACTGTGGAGTGACAGGCAGAGCAGAAGGAGGGGTGATAATCCAGGGTGATGACCCTGTTGGAGACTCGGGGCCCAGGATTGGCATGACCAGTTCTTTAAAGGTCAGGAAGGAAACATCTGGGTGCTAAACAGACAGAATTCACAACTGTCTATTTAAGGTCTCATCCCCTGCTCCTTCAATGAATTGGTCTCTCAATACAGCATCAGGCTCCTCAGTAGCCTGAGGGTCTACTTGAGCAACAGCTTGAAAGGCTTCCTGCAAAGATCAGGCAAACTCACGGAGGGCCTGCCGGCCGGCCATAGAATGGTATGGCATGGTAAGCGGCATAACGGTGGCTGAAGAGGTAGGGACAAAAGCCACCAATGCGGCAGCAGCCTCGGAGGACCCACTAGGGCCGCAGTCCTCGTGATCAGTAGGATCCATTATCATGGCAGCACCTAAAACTCTCTGGAAGTACTTTACTCTGGGATGCTGCAAATGTTCATGGAATTTATCAACAGCTTGCACAAAATTAGTAAATCATGCCAGAAATTGAAAGGAGGCCCAAGAGGCACAACTGTGAAAAGAGGCACATTTGATAAATAACGCCCAGTGACTGTACCTCGTGGGGCCCCAGTCTGTTATTCTTTATAAATTAATTTTACCTTCTTTCTGTGAGACCCTGCACTTTTTTAGCTATTTCTTGTTTGTCTATTGCCAGCTTAGTAGGAGGTCACTTCTAAAATACAGCAAAGCTGAGGCTGTGAGGAGACACTTGGAACAGTTATATCTTGGGCATTATAAAACCTAGCGCATTGCTTCTGGTGTCATACGAAAAATGATTTTCTTACAATAAACAATAGCCTGTCCCTCCATGATCCTTGTTGAGAATCAATATACAGATTTCAGCTACATAGAGAGCGAGAGAGAGAGAACAGCTAGAAAGTGGATACATTACAATGCTGCTGTTTCATTAAGGAGAGGCTGGAGCAGGGGACAGGGGACCTAGCAGAAGCCAGCATGACTGGTTTTGGAGGAAGGTACAGAGGGTATGAGGCAGCACTTACCTAGGGATGCCGGGTGGTTACATTGCTCCACTTCTCCTACTCTGAAGGAATGGAAATGGGGGGTAGAGCTTTACGCAACCTCCGTCAGATAGCTGGAGCTTCACTTCGTGGACAAGCATCATGGAGAGCAGTCACTTGCATCACCGATCTGCTCTTTCCCTGCGCAACAGGTACAGAGATGCATGGATTCCATGGAGGACTTTCTGGGGCAGCTTAGGACTGCTGCCGGCACCCGAGGGAACATATGGCTGTGGTCCCAGGTAGAGGAGCTGCTGGGAGGGAGCACCCTAGTAGCAGGATGAGTCCAGGAAAGAGGAGGAGGAAAAATGGCGTTGGCGCCTCATACTACAGTTGTTGGCAAATTGGTTGCAGGCGTTTGCGATTTTAGCCTGCATCATAGTCATTGGCGAAAATGCCCTGGATAACTGTTTGGGCCTTTTCTGATACATGAATGCAATCAGGGAGGTCTATTGCATTTATGGCAGCCAAAACTGGCTGTGATATGACAAGCAGTTTAGGCAGCGAATTTTAGGCCATCCATTCATTAGCATCAGAAGGACATCGGCCTGTGAATGCGGGTGATGGCCCCGGCGAGACTTGGTCAGCACTTTCCAGGAGGGGCCGACGCAGCCGGCCTTTCAGGGAATAGCAGCATAGGGCAGGGCACAGGCAGCCAACAAGGGCAGAAGAATGGAGTGTGCAGTTCGATAAGGGACAGTGCAAATTTGGACATAGTTGTAAGTTCAAATATGCCTGTTCCTATTGCAACAGCATGTCCCAAATCTCTTCCCGTTGCCACCGTAAAGCAAAGAGAAAACCAGGTGCAAGTGGACAAGGGAGTGACTCTGGTGAGGCTTCCAAAAATGCACCGTTACCTAAATAGATACCCCAACTGGAGGATGGCGCTTTTCTTGGAGGAGAGTTTTGCACAGGGTTTTGTCATTCTGACCCTGGGTCATACAGTTCCCGCTTGCAGATGTAATTTGGCTTTGCAGACATAAGTTCCATCATTCCAGGGTGGTGGCTGAAAAGTTGGGTAAGGAGGTTAATTTGGGTAGGATAGCGGGTCCCTTCCAGTCCCCACCTGTGGATGATTTGGTTGTCTCGCCCCTGTGGGTGTTGCCTAAAGGAAAGTACTTTAAGCTCCATTTAATACACAACTTGTCCCTTCCGAGGGGGTTATCATTTAACGACGGGATTGATGCAGTACTATGCGCAGTGATTTATACATCCTTTGACATGGCAATGGTTGGGTCCGGGTGTGTGGCCTTGGCGCGTTATTGGCAAAGACCGACATCGAGGCAACTTTTCGACTGTTTCCAGTGCATCCCAATAGCATTCTGTTGTTAGGCTGCCTGTGGGACAATGTATATTACATTGGCAGATATTTGCCATGGGTTGCGCTATCTCTTGCACATACTTTGAGGTGTTTAGTTCCTTTCTGGAATGGCTATATAGGGACATTTCTGGTGTCCATTCCATAATTTATTATCTGGACGATTTGCTATGCATTGGTCCTGTGAGTGTGGAACTTTGTTCTGTGTTGTTGGCGACAGTTCTGTGTTATTGGGTCGCACAAGTTTGGGGTTCCGTTGGCACTGACCAAAACTGAGGGACCTTCTACCTGTTTGGATTTCCTGGGCATTACAATTGACATGGTATGGATGGAGTTCCGTCTGGAGTGCCCCTGGAGTAGCTGGAAGACCTTAAAGGGGCAGTGGTTCGTGCCTGGGTCTTGCGCAAGATTGCACTGCGCAATCTCCAGTCTCTCCTGGGTAAGCATGAACTTCGCCGTGAGAGTCATGTCCATGGGTAGAATATTTTTGCCTCTGATGTGACAGCTGGCCCAAGTCACATCAGAGCAGTCCCGACTTCCCTCCTGTTTTTGATTGTTTATTCTATTAGGGTAAGTGCACACAGAGTTTTTTGGCACTGATTTTGACGCTGAATCCGCGTCAAAATTAGCCTCCAAAAAAAGCCTCCCAATAGAATTCTGATTTTTTTAGACTGATTTTGAGGCAGATTCAGCGTCAAAATCAGCACCAAAAAACTCTGTGTGCACATACCCTTAGGTGGTATATCTTACGTTTGTGTTGTTTTTCCTTTCTGGAATTCTAGGTACCTTCGAGGAGGTCTGTTAGTCAGAGCATTTCAATATGCTACGGCGTTACAGTGGCCATGGCGGGGAGAGGTCCTTAGAGTTGATTGAATTTGCTGGGGGGGAGTCATTCTGAGCCATACACGCGAGCGCTTCTATACACTTCCCATTCACTTCAAAGGGAGCGCTCGTAAAGCAGGCTTTACGCTCGCTCCCATTGAAGTGAATGGGAAGTGTTTAGAAGCAATCGCGTGTATGGCTCGGAGTAAGCCGTGCGCTTACGCCGTGTGAAGGGGCCCTTACTTTTCATAGCTCCAAGAACCTCTGTTTGGGCATGGGATTTATATTGTGCACTAATGGTTTTTTATAGTTCATTTTGTTGTACATGTTTGTCAATAAACGGGCTGCTGTGGCCATAATAATCCAACAAGAAGACTCAGTGTCATCTGTTCGGTGGCAGGTCAAACAGTGGGGTTATAAGGGAACCTTTTAAATGTATTATAGTGGGTACCATGGGGGGTTTGCTTAGATAGTTTAGCACCTAACTCTACAATTGACCAGGCAAAGCTGAATCACATTTGCAGTATTTTTGGCAGCTTTTAAACAAACTCAGAATTGAATTAGAAATGGACTTCTAATGCATCTTATAACCTGCTGGATACACTTCAATATAACTGCACAGCAAGCTGCATGTGTTTCCAGCCTTCGGACTTCTACCTTGATGCTGTGCTCGATCACATATGCCCGTTATTTTCTATGGGTAAGGTTATAGGTTTGGAGTTTCACAGCTGCATTCCTATTAACAAGTCTGTTACTTCACTTCTATTCCTGTTTCTTTTATAGCTTAAAATTGGCAACCTCAGTTATTGCATCAATTTCCTACCAAAAGGCTCCATATAACAATATACAGTAAAGTATATGTAAGCACATTTTGGCTGTGTTCACACTGCTCTGCCGCTGGTTTTACCTTACAGCAAATCTCTTTTGTATTTATAAAGTTTGGGTGAGATTTGGGTGTGAAATGGAGAAAAACCTGGAAGAATCAGCAAGCTTGCATATAATAGCATCGACACAATGGTTGCTGTGACAATGGTGATGTCATAATGTTTGCCATAGCAACAATAGCATCATAATAGTTGCCCTGACAATGGTGTCACTTTTAACAATCTTATTACAATTATGACCATCTTAATTAATAGCAATTAATTTCTGGCCCAAATGTGTGCCCTTAGTTTTGGTTGTTGTAAGAATATCCATGCAATACGAAGTGGCACTTTCAAGATCATATTATCCTTAATCATCAAAATAGGGGGATAGAAAACTGCACACAAAGCAATAAAGAGCTTAAACTGCACCAAACTCGTCATAATGTAGGCTGAGTATGATACATGTACTGTACATGCTCGAATCCACTAGATACATAGAAGAGGATCTGCATAGATGTCTCCTGTCACTCCTTGGCCTCTGAGAGAGCGGGCTATACTCCATCACGTCTTGGAGACTGCTAAGCTGGCCATACAAATTGCATTGTAGTCTGCCATCGCCCACCTAAACACGACCAGTGCTTGCTTGTTCTTACGTCCAAATGTTCGAGACACATGAGGAACCACAAACCTTCCAATGAATGTTTGACTACCCCAGACATTTGGCAAAATATTAGGTGAAGGTTGTTCAAAGCTAATGAAGACAGGAAGTGATGGATACTTTGCGGGTGTGTGTTACCCCTTGTTCACATCTGCATTTGGTAATCCGTTTGAGGAGTCCACATGGGGACCCTGAATGGGCTACCAAACACACTGGCAAGCAGTGTGTAGTGAAAGCACACAGACCCCATAGTCTATAATGGGGTCTGTATGCTTTTCGCGCGGTGCCCGCACAAATCATGCGGACATGAAAGTAGTTCACAATCTAGTTTTCTGTCCGCATGTTCCGTGCGGAGACCGTGCGGAAAGCACTCGGACCCCATTGTAGTCTACGCGGTCCGTGTGCTTTCACTGTACACCGCTTACCAATGTGTTTGGTAGTCCATATGGGGGATCCCTATGCAGACTCCCCCAAACAGATTACTGACGCAGATGTGAACCAGGCCTGAGCTGTACAAACACATTCTAACAATACAAAAATCACCCACAGGTCTGTCAATCTAGCCAATACACAGCAGACCGAAAAAAATCCAGCACGACAGATTTTGTCTTAAGCCAGCTTTAGCTGATTCCACAATTATACATAAAAATATATAATTTTTATTGAAAAGTTCGATAAAAAATATTACATATATATATATGAAGACCAGTTCTATATAGAGAATAATACAATAATATAAAATGCAAAGAGGTTCTCCAAAGCTGACTATATGAAATGAGCTATAGTAAATCAAAAAGATAAACATGCACATATCCCAAATGATCTTACTCACCATGTGTGAACGTGCCCCAATACGTGTTTCACCTGCATCGGATCTGCAGGACTTTGTGTCCATCCCCCAAAAAAAACCAGTGGAGAGGCAGCATATGGACACCGGAGGTATGCTTTAAAAACTATTTCAAATGAATGGGTTTTAAAACTGACTGCTGGTAAGCCGTGCCCTACCCAGTTTCTCCGAGGATTAGGATGGAAACCACTAGTTGGACAGCAGACGCTGGTGTGAACAACCCCTAATATAGGTATCAATGTTAAAATAAAGGCTCACAAATTTGGTGGCCTACTCAAAGGTCTTCAGGTGACACACTTCCCTCATGAGCCACAAATTGCAGATTTCAGTGTTTTACACAATGTAACACATTGTCCCTGTGGACACATGAATATGTCTGAAATGATAGATATTTTATTGCCCATGAGCAGCACCTCCTTTATCCCCTTCCCCAGGTGATATTTTTCGATTTTTGTTTTTGACTCTCGCCTTCCAAATCCTGTAACTTATTTTACTTTTCTGTTCACAGAGCCATATTAGGGCTTAATAATTGCGGAACTTGTTCTTCATGATGCTACCGTTGATTATTCTGTACAATGTACTGGTAAGCTGGAAAAAAAAATCAGAATGGGGGATAAATGGAGAAAAAGAGCATTTGTGTGACTCTCTTACAGGCTTTGTTTTAACAGCATTCACTCTGCAGCCAAAATGACATGTCATCTGTATTCTTTGTTTCAGTACGATTCCAGGGATACCAAATTTATATAGTTTTATTTACATTTAAACTCCTTAACAAAAATCCAAAACTTTGCAAAAAGAAATAGTTTTCTTAAAGTTGTCATATTGTGCCACTTATAACTTTTTTATATTTCCATGTATGAGGATGCTTTTTTTTTTTTTTTGCAGGGGCCAGATGTACTTTTTAGTTATACCATTTTGGGAAATGTCTATACAAGAAAAATATTCGTCTAGGTTTGTAGACCAGGTGTTTTCGGACACAGGGATACCTGATGTGTATGTATTTAACAGTATTTAGGTACTTTTATATGTGTTCTAGGGAAAGGAGGATGACTTAAATTTTTTTTTTTTTGCATTTATTAAATCACCTAGGAGTCTTGAATCTCAGGGGGAATGATCACTAATGTAATGCATTACAATGCCAATGGGATACTGGCCCTGGATCTCGCTCCAGGGGCAGTCAACCCCCATCAAAATGGTTCCTCAGACAGTTTTGACCGAGGCGCTTGGGGGAGGGGTTAATGCTCGCGATCAGTATAGGCACTGATTGTGGGAATTAGTGCCGGGTGTCTGCTGACATCTACCATACTATTATTGTGGATGTCATGAAAGGATTAAACTGTTACATGCAATAAAAAAGCAACATATTACCAAAATTAACACATACACCATGAAATTGAATTACTCTAAGCAACTGCACAATATTCATGCTAGTATTGCTGGCAGCCTTTCTCAGTGGTAGTTGGTGGGTACTTGGAAAGCCATCCAGTTGAATACTTGCTGCAGAATACAATGTAGTAGCACCTTCACTGTGTAGCTTCTGTAATCCAAGTTTATTAGCTGTAAAACTGCATAGCAGCAACTTACCTTACACCCATGAAACAAGGAAGGTGGAGTGGTAGCAACAACTTGCCCTGGTGAAGTTGGTGGGGGGAGGGGGCAGTAAGTGGTCCAGTGAGGATGAACCAGAGGAGGCAGATTGTCTCTACCTGATGTTGGAACTGGACTACTGCTTCTCAAAACATTGACACAGTGGGCTTTGAAAGCCGTGTATTTTCCTTATCTATGATTGCTGCTCCACATATATACTTAAGGAGAAGTTCACATTATACTGTATAATTATAATAATAATAATAATAATAATAAATTTTATTTAATTAGCACCAACATATTCTGCAGTACTGTACAATTTGTAGGGTTAAAATACAGTCAAAAAGTTACATTACAAAGAAAGTCATTTCACACAATGGGACTGAGGGCCCTGCTCGCAAGAGCTTACAATCTATGAGGTAGAGGGGGTGATACAAGAGGTAGCAGGGGCGGCATTGCTTATACAATGGTAAGACAGCTTTGTAATAGAGGTGACTGTCATTACACAAACATAAAACTTTATGAGCCATCACTAGTCATGACCTTTAACATGTGGATGGAGCTTGGACATATAAAGTTAGCCTGAAATGGCATCATATCATGTGGGGTAATGTGGGAGCGGGGACAGAGGAAGGTTAGATTTTGGGGATTCTAATGACAGTACAGAAGGGTTTACATTAGGAATTGTGATAGGCCTGTCTGAAGAGATGTGTCTTTAGTTTGCGCTTGAAGCTGTAGAAATTGGGAGTTAATCCGATTGTCCGGGGTAGAGCATTCCAGAGAAGTGGTGCAACTCGGGAGAAGTCTTGTATACGAGCGTGGGAGGTTCTGATAATAGAGGATGTAATTTTTAGGTCATTGAGTGAACGGAGAACACGCGTTGGGCGGTAGACAGAGATGAGGGAGGAAATGTAGGGAGGTGCGGCATTATGGAGAGCCTTGTGGATGGGGGTGATAACTTTATATTTTATTCTATAATGAATAGGCAGCCAGTGTAGCGACTGGCACAGACCCGAGGCATCGCTGTAGTGTCTAGACTGATAGATGAGCCTGGCCGCTTCATTTAGAATAGATTGTAGAGGGGAGAGTTTAGTGAGGGGAAGACCGATTAGTAAGGAGTTACTGTATAAAGCAGGAACAGCTTTCCTAGAGAAATAATAGCAGCTAGATATTCTCCAGCGAGGCTGAGCACGTGCCACCAAATGCAAAATTCAGTGGAATACAATTCAGTGGAATACAAAAGAGGAACAGCAGCAACTGCACTTGGCAAGGTGACTTACCTTGTAAAACTGCCAAATCATTGGGCAGCATGCTCTGAGATCAACTCTGTCTTCATTTTCAAAAGATATTGCTGAGTACAATGGTGAAGAGGGGAGATGTCAGCTCTCTAGCATACATACCATTTAGGTAAATCATGCAGCTGCTATGGCATCTGCAGAGGTAAGGGACTCTTATTATTTTGTTAATCTACCTTTGGTTTTCAAGACTGCCTGAATACTTCTGAGCATACTCTCCATAATTCAAGCATGTCTCAACCGATTTAGGATCCCAGGTCTCTTCTACACGTTCCCAATGTTGGTGCATACTGGTCAACTCACTTTGGTATGAATACAGTTTTGTTTTTTCTTCAACTCTACCCACAAGTGTTCGATTGGGTTGAGGTCTGGGGACTGTAGCGGCCAATCCAGCACATCTACTTCATTGTTATTGAGCCATTTTTTCACTAATCTCAATGTAAGTTTCAGGTCGTTGTCCTGCTGAAACGCTATGTCATTCTTTTCATATCCATTGTACTTTAATGTATGAAGAATACTCACATATAGCTCAGCATATAGACCACCATCAACCTTGGTCAAGTATGAAACAACCCCATATTATCAGGTTTCCTTCACCAAACTTGACAGTTCCTTCAATTTCTCAATCAGATAGTCCCCTTTTCCCTTGATTCTACCAAGCCCATTTGTACCCATCGGAGCCCAATCTATTGAATTTGGTTTCTTCGCTCAAAATTACCCCTTTCTACTTTCCAGTCTTCACACTTTCTTGCAAATTTGAGCCAACACTTCTTATGACAGCATTGAAGTCGAGGTTTCTTCACCTTTTTTCAGCCACCATTCCAGAGTTGTGTAATGCACATCGCATGGATGTATTTTTTTTTTTAATGTAGATTGTGAGCCCCATATAGGGATCACAATGTACATTTATTTTCCTATGAGTATGTCTTTGTAGAATGGGAGGAAATCCATGCAAACATGGGGAGAACATACAAACTCCTTGCAGATGTTGTTCCTGGCGGGATTCGAACCCAGGACTACAGTGCTAAATACTGAGCCACCATGTTGCCCCTCTTGCATGGATGTCTGTGATTTCACTATTACGAAGCATATGAGCCACCTGTACTGCTGTGTTTGCCGCACCAGAACTGATAGACCTTGTGATGATCCGACTTGTTGACTCCAATATTTTATCTGGACATCCCCCTCTTGGCTTTTGAATGGATGGACTTCATTTCATATTCTTCCAACTGTCATGGCGCTCACATTATGCAGTTTGGCAATTTTTCGAAGAGCTGGATGATGCTGTTTCTCTTTTCTTTGGAAATCTTCTTTATGACTGATCCATAATTTGAACCAGTGACCGTTTGCTTGGGAATCAACCTAATAAACCTGATCTATTAGGGAATGTGAGAACAGGCTGTAATTTGTAATATACAAGAAGAAATACCATGTGGGAGGCACTAAGGTGGCATCACAGAGTGTTACACAAAAAGGGGGGACTATTACTATGTGGGGCACAAAGGTACTAGTCAGGAAAGATAGTCAAAAGGAAATCTAGCTGCTTTTGATATATGGCACCATTATCTATTAAGTAGTCACACACACATTTTTATTATATTTATTAGCTTGGAAAACTCATTTAAAAGTCTCCTACTGTACTCACATGCTACACTTTAAATTTCTTACCCTTTCATCATTCTTGTCGAGAATATGTGTTAGGAGACCTCTTGCTATTTAAATGTCATACAGTAGTTCAACAACAAACATATTTTTTCAATTATTTTATCTTATCTCTCTTATCTTAGTAATCTCTGATATTGCTAGGCAGGAACATTTAATTGGTACACAAATAAATCATTTTAATCGCCCTTCAAAACCTTGATTTTTCTTTCAGCTTTTTCCAATTATTTCAATTTCCTTTTTTTATTTGACAGCGCTAATGAAAACCTTGTACAATAACTTTCAATTTCTATTTGCAGTTAAAGTTTTACTAATTAACCCAAAGCTAACACTTACCAAGAGTAGTCTATTATTTGCCTGTGAATATCCCTTTATTTATAACACTAGACTAGCTCACTATTGATTGTTGCAACATTATTTCATTGTGATCCCAAACAGGGATCTCACCATGTTGTCTGTGATTGTAAGGAAATTGCTGGTTGAGCAATTCCCTAGTACTGCTACTGAAACCAGGGAGGAAGGGAAAGACAGAGACAGTGAGTCCTAAACTGGACCCAGCCCCTGTCCCTACCTACTTGTCAATACTGTCCTAATGATAGGGACAACTTGGCGACAGTCCCTTCTCTGAATAATTGTTACACAGAACAGGACAAGACAAAACAACACAGAAGGGGAGTCAGCAAGCTAAGGTCAAACCAGAGAGACAAACAGTTCCAAAGGTTAGAAGTCAGTAAATACAATACACTAGACTAGCAAGCGGGGTGCTTAACAAGGACTCAATAGCCAGCAAACATGATGACCTGTTTATAGGAAGTCCAGAACTTGATTGACCGATAGGCTGTCAATCCCATAGGTAATACTAAGATTAACTATTTGAGGAGCAGAGGAAAACCAAGGTGAGGAAGATGGTGTGGTGGAAAATCAATTAGAGAGATGAGAGAATAGAGCAGTGTTCAGACAGAGCTACAGGATGCTAAAGCAACGAATCATAACTGAGCACTTCTCCTGCGCCACTCACACTGGGTCTATTTCACCACACTCATAATTTCCCTATCCCTAACCCCAAACATTCATTTAATTTCTTCAAATCCATTCTCATCCTCCAGTGACCCCTCCAACATCATTTATGTCAGCCAAAGACTTTGCCTCTTACTTAAAAAAAAAAAGAAAAAATAGACAACATCAGAAAGAGCACACCTTGCACAACTACCATGTTTCCCCGAAAATAAGACATCCCCCGAAAGTAAGGCATGGGGGAGGTTTTGTTAAATTGCCTAATATAAGGCACCGACCCCCTTCCAAAATAAGGCATCCCCAAAAAACACTGCAGCCAGCTGAACACTGTGCGCGATGTTCTGTGTGCACAGGAAAGCCGGCTGCTGCCTCTGCTGTGATACCACTGTTCCTGCTGCTGTAGGATGAGCTGGGAAAGCATCATATGCTGTGGGGAGTCCACTCTCCCAGCTCATCCCACAGCAGCCGGAACAGTGGTATCACAGCAGAGGCAGCAGCCGGCTTTCCTGTGCACACAGAGCACAGCGTTCAGCTGGCTGAAATGCCCACTAAGTGAGGCTCTCCAGCGTAACCACCGGAAGCCTCACTAATCTTCACTAAGCCCCGCCCACCACTTCCGACCCGACCAACAGCAGCACCAGTACTGCTACAAAGATGGGAAAGGTAAGTAGCATACCTCTCCCCCTTCACCTCCTGGACCCCCTACAACCGGAAGTCATGCCAGCGCTCCGCTAAGGAAGTGTCGGCATGACTGCTGATTGTCCCCCGCTCCAGCCGCTCCATAAGACATCCCCCGAAAATAAGACAGGTCATATATTTCAGAAGATAATTTAATATAACACACTGTTTTATTTTCAGGGAAACATGGTAAACTACCCAACTGTTCAGTGCTCTTCATTCTTAACCTGCTTTTCCATTGTCACAAACGAAAAACACTCCAACCTAATTTGAAAATCTTATCTCACCACCTGGGACACGTCAACTTTGAACTATCCTCCTAACTCTCGCAGAATATTATTAGGCTTCCGGTCCCATCACTTCACAGAAACTACTCTAACCAAAATCACAAACAACCTACTAACTGTCAAAACCAAAAGGAGTTATTCTGTTCTCCTCCTCCTTGACTTTCTTTGACAGTGTTGACCACTTGCTCTTGTTGGAAACGCTCTCATCCCTTGGCATCACAGATTTGGCCCTCTCCTGGATCTCCTCATACCTCACCAACCATACATTCAGTATCTCCCACTCACACACCTCCTCGTCACTGCACCCTCTTTCTTAGGTATCTCCTAGGGCTCTGTCCTGAGACCCCTTCCATTCTCCATCTACATCCTTGGCCAACTCATAGAATCCCATGTTTTTCAACAAAATTGCTACACTGACAATACTCAAATATCTTTGGTCCAGACATTATTACTCTGTTGTTCACAGCTCCAGAGTGTCTAGCAGTTATAGCCTCCTTACTCTCCTAACGCAGAGTTCATCATCTTCACCCTAGCTCACATAGCCCCCCTACTTGACCCATCAATCATAGTTAATGGAACCAAACTTACCCCAGTCCCACAGGTCTGTTGACTTGTGATAGCCTTTGACTTTAAACTATCCTTCAAGCCACACACATCTGCTTATTTCTCACCCCTAAAACTACAAAAATGCTACTTCACGCCCTCAATCTCCCGCTTACACTATTGTAACAGCCTTCTCCACAGCTTCCCAGCAAATTATCTTATCCCTCTCCTGTCCACCCTAAAATCTGCCGCTCGCTTTATCCACCTCTCTCCCCTTTTTTCAACACCACTCCCCTCTGCCAGTCCCTTCACTGGCCACCCATTGACCAACGAAAAGAGTTTAAAATGTAAACGCTGTAATACAAAGCCATCTACAACCTGTCCCCTCCATACATCTCTGACCTAATCTCTGGCTACCTGCCCATATGTAACCTCTGATCCTCTCAAGACCTCCTACTCCACTCTACTTTTATCCACTGTTCATACAAGTGCCTCCAAGACTTCTCCTGTGCATCCCCCATACTCTAGAACCCACTACTATGACAAATAAGATAGTCCACACAAGCTTAAAAAGGACCTTGAAGAAAAGCCTAAAACCTCCAAAACACTAATGCCACCACACCCCGGTCTGAACAGATTCTACCTTCACCTCTTGTCTCTCTCCCCTTTCCCTCTTAGATTGTAAGCCCTTGTGGGTAGGGCCCTCTATCCCACCTTTCTAGTGGGCCAATGATAGTATTGTACTTGTATTTCTACTTGTATCGTGTATTTTGTGTATTGTACAAAATGTACAACACCATGGAATAAATATAATAATGTACAACACCATGGAATTAATATAGTAATGTACAACACTATGGAACATTGTTAAATATTATAATATTACAATATTCTCTAGCACACAAAGGGTTAATACTCTATTGACATCACACTTCTATATTTTGGGAACATGGGTGCGGTTAGAGTACACCATTTTAGAAATATCCTTACATAGCAACAAGATGGAAGGCTACACCCCCTCTCATGAATATAAATGAGTAAGAAATACATGTCTGGGTCTTTGGGAAGACCAGATAGGGTGACCCTGGTGTAAGCCGTGTACCGAGGTGGGCTCCCCAGGATACAGCGAAGTCACGAACAAAGGAAGTGAGTCTAATTCAATTTAACCAAGATAGGACTTTACTTAGTTTAGATAACCTCTTTTGTCCAAAAGAACACTCCCAGGTATTACATTTACACAGCCTAGAGGCTGGGACCCTGGTGTTATACAGCACGGTGCCCACTAGTGTGGCCTTCAATATACTCCAAGCTTTTACCTACATGCAGGCTGCGCCTATGCAGCTGCCTGTTACCTGTTATTACCCTATTACACAGGAACAATTCAGTGTGTGTGACACAGGCATCCGGCGGTGTAACACCAGGGTTTACAATCTTATCACAATACTACTAAATTCCCCCCAAACCAAGTACAACTAAGCAAGTATAATAGTTGGTTAGCTTGCAAGCCAAACAGTGTAAAGTTAAACTAAATGTTGCTCCCAGACTTCCTTAAAAGTCCCTCTCTGGGAGATATAACTCTGTAGAAATCCTCTGTGACTTAGTCCTTTTACCAGACAGGTAGATAGTTCACCAGTATTGCAGCCTGGGGTGATGATTATACCTAACTAACTAACTACAGGCTTTTTACTCAGTCTCAGCAATATGGTGCAAAACTTGCAGTGTGGTGCGTGCACGCTTACTTCTGTTGGGTACCTTTTAGTCTCTGTTAGCATCCGGGTGAAGAGGAGCTCCTCGGACAGCATGCGGTCTCACTGGCAGTCTCACTTCTCAGCCAAGTCTCTGACAGTAATCTTCTCCTTAGGATGGTGTCTGGACAGACTCTGAAAGTCTCAAATCCACAGCTATTCTTGCTGTGGCTTCTCCCTCCAAGGACCCTCTCTGCACAGTGATGTCTCCACAGCTCTCTCTTCTCTAGAGTCCAGCACACTCTGACTCAAAATGGCTCCTAGAACCTTCCTACAACGATCAGGGTTTCCACATCAATCTTCCAGGGGCATACAGCCTTTTTCCTTTTACTTGTTATCTTGCAACAGCGACCTCTCGTGGTCAAACAACAAAATGTCAGGTTATGAAAACATCAACTCAATTACACATTGCACATTCACTACACAGGGGCTGTTTCACCCTCTTACACTGGCATGGGTCAGTCATGAAGGACGTCGTGACCAGTCTAAATCCACCAACCAGATGACAAGCATGAACCAAGCTGTAACTACAGGATATCCAGATGAAGAAATCTAACTTCTCTGAAGATGTAAGCTATTGAGACATTGACTGATATTTCTGTTATTTTGGACATTTTCCCTGTTCCTGTGTTTTCCTTCAAGATGTTAGTAAATCAACCACATGTTATCAAAACAAGCTGACTCCTCCTATCGTGATAAGGCCTCTCAACACATGGTCACAAGTTTCACCGAAATATAGAATATTTTACAAATATACATAATAATGTACAGCACCATGGAATTAATGATGCTCTAAAGGTAAATAATAATAATAATAATAATATGATGATGATGATAATGATGATGATATACTCTGGTTCAAACAAAGAACTGTTCAATGTGAGCAATAATAGAAAAGGTTATTGCCTAGATTAGACATTGTTTAGCCAGATGGCCACGCACTTATACACAGCTGACAGTGGGAGAAACTATGGCTAGATAGGTATTTGGGGAAAAAAGGCTATAGACAGAGAGAGGGAGAGGGAGAAAAGAAGGCTATACAATCAGACAATAAAGTAATAACGTAAACTTTAATGTTTAATTATTCTAATATTCCATATTCCTCCAATTTACCATATCATGACAGGACCCTCAGCCCCATTGTGTGAAATGACTTCCTTTGTAATGTATCTTTCTGTCTGTATTTGAACCCTACAAATTGTACAGTGCTGTGGAATATGTTGGCGCTATATAAATAAAAGCTATTATTATTATTATTATTATTATTATTATTATTATTATGTGGTGTTTTATAATGTCTTTGCAGGTCTTAGGCAATACAATGGCTGTAACCATTTTCCTCCTGAGAGGCTTGTACAGAGGAATATCTCAAAGTAGATGATATCATGAGCAATTCACGGATTTACTATAACAGATTAATCAGGAGAGGTGACAAAACCGCTCCTTTAACCCTTTCCCGCTGATGGCATTTTTTGATTTTCGTTTTTCGTTTTTGACTCCCCTCGTTCTAAACCCCATGACTTTTTTATTTCTCCACTCCCAGAGCCATATGAGGTCTTAATTTTTGCGGGACAAATTTTTCTTCATGATGCCACCATTAATTATTCTATATAATATACTGGGAAGCAGGAAAAAAATTCAGAATGGGGTGGATTTGAAGAAAAAATGCATTTCTGCGACTTTCTTACGGGCTTTGGTTTTACGGTGTTCACTGTGCAACCAAAATGGCATGTCCCCTGTATTCTGTGTTTCAGTACGGTTCCAGGGTTACCGAATTTATATGGTTTTATTTACATTTTGACCCCTTTAAACAAATCCAAAACTGTGTTAAAAATTCTTTTTCTAAAAGTCGCCATATTCTGACAGCCGTAACTTTTTTATACGTCAGTGTACAGGGATGCATAGGGTGTCGTTTTTTGCGGGGCTGGGTGTACTTTTTAGTTCTACCATTTTCGGGAAATGTTATTGCTTTGATCATTTTTTATTCAAATTTTTATCAGAATCAAAACAGTGAAAAAACGGCGGTTTGGCACTTTTGACTATTTTTCCCGCTACGGCGTTTACTGAACAGGAAAAATATTTTTTTAGATTTGTAGAGCGGGCGATTTCGGACGCGGGGATACCTAACATGTATGTGTTTCACAGTTTTTAACTACTTTTATAGGGGGGAAAGGGGGGTGATTTGAATTTTTAATACTTTTTATATATATATATATATATATATATATATATATATATATATATATTTAACTTTTTTTAATTTTTTTTTTTTTGCATTTATTAGACCCCCTAGGGGTGTTGAACCCCAGGGGGTCTGATCACTAATGCAATGCATTACAATGCTAATGCATTGCAATGCATTGCAAAAAATCATCCTTTCTTTTGCAAGCTGCATAGACCAGCCTGCAAAAGAGAAAATTTGCAGACAAGCCTGGCTGTCCCGGCTGTCATGCCAACGTGACGTTGGCCCTGGAGCATGCTCCAAGAGCCAACGATCACCGGCAAAATGGCGGCGCCCATGCGCCGCCAGTAAAATGGCGCCTCCGGCGCCTTTGACCGTGGTGCCAGAGGGGTTAATGCCTCCGATCGGTCCGCTTAAAGCAGTAGACACCCGGCGGCTATGACGGCCGCCCGGCTCCCGGGCGGTCACCATAGTTACAGACCCGACATGCACCGTACTGTTACGGCGTATGTCGGGAAGGGGTTAATTGTTTACATTCTCTTTCATTTTCTCCTCCATCCACCCAGGACTACTATGATGATTTTTCTTATCCACTACAGTTTCCTGCTGAAACACCCCATGGCACTTCACTTCAATAGACACCCCATAGATAACATACACACACATAAACATCAGACACACATAAAGTCAGACTCCAGACCCCTAAATTAGTTGAGGCCACAGACCAGACACTTTTTAGGCCTGGTTCATATCTGCATTGGTAATCCATTCAGGGGAGTCCTTCCAGGTTTCTTCCAGTGGGATGGCTTCTCCCTCTTTTCTGACTGCCGGCACACTCTATAGTCCCAGCTCTGCTCTGTGCTCTGCAGTCAATAATCCACCTCTACTGTACAGCAAACATGCCTGCGCAGTAAAGATGGATCACCAGCTACAGAGCATAGAGAAGCACTGGGACAGGAGAGCGCTCCACAGCACTCAGAAAAGAAGGAGGGGCCATCTTGCAGGAGAAAGACTGGATGGAAAAGAGGCAAGTATATGAAAGGGTTAAGGGTTGGGCTGAGTAGGTAGGGAAGGGCTAGAAGTGGGCGGGATAGCAAGACAGGGAGGGGGTCATGAAAGCAACGGAGAGAGGAAGGGGGGAGTGAGGTGAGAGGGAGCTAGAAAAATTTGAGTCATGTAAACAAATGCAGAAGATACCAGGAGCTCACAGAGACACCCAGAATTCACTCAAAACACTGCTAAATGTATGTGGGGCACTTATTAACCCATTAATAGCAGATCTTTTTTAAAAAAAAAAAATAACTATTTTTCCCTGGAAAACCCCTTTAACGTCACTTGAAACATTCTTTTCTATAGAGAAACAATGAGGTTGCATTGTGGTGTCATGTGATCTGTGCATGACAGAATGCCAAATACAGCAGAAAGCCACATATATCTTAAGAGCCACTGTTAGAGGATCATTGCTTTTTATAATGTGTCCACACTAATATTTCAGGAGAATAAGTTTTAAAAAAACAACTTTTTTTTTTTAAATAAAATTATATTCTAAACAGTATTTGTAAAAGAAAATTGCTTTAAATGAAAATGTGTAAATCTTGGACATAATAAAACTAATCAGGGCAATTGTTTCATGTTAAAATACAGTAAGACTTAATCCAATAAATACTTCATTTCCTCAGGAAGTAAGAACCGTAACCACATCACATATCTGCCAGTCCTTTCCTTTCACTGGCTTTGCTAACATGATAAGCACTTCCTAACTGGGACATCAAAGCACATTCAGTCGTAAAAAGCTAAGAAAGAGGTGAAATTTTACAAAAAAATTTAGCAAGAATGGTCAATAAGTATACATGCAAAATAATAAGTCTATGGGCTGTCTATTATGTGTAATGGAGTCGGAAATCACTCTATTCATGAAGATCAATTCTTCCTTCAACTATTTCAAGTACATTTAATAAGGTTTTTAAAATGTTTTTTTCTGTGTTCATAAAATGATAAAACAAACAGATTTTTTTTTTTTGCAAACGATATTTTCTTTAATGAATATATAATTTAAAAATTTAAAAACATACATTCTCATTTAAAAGTTCCCCTGTCGGATTTTGTGTTTATTTCTTATTTAGTTTTGTCTTACTTGTGAGAGCGTAAACTATATTCTCATTTTATTATATATTTTGTATTTAAAGTTTAATAAACAGTATTTAAAAATAAATAAAAATCCCTGTTTTGGGTATACAGCTGTTATGCAGACCTACGCATCTCCGTGGTTACAGGCTACAAACAATCTGTACAGTTGCCGGAGACTGCAGTCATGTGCTATATCAACTCATCTGCTCACTTTCTTACGTTAAAGAGGACCTTTCACCATATCTGGGCACATGCAGTGTTATATACTGCCAGAAAGCTGACAGTGCGCTGAATTCAGCGCACTGTCGGCTTTCCCGATCTGTGCCCAGTGTAAAGCGCTATCGGTCCCGGTACCGTAGCGCTTTACAGTCAGAAGGGCGTTTCTGACCATTAGCCAGAGACGTCCTTCTGCCTCGCGGCGCCAATCGCGCTGTGCTGTGGAGCCGGGAGGAACGCCCCCCTCCCTCCCTGATAATGCTCGTCTATGGACAAGCTGTGTGAGCAGAGGGAGGGGGCGTTCCTCCCCGCTCCACAGCACAGCGCGATTGGCGCCGCGAGGCAGAAGGATGTCCCTGGCTAATAGTCAGAAACGCCCTTCTGACCATAGAAGAGCTACGGTACCGGACCGTAAGCTCTTCACACAGGGCACAGATCGGGAAAGCCGACAGTGCGCTGAATTCAGCGCACTGTCAGCTTTCTGGCAGTATATAGAACTGCCTGTGCCCGGATATGGTGAAAGGTCCTCTTTAAGTTATCACTAGTGTTGGCCTTTCCGATTTCCTGGTTCCTTGAAGCGCCAGAATAATAATGGATAGGTGGGCCGCTACAACAGTGGTCACATACGGAGCCCAACGGACCCCTTTAACTATAATGGGATCCATCGGGTGTTTATTATTTAAAACTGAAACCGCTGGATGAAACAGTCGGACTTACAGGACTTTTTTGTCTGGTGATTTTGGACGAACACTGTGCCCCAAATGGAGACTCCAACGCAGATGTGAACGCAGCCTTACTGCGTGAAGCAAGGTGTCTATTCATAGTAGGTAGAGCTCAAGGTACTGTATTAGTTTACATCACAATTGTATTTCTGAAATAGTTCGGTCACATGATTAGCAGGATGTGATCATCTATTGTACACCCGCCTTTGTGCTAAAACTACTGGTTACTAAACTCAAATTTTTGAATTGAGAAATAAACTGTTATACACTGACACACTTACCCATCCTCATTGTCCGGGAACTCTCTACTGCTCTGTTCCTCTCATCTTCACCTTGATGCTATAGGTCTGCACTGAGCTGCAGAGATCAATACCTGATAACTCAAGGCTTCGTGACCACTGCAGTCAACTCATTTGCGTCCTACACACAAATAATGCTGAACTATGACGTGCAGCATTTTCCCACTGGATTATAGTGGTACCACTGGGTGGTTTTCCATTAAATCCTCGGTAGAGAATCGCTGGTCCAGGGGCTTACTGTTCCTCAGTGGCCATCACAGAAATTCCACGAGAGTGGATGAGAGCAACCCTGTTCAACTAGTTGAGATGTCCACTTCATCTAGGCAACAGGTGCTTCAATACATGGACGCATGTGGTTCTCACTATTCAAGTCCTTCAGAATTATAGTAATAGCAGCCTAGTGGGGTCTCATGACCCCATTCCACCAAGCCACTGTTACTGCCACTCCAACAGACTGGAATGGAAAGAGTTGAGCACACAGGGGCCAAAAGGTGTATGGAATATAGTATCAAAAATTGTGCTTTCAGTCATCAGATGAACTAGTCTGAAGACAGGGGAGTAATTATAGGGGTAGGGTGTAATTATAGGGGTAGCACCAGTAGCAGCTGCCACAGGGCCCTGGACACTAGGGGGCCCGGCGGCAGCCACAACCGCTGCAGATTTTTTATTTTTTTTTAATAGGCCATTACCTACTGGAGTAAATCTAGCAGGTAATGGGCCATATCTACTTACTGATCCTGGCTCCTGCTCACGGCTGCTTGAGCTTTTCCTTCTGCAGAGATGGCTGTTAGCAGGAGCTGGGATCGGTGAGTAAGGCTACAGGCCAACGAATCCCACAAACACTATTATTATACTCGGGGGGTCTTTGGTATAATGATCGGAGGGCTAGGAGTGGTGAGGGAACATAAAAAAAACACTGATACTTACCTCTACTGGCTCCGAAAAGCTTCAGGACTACTTGGTGACGTCAAAGATGTCACGTGGGCCAGGGCTTGCTTCCTTATGTGTCGCGACGCAAGCCCTGGGTCAAGTGACATCTGCTCCATTATTGAATTTGGCCGACATCAACAGGGAGTGCGCTGGAGCCGAGGAAAGGTGAGTAACAGTGTTTTTTTATGTTTATATCTTCCCCTGGGCCTCTGTTTATTATACTCTGGGGTCTGGAAAGACCCCAGAGTATAATAATTATTCATGGGTGTCCGCAATGGGGCATAATACTATGTGCAAGGGCCACTATAGGGCATAATACTGTGTTCAGGGGCCACTATGGGGTATAATACTGTGTTCAGGGGCCACTATGGTGTATAATAGTGCGTGCAGGAATGCGGGGGGGTGTTGGTCGGGCAGGGTCTTCAGAGAAGGTCGGGGGAGTACATGTCAAAAGTTCACCATGGCCCCCCCCCCCCCATTCCTAACTACGCCACTGTCTGAAGACACTGAAAACTGCTGAAGGTTGATGTACTTAAATCTCTAGTTCCAGAGCCTAAAATACTTGCTTATATAAGAGTAAAATTGGAAAAACATATATATATATATATATATATATATATATATATATATATATATATATATATATCGTATATATACCCTGTTGTTTTTTGTTCTGCAGGGAAAAATTTACATTTTAACTATAATGCCTCTTGATTATATAACTAGAACTATTTTCACCAATACTTCTTCAATATATATGTGGAAACAAACATTCAGTAGTTTCATTATTGTTACTTTGAACACACAAGATCCAAGATATAATCCAGTTCCTTTGACAGTAGAACATATTAGTATTAGTTAATAGGCTTCAGGCAACCTGTTGGCATTTACAATAAGTGGCTCCTCATATCAAGGATGCTATAACTGAAGGTAATTTTGCCAACCTTCAACATAATTGCAAACAATAAAAGAACCAAACTGCCTCCACTGAAGCTTGTTTCTAATTTAATATACTCTTATGTTCTTTTCATTTGTACAGAATGAACATATTGATTGGAAAGGATGGAAGAAGAACGGCTAAATTCAGACACATTACATGCAAGTGAAATAAGTTCGGAAGCATTACAATGTCTGCCTGATTAGATTGTATTGTGTTACATAGGGTTATTTTCTATTGCCACATGGTGCTTTCTATGGCTTTATAGGCAAATCAGTAGCATACCTAGTAATGTTGTACACTGCAAAATGATCTTAGTTATTGGGAAAATAAAATGCTTACATCTTGCTAATACAGAATTAAAGCGTAGCAGTTTAGCCATGGTCCAATATCAACATCTGTTCAGTCTTTATTTTTTTAGATGGATCCTTTAAATAATCTTGGCACAACTTACCAATGTAGAAAAGGATTAAAGTGCAATAAAAGTGGCCCCAATGTGGAAACTATGATACTCACAAAAAGAGAAAGGCAAACACCGAGCGGCACGTTGTGTAAATCCGTATCATACGTGAATAAGTGTGTGTATGATGGAGTATCAAGAGTGTCGACCATTTGGCCTATACCTTGTGGTGTTGTGAGATTGTCACAACAACATTTAAGGACCTAGAGTTGAACCCAAGGTGAAGGTGGCAGCGGATATGTCCAATGTCAGCGGATTTCCGGACGTCAAATGGTGCAATGGAGCAGGATATGATTACCCTGGAAATGTGCTGGACTATTCGTGCTCTTGGAAGTAAAGGTCCCTGGTCATGATAGGTTGCTGATAAGGGTTTCTTTATTGTTAAAAGGAACAACACGTTCCGGATAAATATCCCTTTTTCAAGTGCATATATTAACAGTCTTAACAAAGGTAAACCGGAGGGAAATCCATGTCAGGGGACCTTTACTTCCATGAGCGCGGATAGTCCGCCACATTTCCAGTGTAATCATACCCTGCCCCAGTGATGTGAGGAAAAACAGCCCCTCACTTTCATATTCACTATATAAATACAAAACAGCACTATTTTCATTCTCTACTCTTCACTTCTCACTGGCGGTCGCTACCTCTGTGTCTTAAGGGGATGCGATCAATCATTCTATAGCTGACTTTCACTGTACCTTTTGTACAAAATGTCTAGGAAAAGGGTGTTTCACAATTTTCTTCTGTATCATTGTGTAAATTCATATGAGTGCATACTCAGCATGCTACATGAGGCCACAAGGACAGATAGATTCACAAATGGGTAGCACACAAACTATGAAAATTGCAAAGAAAAACCTCTTTATTTTGTGTGATGCAATGTTTTGGTTCCTGCTGGAACCTTTCTCAAGCAAGTGTATAGTAACAAAACCAAGTTTACAAAGGAATTGTACATAAAGTACTCAATTAATCAATCAATTATTAAAATAACATAGTTTATACAGACAGTGGCCAAAAATCATGTGAAGGCATGTCCCAGTGCCGGTTGTGTCGGATATGATGATCAAACAGTGTGACGCGATGCAGCCTATGGCACTAGTGTCGCCAGGATATCTGAGCAGCCTGATGCAGACAGGTGTCTCGTGAACATGGCAGCACATCACTTGTTAAGTGATATTGAACATGGGATGAATTGGTGCAAGTATGGGGCATAGCAGTTTAGAGATTACCCAGGAATTTGAGTTTCCGAGGTCAACAGTGTCTCGGTTAGCGGCCATTTTCCCATCGCCTGTGCGCCTGCGCAGTCTGCTCTGCTCAAGGCCCGAGGCCTAGAAGTTATGAGCCTGCGCCAGAAGATGTTGAAGATGACGCTGCGGACGAAGACGGAGGCATCGCTGGAGACACTTCTCTGGCAGCGGTGGGGATGCCCCCATCGCTGTTTGAGCGCTGGGGCCCGCCCCCATCGCTGCGAGAGAACTCATTTGCATACCGGTAAAAACCGGCATTTCTAAGGAACGGCGCAGCGGAGACCACATCTAAAGGTTAGAGACGAATAGCCTTTCTAAAGGCTATTCTGACGTCTTATCCACAAAAAAAGGTTTTAATGGTAGAATCCCTTTAAGTCAGGGGATGTGTCTAATTGAATTATTGAATTACTGTATGTATGTATGTCTAGATAGATATATATTCTTGATGGTAAGGTATATTCATTCATATCTACATTGCACAAGAGCTTTGATACTTGCCTGAGAATGGTGGATAAATTCTATAGTCCTTGACTATAATCTACTTGGGAGACATCTGACATGCAGCAGGGTTCAGCACACAGTCAGCTCTATTGCATCTCAGGTGTAGCAGGTTTCAGCACACAGTCAGCTCTGCTGCATCTGATCACATAGATCAGCCATTCGGGGCCGCTTCCGATGCCCATACTAGCAAGTGTTTTGCAGGTACTGTAAAACACAGCATTTTTTGCAATGTGGGGCCTCAACCTCAGCGCATTTTTTTCTGCCTCAAGTCAGGACAAGATATTTCTTTCTTCAGTTAGCTGACTCTTACTGAAATCAATAGGAAGTGATTTTAGGTACCTTAAGGAGAAAAGCCTCAAAAACAGCTAAAAAGCAAGCAGCGTGAACCTCAGCATTTTAAAGTCTAGTGAATCCAATCCACACATTGCAGAAAAATACATGCAGAGGGAATGCAACGAGTTCCAAAATCGTGGTTTTAGACATTGCAGCGTGTCAATTATACCGACCTCTGCGGGCTTCCTGTGACAGTGTTGTGCTTTTTCGCTGCGGCCCGCTACGTGGAATATTGCTATATTCCTGCCCTTCTGTGACACATGTAAGCTTCTTATATTATCTTTATCATGGCCAGAATATTTAATCATATTTCTAGTTAGGGCTTATTCAAACCACCAATATAAACTGCATCCTAAGAGATCCCATGGACAGCTGTCATATGCTAGCTCAGTGTTTGGAATCAATGCCAGACTATAAGTGGATGGGTTTGTACATACTTCAGTTGTCTCTGCATGGACACACTTGCCAGTGAATGGGTCATATACACATGGACAGCACAAAGATCAATTGCCAGTGAATGGGTCTGCTGAGGCTGAACTTGGACCCATTCCAGTTACTGGGATCACACACTTCAGTTTTTTTCATGCAGGCCATAGGTTCAAGTGTTTCTGAGCAAGAATAGCAAACGTCAATGTGCGATCCATTTCCTAGGACTACACATTGCTAATACAGTAGTAGCCCCAGTTTCTCATTGACCATGGTTTGCAAAGGCACTATGGACTACAACACAAAATGTCCTGTGAATAAACCCTATGGTAGTGATCATCTGAACTGACTTCATGTATAGCTCCTAGCTTAGATTCCTATGTGTTGGTGCTACCGTATACTCTCCAGCAACCTGTTATATTATTCTATTTCGTTTGCATTCATATGAGAGCTCCACTGCAGTCCTTCTGTGCCATATCAGATATGCTGCTAGTAAGAGTTTTACAAAACTGCTTGGATCATTATCTGCCTATGAATTCTAATGACAAAAGCCACATTGTGAAAATATTACTATTATTTTTCTGAAATGATATTTTCACAGTCCATGAATAAGCTGGAGATAAAGCCGTATAACACAGACATTACACTTCACCCTCTTCTTTGGTTATATACCCAACATGTACTGCCGAGAATACAGACGCTGGAGGCGGTTACTCACAGGGAGGAGGACGACGACTTAGAGCACATGCAATAGAGGTGGACGTGAGGAAGGTATGACGCTGGGGGGGTACACGGAACGTCCAGGGTGCACGGAGGGACTCATTAGCATATCCGTTTTACCGGTAAATCATAAAAATGGGGGTCTTTGAAAAAACGATTAGCAGCACCTGAATAGCCTTTTTAAAAGCTATTCAGGCATATGATTATCTCAAATGGCCAAAATCTAATGATAGAGCCCCTTTACCTGCTACAAGACTGATGGGAAGAGAACAGTATGAAGAGGGAAAGGAAGGACTTCAAAGCCGACCACCTCACCCCTAAAATACACTAGAGGCAGTGCCATGGTATGGGCATATATGATGGCCAACAGAACCGAGTCACTTGTGCTTACTGATGATGATGAGGATTAATTCTGCAGTGTATAGAGCGATATTTTATCAGATTCAGTGGAACGTTGCAATGTACATTGTATGGAGCAAAGCACAAATGGATAATGACCTAATAGACTACAAAAGCAATCCAAGAGCTTCTTAAGGGTATCTTTTTATAGGAAATCTGGTTTTGGGAAAACAGCAGATAAAAAAGAGAAAGAACGCAAAAAAAAAAAAATTACATTACATATCGTTTTAGTGTAACAGTAAATTATTATAAAAAACCAAAAAGGCTGAGTAGTCGCCACTACCTTCTCCTTATTCAGTTCAGTGAAGCATTTTAGGCATGTAAACACTATTGGAACAAAGTCATGGTGCTCAACTGAAAGAAGCAAAGAAACATAAATGCATTTGTGAAACAAGAAAGGACCCAGAAATGAAAGGCACTCACGATTTGTAGAATTCCAAGTTTCTTCATTATGCAGTCTTTTGCAGGGTAAACAAGCAATAAGACATCCAGGCAATGTCGGTTTCGCAATCTTTAATTTCCTCCTCTGGAGATTGTAAGACGATTGTTGCCTGGATTGTGAACTTGCTTGGTGTACCTATGTCACTGTCATTGCTGAAGCCCAATCATAGGCATCATCTGTGACCCTGGGCGCATGACATCACAGAAGAGGATGCCTGAAGCCCGGAGGAGGTGAGGGAAGGTGAGTATAAATGTTTTTTATTTTTTACACCTCCCTTGGGCCTACACCTGTTATACTCTGGGGATCGGAAGAGAACAAAGAGTATAATAATTTCATACAATAAAGTGTTATATCCAGCTCACCCTTGAATAGTGATCGTCTTGCTGTGGTGCGCGGAGCCAGGTGGACTTATGCCTGCAGAAATATTCACCAAAGAACCAAGGATAATTCCAGCACTGACCAGGCAACGATGTATTAAAAAATAAACTTTATTCTTTGTCTTTGTCTTTAAAAAAGCGTCATATCCACAGAGAATTCACAAAACATGCAGTCATAGCATACATTGCTACGCGTTTCGGAACTAATGTTGTTCCTTCTTCATGGCATAATGACCCACTAATTCTACTTCCTTATAAACTCCCCTTAATTGAACACACCTCCGTTACTAAAATTAACCCTTTAAAAACACCAATATGCTTTAACATACATACACGAATCTCTATTTATAACTATTATTTAACAGAAAAAAAAACTCCTTCCAATCATTATATTGCATATCATATCCATATTCCACATTCTAATATCAATGTTCATCTACCTTTATTTATATATAATCCTCCTTCATTATTGCATCGTGTAGCGTCTAGTCACATGATTTGGTCTTCCAACTTACTGCTTTCAAGATCCACCTATTCCATCCTAGAACACCCCCTCTTAACTATTATTCCACATAACGTGGTCTGCAAGGTCCGCCTATGAATCACGTGATAGATAGTCACATGATCGGACTTTCAATACTGAAGAAATATCTACATACAAGGATAGGATCTACGGTAAGTGTAATATTCAATATACTAACACACATCTAAAGGTAAACTATTCACCATACTACCTAAACTAAATAATTTTACTTTTCTAATAAATTTTCAATATGATCTATAGCTAAATCTGCGATCCAGAACAATTAGTAATATACATCTCGGAAAAATATAATTTCAAATACAATCCATTATCAACCCCATGCTGTTTTTATTTTTAATCTCATCCTAAACAATATTATCTACCACCTCCTTTTCATTCTTTTGATTATGAAACTTTTATACTCTTTATACATTGAAACCCTCAGAGCCCAATAGTAACGCTGGGTTCACACCTGCGTTCAATGTGTCCGTACTATGGTTTCCGTCTTCTGCATGGCAGAAGACGGAAACCATAGACCGGGTCCGGCCGTGCGCGGCGGTGAGTGTTTTAGGCTCTCCGCCGCGAAACCGGATTTTTTTATCCGGACACAGAGTAGTGCATGTCCGACTCTGTGTCCGGATTACAAAACCCGGTTTCGCGGCGGAGAGCGCAAAACGCTCACTGCCGCGCACGGCCGGACAGCTTTCTCACCCATTCAAATGAATGGGTGAGAAAGTCTCCTGCAGGCTTCCGTCTCCTGCATCTGTTTTATGCAGGAAACGGAAACCTGCAATAAGGAAAGAAAAACGCAGATGTGAACGAGCCCTGACTTCAATCAATGTACTAACAATCTCATTTATTGTGTTTTTAATACATATGCTAAGTCTGAGCGTACGTTTAATCCTTTTGGAACTCTGGTATTTAATTGCATGATCCAATATGCCTCTCTTGTCATTAATTTTTTTCTCCAATTACCACCCCTAATTGGTTTTGTCACATGTTCTATTGCATAAAAAGCCAATGTTGATGTATCACCACCGTGTTTTATCACAAAATGTTTTGATAGATTCTATTCTCTGTGCTTTTTGTGCTATCAGACACATGTTCTGACATTCGTGTTTTCACACTACACATGGAACAACCAACATATTTTAAGTTACATTCAACACATTCTGCTATATATATTATGTGATGGCTATTACAATTCATAAATCCTTCAATACTATATGTGTGTACCTGATCTACATCAGAAAAGGATTTTGTCTTTTTTGCATATTGGCACATGCTACATCGTTTTAATCCACATTTGTGGAATCCTTTTATGTCCAACCATGTATTGGACGTATTAACATAGAGACTAGGTGATATTTTATCCCCAATTGTTCGTCCTCTTCTAGCAACCACTTTAACCCCTCCCTTCAAAATCTCTCTTGTAATTGAATCTTGCATCAATATAGGTAAATTTTTAAAAAACATCTTAATTTTCTTATATTGCTTACTGTAAGGTGTCAAGAATACCACTAGGGAATTGTTTTTATTATACTTTTTGTTATTTTTTGTTCTATTGTTCAGTAACAATGAATCACGTGATATTACTTCTACAAGATTTTCTGCCTTTTTTAACGACCACACCGGATATCCCCTCTTCTGTAATCTACTTAAGGTCTCCTTTTTCGGTTTTTCATAAATCACATCTGAAGAACAAGTTCTATGTGTGCATATTAGTTCGCCTACGGGAATTGATTTCAATGTATGTTCTGGGTGATGGCTAATGTTGTTTAGAATGAGATTAAAAATAAAAACAGCATGGGGTTGATAATGGATTGTATTTAAAATTATATTTTTCCGAGATGTATATTACTAATTGTTCTGGATCGCAGATTTAGCTATAGATCATATTGAAAATTTATTATAAAAGTAAAATTATTTAGTTTAAGTAGTATGGTAAATAGTTTACCTTTAGATGTGTCTTAGTATATTGAATATTACACTTACTGGAGATCCTATCCTTGTATGTGTAAGGGAATTGCTAGGACAGCAATTCCCAGTGACTGTTTAAACCTTGGGACGGGGCACAAGAGACAGTGAGCCTTAAGCTGAAGCCCCCAACTCTCCCTTCCTATTGCCAGACCCTATCCTAGGTAATAGGCGACAACCACGAGGACAGTCCCTCCCTGAATACGTGAAACACAAAACGCAGACAAGACGAACAACAACAACGGAAGGTCAACTTAGCCAAGGGTCAGTAACAGTCGGGCAATGCAGTACCAAATCGGAGTCCAAAAAGAGAGGTCAGTGAGGAAAGCCAAACGTCAAGTATAATAGAGTAATCCAAACAGAGACAGTAAAGAGCAAGTATGCACACGGCAATAGCAAGCACTGGTGTGAATGGGAACCAAGGCTAAATAGGGAGGAAGAACCCACCCATGGAGTTCACAGGAAGGTAGCTGTCAATCACAGGGCAAGGCCAGATTAACCACTTAATGGACAGAGGCAACATAGGTAGAGATGAGCGAACAGTGTCCTATCGAACTCATGTTCGATCGGATATTAGGCTGTTCGGCATGTTCGAATCGAATCGAACACCGCGTGGTAAAGTGCGCCATTACTCGATTCCCTGGGACAGGAACTACGACACCGGTGACGTTGAAAAAAGTAGGCAAAACCCATTGGCTGCCGAAAACATGTGACCTCTAATTTAAAAGAACAGCGACGCCCAGCTTCGCGTCATTCTGAGCTTGCAATTCACCGGGGACGGAGGTTTCCGTCCAGCTAGCTAGGGGTTAGATTCTGGGTAGGCAGGGACAGGCTAGGATAGGAAGGAGAAGACAACCAACAGCTCTTATAAGAGCTAAATTCCAGGGAGAAGCTTGTCAGTGTAACGTGGCACTG
The DNA here is from genome assembly GCF_031893055.1 of Leptodactylus fuscus. Lineage (NCBI taxonomy): Eukaryota > Metazoa > Chordata > Amphibia > Anura > Leptodactylidae > Leptodactylus > Leptodactylus fuscus. The sequence continues at coordinate 58,909,681 of NC_134267.1, read as the reverse complement.
ACGGGCTCAATCGCCGCAACCCAGCTTTCCCAGGATCCTGAATGGAATACACTGTCAGTGTATTCCCGTATACCCGATATATACCCCCGATACCCGTTCCAACGGTGTGCCCCCCCACCTTCACCCCAGAAATACCCTGCAAGTCCCCTAGCAATAGAATTGGGGCTATATACACCCACTATTTTTGCTACTGCCATATAGTGCCATTGTCTGACTGGGAATTCAAAGAATATATTGGGCTTACATATAACTTCAATTCCAGGGAGAAGCTTGTCAGTGTAACGTGGCACTGACGGGCTCAATCGCCGCAACCCAGCATTCCCAGGATCCTGAATGGAACACACTGACAGTATATTCCCGTATACCCCATATATACACCCCAAATCCCCGTTCCAATGGTGTGCCCCCCCACATTCACCTCAGAAATACCCTGCAAGTCCCCTAGCAATAGAATTGGGGCTATATACACCCACTATTTTTGCTACTGGTATATAGTGCCATTGTCTGACTGGGAATTCAAAGAATATATTGGGGTTACGTGCACCCACAATTTTTGCTACTGGTATATAGTGCCATTGTCTCACTGGGAATTCAAAGAATATATTGGGGTTACGTGCACCCACAATTTTTGCTACTGGTATATAGTGCCATTGTCTGACTGGGAATTCAAAGAATATATTGGGGTTACAAATACCCTCATTTCTTGCTACTGGTATATAGTGCCATTGTCTGACTGGGAATTCAAAGAATATATTGGGGTTATAAATACCCTCATTTCTTGCTACTGGTATATAGTGCCATTGTCTCACTGGAAATTCAAAGAATATATTGGGGTTACGTGCACCCACAATTTTTGCTACTGGTATATAGTGCCATTGTCTGACTGGGAATTCAAAGAATATATTGGGGTTACGTGCACCCACAATTTTTGCTACTGGTATATAGTGCCATTGTCTCACTGGGAATTCAAAGAATATATTGGGGTTACGTGCACCCACAATTTTTGCTACTGGTATATAGTGCCATTGTCTCACTGGGAATTCAAAGAATATATTGGGGTTACGTGCACCCACAATTTTTGCTACTGGTATATAGTGCCATTGTCTGACTGGGAATTCAAAAAATATATTGGGGTTACAAATACCCTCATTTCTTGCTACTGTCATATAGTGCCAGTTTCTGACTGGTAATTCAAAGAATATATTGGGGTTATGTTCACCCACAATTTTTGCTACTGGTATATAGTGCCATTGTCTCACTGGGAATTCAAAGAATATATTGGGGTTACGTGCACCCACAATTTTTGTTACTGGTATATAGTGCCATTGTCTGACTGGGAATTCAAAGAATATATTGGGGTTACAAATACCCTCATTTCTTGCTACTGGTATATAGTGCCATTGTCTGACTGGGAATTCAAAGAATATATTGGGGTTACAAATACCCTCATTTCTTGCTACTGGTATATAGTGCCATTGTCTGACTGGGAATTCAAAGAATATATTGGGGTTACAAATACCCTCATTTCTTGCTACTGGTATATAGTGCCATTGTCTGACTGGGAATTCAAAGAATATATTGGGGTTACGTGCACCCACAATTATTGCTACTGGTATATAGTGCCATTGTCTCACTGGGAATTCAAAGAATATATTGGGGTTACGTGCACCCACAATTTTTGCTACTGGTATATAGTGCCATTGTCTGACTGGGAATTCAAAGAATATATTGGGGTTACAAATACCCTCATTTCTTCCTACTGGTATATAGTGCCATTGTCTGACTGGGAATTCAAAGAATATATTGGGGTTACAAATACCCTCATTTCTTGCTACTGGTATATAGTGCCATTGTCTGACTGGGAATTCAAAGAATATATTGGGGTTACGTGCACCCACAATTTTTGCTACTGGTATATAGTGCCATTGTCTGACTGGGAATTCAAAGAATATATTGGGGTTATAAATACCCTCATTTCTTGCTACTGGTATATAGTGCCATTGTCTGACTGGGAATTCAAAGAATATATTGGGGTTACAAATACCCTCATTTCTTGCTACTGGTATATAGTGCCATTGTCTGACTGGGAATTCAAAAAATATATTGGGGTTATAAATACCCTCATTTCTTGCTACTGGTATATAGTGCCATTGTCTGACTGGGAATTCAAAGAATATATTGGGGTTACGTGCACCCACAATTTTTGCTACTGGTATATAGTGCCATTGTCTGACTGGGAATTCAAAGAATATATTGGGGTTATAAATACCCTCATTTCTTGCTACTGGTATATAGTGCCATTGTCTGACTGGGAATTCAAAGAATATATTGGGGTTACAAATACCCTCATTTCTTGCTACTGGTATATAGTGCCATTGTCTGACTGGGAATTCAAAGAATATATTGGGGTTATAAATACCCTCATTTCTTGCTACTGGTATATAGTGCCATTGTCTCACTGGGAATTCAAAGAATATATTGGGGTTACGTGCACCCACAATTTTTGCTACTGGTATATAGTGCCATTGTCTGACTGGGAATTCAAAGAATATATTGGGGTTACAAATACCCTCATTTCTTGCTACTGGTATATAGTGCCATTGTCTGACTGGGAATTCAAAGAATATATTGGGGTTATAAATACCCTCATTTCTTGCTACTGGTATATAGTGCCATTGTCTCACTGGGAATTCAAAGAATATATTGGGGTTACGTGCACCCACAATTTTTGCTACTAGTATATAGTGCCATTGTCTGACTGGGAATTCAAAGAATATATTGGGGTTACAAATACCCTCATTTCTTGCTACTGCCATATAGTGCCAGTTTCTGACTGGTAATTCAAAGAATATATTGGGGTTACGTGCACCCACAATTTTTGCTACTGGTATATAGTGCCATTGTCTCACTGGGAATTCAAAGAATATATTGGGGTTACGTGCACCCACAATTTTTGCTACTGGTATATAGTGCCATTGTCTGACTGGGAATTCAAAGAATATATTGGGGTTACAAATACCCTCATTTCTTGCTACTGGTATATAGTGCCATTGTCTGACTGGGAATTCAAAGAATATATTGGGGTTATAAATACCCTCATTTCTTGCTACTGGTATATAGTGCCATTGTCTGACTGGGAATTCAAAGAATATATTGGGGTTACGTGCACCCACAATTTTTGCTACTGGTATATAGTGCCATTATTTTCAAGAGTAAAAAAGATCCAGCAAAAGCCAAGGTAGATGGTTCAATATAGAAAATTTTCTTCTTTATTATAAATCGCACATGCTCAATAAAAACCGCAACGGTACAAACATTACAAGCAAAAGATAGCGTCAGACTGACGCGTTTCGGATCCTATGTCCTTCCTCAAAGTCTGAACTACCACCATTGAGATCACCACGCTATTTAAACTGTTGTCGATGGAATTATAGAGAACACCTGATGTTGTTATAATCAGGTGCCAAGTATCCTGCGTCAGTTGCATAAAAAACGTCGTGATCTCAATCTGTCTTGTATATACTAGACAAAAACACATATATAATTACAAAATACCCAAAACCCACAATAGTGAACAATCAATTGTTTAAAAACAAACAAGAATTCGTGTGAAATAAACCCACGGATCTCATACTAAGTAAAAAATTAAAAACAAGAGAAATAGAGACAAAATCAGGAAGATTTTTCATTTGCAGAAGAATATCATCAACTTGTTTATCTAAACAATATGTATCATTTTATTTCATTGGTCTATATCCATTACAATAAACCTATATAGGAAATAAAGATTTCGATGCACTATGTCTATACAGGTAAGGAAAGTCCATATTCACTATACGTCATTGCGCATTCATCTACTGCGATCTCATGGTCACTATACGTAGGCAATCATCATTGGGATAATTGACATGCCAGGGTTGCATGGATGAGACCTCACTCATCGACCCCCACGTCATCATACGGTGTTCCACTGCCCACTCTTTCATGTCTATACCACAGGCAGAAGTTGTAATGCACAATGCCCATATCAAAGATGGAAGATTCATGTTCTCCATAGATTAATGCGCATGCTCCTGTTGATATCCCACAATGCGCTATGCCAATATAAAAAATGGAGACTTCATGTCCTCTGTATATTAATGCGCATGTCCCCGTTGGGATCCCGTGGTCCCCACACAACAGCGCCACCAGCTGCATGCCCAGCAAACCAGACACGCGATCCCAAAGTCTCCACGCACAAGCAACATCATCCAGATGGCCAACAGGCCAGAGCCGCACGGACGAAAACCTCGCCCGCCAACCTCCACAATGCCGTCCGGTACACCACCATCTGCCCTCCCATGCCCGCCACTCCACAATGCGCCATGCCAACATCAAAAATGGAGACTCCACACACTCTGCCGTCCACAGCGCACGCTCCCACCGGGATCCCACGATCCCCACACACCAGCGCCACCGGCTACATATAATACTATAATTCCATCGACAACAGTTTAAATAGCGTGGTGATCTCAATGGTGGTAGTTCAGACTTTGAGGAAGGACATAGGATCCGAAACGCGTCAGTCTGACGCTATCTTTTGCTTGTAATGTTTGTACCGTTGCGGTTTTTATTGAGCATGTGCGATTTATAATAAAGAAGAAAATTTTCTATATTGAACCATCTACCTTGGCTTTTGCTGGATCTTTTTTACTCTTGAAATTTGTGCCTACTGCTCCGAGTCGAGGGAGTCTAGCTTTCCGGGCATAGCCTTACCGAGGATATATCGGTGAAAAGGAGCTCTACACATGGAAACCGAGATTCGACGACGTTTGGGCTGAGTATCAAATCTTTTTCTTGCTCAATTTTTTCACTGACTGTACTGTTTTTCGATATACTCGTGTCCCTTATAAGAATACGGTGTTATATATTTATTATTATGAATTTTTTCATTTCTTTATGAAATTAAATATCGCACGGTACTAAGATTTTATCACATTACAAGCGGACAATTACTATGGATATTTCCAGTAATACCACAGATTCTGAAATTTGTCGAAACAAGAGACTATTGGAAGTTTTTAATGATAGTTCTCATAATGCAGAGGATATTACCAACTGCGATTATATTATGGCTAAACTCCGTAAATTGCTCACCACAGAAACCAAAACTTGGTGGGACCACAAAACTTTGGTCATGTACATAGAAAGGCATATGATCCCCCGTGGTCTTAGATTACAAAAATTTCCTTCCCATATTTACAATGAGAGTTTCAAGAAACAATGGGAAGGAATCCTATCGGAATGCTCATATAAATTAATGGATCTTATAGTCAAAAATGAAGAAACTAATTTGATGTCCCTCAAGGAAGAAATAAAAAATACTAAAGATGAATTGCTGAAATTCACGTTCACACGTGAACAGGATGCGGCATATGAAAAAATAAAAACACAAATCAACAAATTGGAGGAAAATATAGCATCTTTAAAAAAGAAAAAATTCCAACGAGATAAAATGGACTATGACAATGATGTTGTATATAGATGGCAAAAAAACGGGGCATTGACACCCAGATCCATATTAAAGAAAAAAGGTACCACTAAATTCAATAGAAGGAATGTCTCGTTCAGCTCCTTGGAGCGTGAAACGGAAGACATGGATTCAACTTATTCGGATCGCAGTTTTTTAGAAGAACCGGATCTGGCAAAAACTCGAGCACAAGAGAGGAGTATATCCAGAGGAAGGAATCGAGCTTCCCGAGGGAGAGGAGAAAGAATCATCGAGCAGGAAGAAAACATCAGAGGAAGAACAAGATTTCAAACCCGACACAATCGCCTTTAATGGAGGAAAGTTCATATACAATGTCACATACATTAACACCACTAAACTCCTCCATTACTGACATTTCTTATCCCAGTGTTCTCAATCTATCAACGAGAAGTTTCTCTGATTCTCATCTGCAACTCCTGTCAAAAGGTCTAAATTTTGTTCCTGTTGAACACTTCAATGTATTTGACACACTTTTAGATGTGAATAAGTTTGTGCGTCTTTTAACTATTAGACGGCATTTTCATAATTCTCAAAAACAAGAGGATTATACGGAGATTAGTCATCCGTCTATATCCTATAATGAGTATAGCAATTTTCTGTTCAAGGAACAATGTTGCTTATTGGATTTGTATAGTTTGGACGATAATAAGAACAACAAAGTTAATTTTACAGGTTCAGTTGTAAATGTAAAAAATCCCGAATTTTATCCTCTAAAATCCAGAATTCCAGCTTTGGATGCATTCCAAACAGTTATAGAGGATAATTTAATGACACTTAATCAGTCTTTATCTAGAAAACATATGGACAATCTTGATTTAGGGGAAAGAGTCAGTTTAAAAGAATTACAGGAAAATAAGGAGGTGATTATAAAAATGTCAGATAAGGGAGGGAGGGTAGTGATTCTTGACAAAAATGATTATTTACAGTCAGCGTTTAATATTCTGAGTGATAGAGACACTTATAGAGTGCTCTCAGAAGACCCTACTAAGGTCTTTTCTGATAAATTAAAATTACTCCTAACAGAGGGATTGAATTTGGGTTTCTTTTCCGAAAAAGAGTATAATTACCTGCTTGTTGAATTCCCTGTGGTGCCCATTTTTCATGGGCTACCGAAGGTGCACAAGGAGGGATTCCCCCCTCCACTGAGACCCATCATATCTGGCATAGGCTCCTTCAGTGAACGGCTATGCGTATGGGTGGATCAATTATTACAGCCCATTGTTATCAGAACGCCCAGTTATATCAGAGACACGAAGGAGATACTTAAGGTATTCGATGGGTTTCAGTGGAGGGGGGGATATACGTGGGTTAGCTGTGATGTCACAGCACTTTATTCCTCCATTCCCCACGAAATAGCAATTACAGCTCTATCCTTCTTTCTCTATACTTACACCAATTTTGATCCAGAATTTAATGAATACATTATACAGGTTGTCAATTTTTTGTTACAGCACAATTATTTTATGTTTCAGAAAAAATATTATTTACAAATTAGAGGTGCTCCAATGGGCGCATGCTTCTCCCCCTCCCTAGCCAATTTGGTTATGGCGTGGTGGGAGGAGAAGCACCTCTATAGTAACATCAACCCATTCAGAGACCATATAATATGGTACGGTAGATACATTGATGATTGTTTGTTAATCTGGATGGGTGATGAAAAACAAATTATCAAATTCATAGATTATATTAATGACAACCCGTATAATCTTAGATTCACTTATGTGATAGGAGGCCAATCCATCAGCTTCCTGGATATATTACTCACAGGTGATGAAGACAACAGCAAAGTTGAGATTGAGAATTATAGAAAACCATCAGCGGGGAATACGTTGTTGCATGCTCACAGCATGCATCCTAACCATGTCAAAAAATCATTACCTGTGGGGGAATTTCTTAGAATCAAAAGGAACTGTTCTTCACAAGATTCCTTTGAAAGAGAGGCGTCTCTGATAAAGGACAGATTATTACAGAGAAATTACCCCAAATGGGCTATAGATAGAGCATACAATATTGCTGCCAACAGAGATAGGAAAGATCTTTTATACAGCAAAAAGAACAGAGAAAGGGAAAAGTCAAGAGTACACTTTTCAACTCACTATAGTCTAGAATATGAAAAAATCATCAAGATCCTAAGGGATAACCTTCCTATTCTCAATCAGGATCCAATACTCAGGGAAATTATACAGGAAGGATGTGAATTTATCCCGAGAAGAGGTAGGACCCTAGGTAATCGCATATCTCCTAGTCTCTTGAGAGATGATGATAGTCATACGGATACATGGCTAAAGACGTGTGGTTTCTATCGATGTGGGCAACAACGTTGTGGAGTATGTAGATTTGTGGAAGTGGGTAATAAATTTAAAAATACGGATGTTAGTCAACAATATGAGATAAAAAATTACATTAATTGTTCAACCAGTTATACAATATATCTGATTATGTGTAAGCAATGCAATGTCCAATATGTAGGCAGTACTATCAGGAGTCTTAAAGTGCGCATATCTGAACATTTGCAAAGCATTACAAATATGGATTGTTCTAAAAATACAGGTGTGTCGAAACACTTTAAAGAATTTCATGCGGGGGATACTGGAAATTTCAAATTCATGGGTATAGAAAAGGTTACTAGACCGGCAAGAGGGGGTAACTGGGAACATATATTACGTATACGTGAAGTGTATTGGATATGGAAGCTTAGTACTCGCTTCCCTGAAGGTATGAACAACAGAAACGATGTATCTTATATTTACAACATCTGACTTCTTATTGTAAGAAATAGTACACGATAATAAGAAGAATTATACCTATGTTACTGTTTTGGGTTTATATCAGATATTAAGAAAAAATGCGAATGTGTGTTCTTCTTGATAGGAGTGAGCATTTTTGATAGATATGTCAATTTACTTACCTCTCTTGTGGTGAAGTTTTTGTTTGTTTTTTTCCCCCCTTTCTTTGGTGTTCTTTTTGTTTGGTGTCCGGTTCGTCGGGCGTGTAGCCGGTGGCGCTGGTGTGTGGGGATCGTGGGATCCCGGTGGGAGCGTGCGCTGTGGACGGCAGAGTGTGTGGAGTCTCCATTTTTGATGTTGGCATGGCGCATTGTGGAGTGGCGGGCATGGGAGGGCAGATGGTGGTGTACCGGACGGCATTGTGGAGGTTGGCGGGCGAGGTTTTCGTCCGTGCGGCTCTGGCCTGTTGGCCATCTGGATGATGTTGCTTGTGCGTGGAGACTTTGGGATCGCGTGTCTGGTTTGCTGGGCATGCAGCTGGTGGCGCTGTTGTGTGGGGACCACGGGATCCCAACGGGGACATGCGCATTAATATACAGAGGACATGAAGTCTCCATTTTTTATATTGGCATAGCGCATTGTGGGATATCAACAGGAGCATGCACATTAATCTATGGAGAACATGAATCTTCCATCTTTGATATGGGCATTGTGCATTACAACTTCTGCCTGTGGTATAGACATGAAAGAGTGGGCAGTGGAACACCGTATGATGACGTGGGGGTCGATGAGTGAGGTCTCATCCATGCAACCCTGGCATGTCAATTATCCCAATGATGATTGCCTACGTATAGTGACCATGAGATCGCAGTAGATGAATGCGCAATGACGTATAGTGAATATGGACTTTCCTTACCTGTATAGACATAGTGCATCGAAATCTTTATTTCCTATATAGGTTTATTGTAATGGATATAGACCAATGAAATAAAATGATACATATTGTTTAGATAAACAAGTTGATGATATTCTTCTGCAAATGAAAAATCTTCCTGATTTTGTCTCTATTTCTCTTGTTTTTAATTTTTTACTTAGTATGAGATCCGTGGGTTTATTTCACACGAATTCTTGTTTGTTTTTAAACAATTGATTGTTCACTATTGTGGGTTTTGGGTATTTTGTAATTATATATGTGTTTTTGTCTAGTATATACAAGACAGATTGAGATCACGACGTTTTTTATGCAACTGACGCAGGATACTTGGCACCTGATTATAACAACATCAGGTGTTCTCTATAATTCCATCGACAACAGTTTAAATAGCGTGGTGATCTCAATGGTGGTAGTTCAGACTTTGAGGAAGGACATAGGATCCGAAACGCGTCAGTCTGACGCTATCTTTTGCTTGTAATGTTTGTACCGTTGCGGTTTTTATTGAGCATGTGCGATTTATAATAAAGAAGAAAATTTTCTATATTGAACCATCTACCTTGGCTTTTGCTGGATCTTTTTTACTCTTGAAATTTGTGCCTACTGCTCCGAGTCGAGGGAGTCTAGCTTTCCGGGCATAGCCTTACCGAGGATATATCGGTGAAAAGGAGCTCTACACATGGAAACCGAGATTCGACGACGTTTGGGCTGAGTATCAAATCTTTTTCTTGCTCAATTTTTTCACTGACTATATAGTCTGACTGGGAATTCAAAGAATATATTGGGGTTACAAATACCCTCATTTCTTGCTACTGGTATATAGTGCCATTGTCTGACTGGGAATTCAAAGAATATATTGGGGTTATAAATACCCTCATTTCTTGCTACTGGTATATAGTGCCATTGTCTCACTGGGAATTCAAAGAATATATTGGGGTTACGTGCACCCACAATTTTTGCTACTGGTATATAGTGCCATTGTCTGACTGGGAATTCAAAGAATATATTGGGGTTACAAATACCCTCATTTCTTGCTACTGCCATATAGTGCCAGTTTCTGACTGGTAATTCAAAGAATATATTGGGGTTACGTGCACCCACAATTTTTGCTACTGGTATATAGTGCCATTGTCTGACTGGGAATTCAAAGAATATATTGGGGTTATAAATACCCTCATTTCTTGCTACTGGTATATAGTGCCATTGTCTGACTGGGAATTCAAAGAATATATTGGGGTTACGTGCACCCACAATTTTTGCTACTGGTATATAGTGCCATTGTCTCACTGGGAATTCAAAGAATATATTGGGTTTACGTGCACCCACAATTTTTTCTACTGGTATATAGTGCCATTGTCTGACTGGGAATTCAAAGAATATATTGGGGTTACAAATACCCTCATTTCTTGCTACTGCCATATAGTACCAGTTTCTGACTGGTAATTCAAAGAATATATTGGGGTTACGTGCACCCACAATTTTTGCTACTGGTATATAGTGCCATTGTCTCACTGGGAATTCAAAGAATATATTGGGGTTATAAATACCCTCATTTCTTGCTACTGGTATATAGTGCCATTGTCTGACTGGGAATTCAAAGAATATATTGGGGTTACGTGCACCCACAATTTTTGCTACTGGTATATAGTGCCATTGTCTGACTGGGAATTCAAAGAATATATTGGGGTTACAAATACCCTCATTTCTTGCTACTGGTATATAGTGCCATTGTCTGACTGGGAATTCAAAGAATATATTGGGGTTATAAATACCCTCATTTCTTGCTACTGGTATATAGTGCCATTGTCTCACTGGGAATTCAAAGAATATATTGGGGTTACGTGCACCCACAATTTTTGCTACTGGTATATAGTGCCATTGTCTGACTGGGAATTCAAAGAATATATTGGGGTTACAAATACCCTCATTTCTTGCTACTGGTATATAGTGCCATTGTCTCACTGGGAATTCAAAGAATATATTGGGGTTACGTGCACCCACAATTTTTGCTACTGGTATATAGTGCCATTGTCTGACTGGGAATTCAAAGAATATATTGGGGTTACAAATACCCTCATTTCTTGCTACTGCCATATAGTGCCAGTTTCTGACTGGTAATTCAAAGAATATATTGGGGTTACGTGCACCCACAATTTTTGCTACTGGTATATAGTGCCATTGTCTCACTGGGAATTCAAAGAATATATTGGGGTTACGTGCACCCACAATTTTTGCTACTGTTATATAGTGCCATTGTCTGACTGGGAATTCAAAAAATATATTGGGGTTACAAATACCCTCATTTCTTGCTACTGGTATATAGTGCCATTGTCTGACTGGGAATTCAAAGAATATATTGGGGTTATAAATACCCTCATTTCTTGCTACTGGTATATAGTGCCATTGTCTGACTGGGAATTCAAAGAATATATTAGGGTTACGTGCACCCACAATTTTTGCTACTGGTATATAGTGCCATTGTCTCACTGGGAATTCAAAGAATATATTGGGGTTACGTGCACCCACAATTTTTGCTACTGGTATATAGTGCCATTGTCTGACTGGGAATTCAAAGAATATATTGGGGTTACAAATACCCTCATTTCTTGCTACTGGTATATTGTGCCATTGTCTGACTGGGAATTCAAAGAATATATTGGGGTTACAAATACCCTCATTTCTTGCTACTGGTATATAGTGCCATTGTCTGACTGGGAATTCAAAGAATATATTGGGGTTATAAATACCCTCATTTCTTGCTAATGGTATATAGTGCCATTGTCTCACTGGGAATTCAAAGAATATATTGGGGTTACGTGCACCCACAATTTTTGCTACTGGTATATAGTGCCATTGTCTGACTGGGAATTCAAAGAATATATTGGGGTTACAAATACCCTCATTTCTTGCTACTGCCATATAGTGCCAGTTTCTGACTGGTAATTCAAAGAATATATTGGGGTTACGTGCACCCACAATTTTTGCTACTGGTATATAGTGCCATTGTCTGACTGGGAATTCAAAGAATATATTGGGGTTATAATTACCCTCATTTCTTGCTACTGGTATATAGTGCCATTGTCTGACTGGGAATTCAAAGAATATATTGGGGTTACGTGCACCCACAATTTTTGCTACTGGTATATAGTGCCATTGTCTCACTGGGAATTCAAAGAATATATTGGGGTTACGTGCACCCACAATTTTTGCTACTGGTATATAGTGCCATTGTCTGACTGGGAATTCAAAGAATATATTGGGGTTACAAATACCCTCATTTCTTGCTACTGCCATATAGTACCAGTTTCTGACTGGTAATTCAAAGAATATATTGGGGTTACGTGCACCCACAATTTTTGCTACTGGTATATAGTGCCATTGTCTCACTGGGAATTCAAAGAATATATTGGGGTTACGTGCACCCACAATTTTTGCTACTGGTATATAGTGCCATTGTCTGACTGGGAATTCAAAGAATATATTGGGGTTACAAATACCCTCATTTCTTGCTACTGCCATATAGTGCCAGTTTCTGACTGGTAATTCAAAGAATATATTGGGGTTACGTTCACCCACAATTTTTGCTACTGGTATATAGTGCCATTGTCTCACTGGGAATTCAAAGAATATATTGGGGTTACGTGCACCCACAATTTTTGTTACTGGTATATAGTGCCATTGTCTGACTGGGAATTCAAAGAATATATTGGGGTTACAAATACCCTCATTTCTTGCTACTGGTATATAGTGCCATTGTCTGACTGGGAATTCAAAGAATATATTGGGGTTACAAATACCCTCATTTCTTGCTACTGGTATATAGTGCCATTGTCTGACTGGGAATTCAAAGAATATATTGGGGTTATAAATACCCTCATTTCTTGCTACTGGTATATAGTGCCATTGTCTGACTGGGAATTCAAAGAATATATTGGGGTTACGTGCACCCACAATTATTGCTACTGGTATATAGTGCCATTGTCTCACTGGGAATTCAAAGAATATATTGGGGTTACGTGCACCCACAATTTTTGCTACTGGTATATAGTGCCATTGTCTGACTGGGAATTCAAAGTATATATTGGGGTTACAAATACCCTCATTTCTTCCTACTGGTATATAGTGCCATTGTCTGACTGGGAATTCAAAGAATATATTGGGGTTATAAATACCCTCATTTCTTGCTACTGGTATATAGTGCCATTGTCTGACTGGGAATTCAAAGAATATATTGGGGTTACGTGGACCCACAATTTTTGCTACTGGTATATAGTGCCATTGTCTGACTGGGAATTCAAAGAATATATTGGGGTTATAAATACCCTCATTTCTTGCTACTGGTATATAGTGCCATTGTCTGACTGGGAATTCAAAGAATATATTGGGGTTATAAATACCCTCATTTCTTGCTACTGGTATATAGTGCCATTGTCTCACTGGGAATTCAAAGAATATATTGGGGTTACAAATACCCTCATTTCTTGCTACTGGTATATAGTGCCATTGTCTGACTGGGAATTCAAAGAATATATTGGGGTTACAAATACCCTCATTTCTTGCTACTGGTATATAGTGCCATTGTCTGACTGGGAATTCAAAGAATATAGTGGGGTTATAAATACCCTCATTTCTTGCTACTGGTATATAGTGCCATTGTCTCACTGGGAATTCAAAGAATATATTGGGGTTACGTGCACCCACAATTTTTGCTACTGGTATATAGTGCCATTGTCTGACTGGGAATTCAAAGAATATATTGGGGTTACAAATACCCTCATTTCTTGCTACTGCCATATAGTGCCAGTTTCTGACTGGTAATTCAAAGAATATATTGGGGTTACGTGCACCCACAATTTTTGCTACTGGTATATAGTGCCATTGTCTGACTGGGAATTCAAAGAATATATTGGGGTTATAAATACCCTCATTTCTTGCTACTGGTATATAGTGCCATTGTCTGACTGGGAATTCAAAGAATATATTGGGGTTACGTGCACCCACAATTTTTGCTACTGGTATATAGTGCCATTGTCTCACTGGGAATTCAAAGAATATATTGGGGTTACGTGCACCCACAATTTTTTCTACTGGTATATAGTGCCATTGTCTGACTGGGAATTCAAAGAATATATTGGGGTTACAAATACCCTCATTTCTTGCTACTGCCATATAGTACCAGTTTCTGACTGGTAATTCAAAGAATATATTGGGGTTACGTGCACCCACAATTTTTGCTACTGGTATATAGTGCCATTGTCTCACTGGGAATTCAAAGAATATATTGGGGTTACGTGCACCCACAATTTTTGCTACTAGTATATAGTGCCATTGTCTGACTGGGAATTCAAAGAATATATTGGGGTTACAAATACCCTCATTTCTTGCTACTGCCATATAGTGCCAGTTTCTGACTGGTAATTCAAAGAATATATTGGGGTTACGTGCAGCCACAATTTTTGCTACTGGTATATAGTGCCATTGTCTCACTGGGAATTCAAAGAATATATTGGGGTTACGTGCACCCACAATTTTTGTTACTGGTATATAGTGCCATTGTCTGACTGGGAATTCAAAGAATATATTGGGGTTACAAATACCCTCATTTCTTGCTACTGGTATATAGTGCCATTGTCTGACTGGGAATTCAAAGAATATATTGGGGTTACAAATACCCTCATTTCTTGCTACTGGTATATAGTGCCATTGTCTGACTGGGAATTCAAAGAATATATTGGGGTTATACATACCCTCATTTCTTGCTACTGGTATATAGTGCCATTGTCTGACTGGGAATTCAAAGAATATATTGGGGTTACGTGCACCCACAATTTTTGCTACTGGTATATAGTGCCATTGTCTCACTGGGAATTCAAAGAATATATTGGG
This sequence comes from Leptodactylus fuscus, assembly GCF_031893055.1. Classification (NCBI taxonomy): domain Eukaryota; kingdom Metazoa; phylum Chordata; class Amphibia; order Anura; family Leptodactylidae; genus Leptodactylus; species Leptodactylus fuscus. The sequence continues at coordinate 58,894,608 of NC_134267.1, read as the reverse complement.
GTTACGTGCACCCACAATTTTTGCTACTGGTATATAGTGCCATTGTCTGACTGGGAATTCAAAGAATATATTGGGGTTACAAATACCCTCATTTCTTGCTACTGGTATATAGTGCCATTGTCTGACTGGGAATTCAAAGAATATATTGGGGTTATAAATACCCTCATTTCTTGCTACTGGTATATAGTGCCATTGTCTGACTGGGAATTCAAAGAATATATTGGGGTTACGTGCACCCACAATTTTTGCTACTGGTATATAGTGCCATTGTCTGACTAGGAATTCAAATAATATATTGGGGTTACAAATACCCTCATTTCTTGCTACTGGTATATAGTGCCATTGTCTGACTGGGAATTCAAAGAATATATTGGGGTTATAAATACCCTCATTTCTTGCTACTGGTATATAGTGCCATTGTCTCACTGGGAATTCAAAGAATATATTGGGGTTACGTGCACCCACAATTTTTGCTACTGGTATATAGTGCCATTGTCTGACTGGGAATTCAAAGAATATATTGGGGTTACAAATACCCTCATTTCTTGCTACTGGTATATAGTGCCATTGTCTGACTGGGAATTCAAAGAATATATTGGGGTTATAAATACCCTCATTTCTTGCTACTGGTATATAGTGCCATTGTCTGACTGGGAATTCAAAGAATATATTGGGGTTACGTGCACCCACAATTTTTGCTACTGGTATATAGTGCCATTGTCTCACTGGGAATTCAAAGAATATATTGGGGTTACGTGCACCCACAATTTTTGCTACTGGTATATAGTGCCATTGTCTGACTGGGAATTCAAAGAATATATTGGGGTTACAAATACCCTCATTTCTTGCTACTGGTATATAGTGCCATTGTCTGACTGGGAATTCAAAGAATATATTGGGGTTATAAATACCCTCATTTCTTGCTACTGGTATATAGTGCCATTGTCTAACTGGGAATTCAAAGAATATATTGGGGTTACAAATACCCTCATTTCTTGCTACAGGTATATAGTGCCATTGTCTGACTGGGAATTCAAAGAATATATTGGGGTTATAAATACCCTCATTTCTTGCTACTGGTATATAGTGCCATTGTCTCACTGGGAATTCAAAGAATATATTGGGGTTACGTGCACCCACAATTTTTGCTACTGGTATATAGTGCCATTGTCTGACTGGGAATTCAAAGAATATATTGGGGTTACAAATACCCTCATTTCTTGCTACTGCTATATAGTGCCATTGTCTGACTGGGAATTCAAAGAATATATTGGGGTTATAAATACCCTCATTTCTTGCTACTGGTATATAGTGCCATTGTCTGACTGGGAATTCAAAGAATATATTGGGGTTACGTGCACCCACAATTTTTGCTACTGGTATATAGTGCCATTGTCTGACTAGGAATTCAAAGAATATATTGGGGTTACAAATACCCTCATTTCTTGCTACTGGTATATAGTGCCATTGTCTGACTGGGAATTCAAAGAATATATTGGGGTTATAAATACCCTCATTTCTTGCTACTGGTATATAGTGCCATTGTCTCACTGGGAATTCAAATAATATATTGGGGTTACGTGCACCCACAATTTTTGCTACTGGTATATAGTGCCATTGTCTGACTGGGAATTCAAAGAATATATTGGGGTTACAAATACCCTCATTTCTTGCTACTGGTATATAGTGCCATTGTCTGACTGGGAATTCAAAGAATATATTGGGGTTATAAATACCCTTATTTCTTGCTACTGGTATATAGTGCCATTGTCTCACTGGGAATTCAAAGAATATATTGGGGTTACAAATACCCTCATTTCTTGCTACTGCCATATAGTGCCAGTTTCTGACTGGGAATTCAAAGAATATATTGGGGTTACAAATACCCTCATTTCTTGCTACTGCCATATAGTGCCAGTGTCTGACTGGTAATTCAAATAATATATTGGGGTTACGTGCACCCACAATTTTTGCTACTGGTATATAGTGCCATTGTCTGACTGGGAATTCAAAGAATATATTGGGGTTACAAATACCCTCATTTCTTGCTACTGCCATATAGTGCCAGTTTCTGACTGGGAATTCAAAGAATATATTGGGGTTATAAATACCCTCATTTCTTGCTACTGGTATATAGTGCCATTGTCTGACTGGGAATTCAAAGAATATTTTGGGGTTACGTGCACCCACAATTTTTGCTACTGGTATATAGTGTCATTGTCTCACTGGGAATTCAAAGAATATATTGGGGTTACGTGCACCCACAATTTTTGCTACTGGTATATAGTGCCATTGTCTGACTGGGAATTCAAAGAATATATTGGGGTTACAAATACCCTCATTTCTTGCTACTGGTATATAGTGCCATTGTCTGACTGGTAATTCAAAGAATATATTGGGGTTACAAATACCCTCATTTCTTGCTACTGGTATATAGTGCCATTGTCTGACTGGGAATTCAAAGAATATATTGGGGTTATAAATACCCTCATTTCTTGCTACTGGTATATAGTGCCATTGTCTGACTGGGAATTCAAAGAATATTTTGGGGTTACGTGCACCCACAATTTTTGCTACTGGTATATAGTGTCATTGTCTCACTGGGAATTCAAAGAATATATTGGGGTTACGTGCACCCACAATTTTTGCTACTGGTATATAGTGCCATTGTCTGACTGGGAATTCAAAGAATATATTGGGGTTACAAATACCCTCATTTCTTGCTACTGGTATATAGTGCCATTGTCTGACTGGGAATTCAAAGAATATATTGGGGTTATAAATACCCTCATTTCTTGCTACTGGTATATAGTGCCATTGTCTAACTGGGAATTCAAAGAATATATTGGGGTTACAAATACCCTCATTTCTTGCTACAGGTATATAGTGCCATTGTCTGACTGGGAATTCAAAGAATATATTGGGGTTATAAATACCCTCATTTCTTGCTACTGGTATATAGTGCCATTGTCTCACTGGGAATTCAAAGAATATATTGGGGATACGTGCACCCACAATTTTTGCTACTGGTATATAGTGCCATTGTCTGACTGGGAATTCAAAGAATATATTGGGGTTATAAATACCCTCATTTCTTGCTACTGGTATATAGTGCCATTGTCTCACTGGGAATTCAAAGAATATATTGGGGATACGTGCACCCACAATTTTTGCTACTGGTATACAGTGCCATTGTCTCACTGGGAATTCAAAGAATATATTGGGGTTACAAATACCCTCATTTCTTGCTACAGGTATATAGTGCCATTGTCTGACTGGGAATTCAAAGAATATATTGGGGTTACAAATACCCTCATTTCTTGCTACAGGTATATAGTGCCATTGTCTGACTGGGAATTCAAAGAATATATTGGGGTTATAAATACCCTCATTTCTTGCTACTGGTATATAGTGCCTTTGTCTCACTGGGAATTCAAAGAATATATTGGGGATACGTGCACCCACAATTTTTGCTACTGGTATATAGTGCCATTGTCTGACTGGGAATTCAAAGAATATATTGGGGTTACAAATACCCTCATTTCTTGCTACTGCCATATAGTGCCAGTTTCTGACTGGTAATTCAAAGAATATATTGGGGTTACGTGCACCCACAATTTTTGCTACTTGTATATAGTGCCATTGTCTGACTGGGAATTCAAAGAATATATTGGGGTTATAAATACCCTCATTTCTTGCTACTGGTATATAGTGCCATTGTCTGACTGGGAATTCAAAGAATATATTGGGGTTACGTGCACCCACAATTTTTGCTACTGGTATATAGTGCCATTGTCTCACTGGGAATTCAAAGAATATATTGGGGTTACGTGCACCCACAATTTTTGCTACTGGTATATAGTGCCATTGTCTGACTGGGAATTCAAAGAATATATTGGGGTTACAAATACCCTCATTTCTTGCTACTGCCATATAGTGCCAGTTTCTGACTGGTAATTCAAAGAATATATTGGGGTTACGTGCACCCACAATTTTTGCTACTTGTATATAGTGCCATTATCTGACTGGGAATTCAAAGAATATATTGGGGTTATAAATACCCTCATTTCTTGCTACTGGTATATAGTGCCATTGTCTGACTGGGAATTCAAAGAATATATTGGGGTTACGTGCACCCACAATTTTTGCTACTGGTATATAGTGCCATTGTCTCACTGGGAATTCAAAGAATATATTGGGGTTACGTGCACCCACAATTTTTGCTACTGGTATATAGTGCCATTGTCTGACTGGGAATTCAAAGAATATATTGGGGTTACAAATACCCTCATTTCTTGCTACTGCCATATAGTGCCAGTTTCTGACTGGTAATTCAAAGAATATATTGGGGTTACGTGCACCCGCAATTTTTGCTACTGGTATATAGTGCCATTGTCTCACTGGGAATTCAAAGAATATATTGGGGTTACGTGCACCCACAATTTTTGCTACTGGTATATAGTGCCATTGTCTGACTGGGAATTCAAAGAATACATTGGGGTTACAAATACCCTCATTTCTTGCTACTGCCATATAGTGCCAGTTTCTGACTGGTAATTCAAAGAATATATTGGGGTTACGTGCACCCACAATTTTTGCTACTGGTATATAGTGCCATTGTCTCACTGGGAATTCAAAGAATATATTGGGGCTACGTGCACCCACAATTTTTGCTACTGGTATATAGTGCCATTGTCTGACTGGGAATTCAAAGAATATATTGGGGTTACAAATACCCTCATTTCTTGCTACTGGTATATAGTGCCATTGTCTGACTGGGAATTCAAAGAATATATTGGGGTTACAAATACCCTCATTTCTTGCTACTGGTATATAGTGCCATTGTCTGACTGGGAATTCAAAGAATATATTGGGGTTACAAATACCCTCATTTCTTGCTACTGCCATATAGTGCCAGTTTCTGACTGGTTATTCAAAGAATATATTGGGGTTACGTGCACTCACAATTTTTGCTACTGGTATATAGTGCCATTGTCTCACTGGGAATTCAAAGAATATATTGGGGTTACGTGCACCCACAATTTTTGCTACTGGTATATAGTGCCATTGTCTGACTGGGAATTCAAAGAATATATTGGGGTTACAAATACCCTCATTTCTTGCTACTGGTATATAGTGCCATTGTCTGACTGGGAATTCAAAGAATATATTGGGGTTATAAATACCCTCATTTCTTGCTACTGGTATATAGTGCCATTGTCTGACTGGGAATTCAAAGAATATATTGGGGTTACGTGCACCCACAATTTTTGCTATTGGTATATAGTGCCATTGTCTCACTGGGAATTCAAAGAATATATTGGGGTTACGTGCACCCACAATTTTTGCTACTGGTATATAGTGCCATTGTCTGACTGGGAATTCAAAGAATATATTGGGGTTACAAATACCCTCATTTCTTGCTACTGGTATATAGTGCCATTGTCTGACTGGGAATTCAAAGAATATATTGGGGTTATAAATACCCTCATTTCTTGCTACTGGTATATAGTGCCATTGTCTAACTGGGAATTCAAAGAATATATTGGGGTTACAAATACCCTCATTTCTTGCTACAGGTATATAGTGCCATTGTCTGACTGGGAATTCAAAGAATATATTGGGGTTATAAATACCCTCATTTCTTGCTACTGGTATATAGTGCCATTGTCTCACTGGGAATTCAAAGAATATATTGGGGTTACGTGCACCCACAATTTTTGCTACTGGTATATAGTGCCATTGTCTGACTGGGAATTCAAAGAATATATTGGGGTTACAAATACCCTCATTTCTTGCTACTGGTATATAGTGCCATTGTCTGACTGGGAATTCAAAGAATATATTGGGGTTATAAATACCCTCATTTCTTGCTACTGGTATATAGTGCCATTGTCTGACTGGGAATTCAAAGAATATATTGGGGTTACGTGCACCCACAATTTTTGCTACTGGTATATAGTGCCATTGTCTGACTAGGAATTCAAAGAATATATTGGGGTTACAAATACCCTCATTTCTTGCTACTGGTATATAGTGCCATTGTCTGACTGGGAATTCAAAGAATATATTGGGGTTATAAATACCCTCATTTCTTGCTACTGGTATATAGTGCCATTGTCTCACTGGGAATTCAAATAATATATTGGGGTTACGTGCACCCACAATTTTTGCTACTGGTATATAGTGCCATTGTCTGACTGGGAATTCAAAGAATATATTGGGGTTACAAATACCCTCATTTCTTGCTACTGGTATATAGTGCCATTGTCTGACTGGGAATTCAAAGAATATATTGGGGTTATAAATACCCTTATTTCTTGCTACTGGTATATAGTGCCATTGTCTCACTGGGAATTCAAAGAATATATTGGGGTTACAAATACCCTCATTTCTTGCTACTGCCATATAGTGCCAGTTTCTGACTGGGAATTCAAAGAATATATTGGGGTTACAAATACCCTCATTTCTTGCTACTGCCATATAGTGCCAGTGTCTGACTGGTAATTCAAATAATATATTGGGGTTACGTGCACCCACAATTTTTGCTACTGGTATATAGTGCCATTGTCTGACTGGGAATTCAAAGAATATATTGGGGTTACAAATACCCTCATTTCTTGCTACTGCCATATAGTGCCAGTTTCTGACTGGGAATTCAAAGAATATATTGGGGTTATAAATACCCTCATTTCTTGCTACTGGTATATAGTGCCATTGTCTGACTGGGAATTCAAAGAATATTTTGGGGTTACGTGCACCCACAATTTTTGCTACTGGTATATAGTGCCATTGTCTGACTGGGAATTCAAAGAATATATTGGGGTTACAAATACCCTCATTTCTTGCTACTGGTATATAGTGCCATTGTCTGACTGGTAATTCAAAGAATATATTGGGGTTACAAATACCCTCATTTCTTGCTACTGGTATATAGTGCCATTGTCTGACTGGGAATTCAAAGAATATATTGGGGTTATAAATACCCTCATTTCTTGCTACTGGTATATAGTGCCATTGTCTGACTGGGAATTCAAAGAATATTTTGGGGTTACGTGCACCCACAATTTTTGCTACTGGTATATAGTGTCATTGTCTCACTGGGAATTCAAAGAATATATTGGGGTTACGTGCACCCACAATTTTTGCTACTGGTATATAGTGCCATTGTCTGACTGGGAATTCAAAGAATATATTGGGGTTACAAATACCCTCATTTCTTGCTACTGGTATATAGTGCCATTGTCTGACTGGGAATTCAAAGAATATATTGGGGTTATAAATACCCTCATTTCTTGCTACTGGTATATAGTGCCATTGTCTAACTGGGAATTCAAAGAATATATTGGGGTTACAAATACCCTCATTTCTTGCTACAGGTATATAGTGCCATTGTCTGACTGGGAATTCAAAGAATATATTGGGGTTATAAATACCCTCATTTCTTGCTACTGGTATATAGTGCCATTGTCTCACTGGGAATTCAAAGAATATATTGGGGATACGTGCACCCACAATTTTTGCTACTGGTATATAGTGCCATTGTCTGACTGGGAATTCAAAGAATATATTGGGGTTATAAATACCCTCATTTCTTGCTACTGGTATATAGTGCCATTGTCTCACTGGGAATTCAAAGAATATATTGGGGATACGTGCACCCACAATTTTTGCTACTGGTATATAGTGCCATTGTCTGACTGGGAATTCAAAGAATATATTGGGGTTACAAATACCCTCATTTCTTGCTACTGGTATATAGTGCCATTGTCTGACTGGGAATTCAAAGAATATATTGGGGTTATAAATACCCTCATTTCTTGCTACTGGTATATAGTGCCATTGTCTCACTTGGAATTCAAAGAATATATTGGGGTTACGTGCACCCACAATTTTTGCTACTGGTATATAGTGCCATTGTCTGACTGGGAATTCAAAGAATATATTGGGGTTACAAATACCCTCATTTCTTGCTACTGCCATATAGTGCCAGTTTCTGACTGGTAATTCAAAGAATATATTGGGGTTACGTGTACCCACAATTTTTGCTACTTGTATATAGTGCCATTGTCTGACTGGGAATTCAAAGAATATATTGGGGTTATAAATACCCTCATTTCTTGCTACTGGTATATAGTGCCATTGTCTGACTGGGAATTCAAAGAATATATTGGGGTTACGTGCACCCACAATTTTTGCTACTGGTATATAGTGCCATTGTCTCACTGGGAATTCAAAGAATATATTGGGGTTACGTGCACCCACAATTTTTGCTACTGGTATATAGTGCCATTGTCTGACTGGGAATTCAAAGAATATATTGGGGTTACAAATACCCTCATTTCTTGCTACTGCCATATAGTGCCAGTTTCTGACTGGTAATTCAAAGAATATATTGGGGTTACGTGCACCCACAATTTTTGCTACTTGTATATAGTGCCATTGTCTGACTGGGAATTCAAAGAATATATTGGGGTTATAAATACCCTCATTTCTTGCTACTGGTATATAGTGCCATTGTCTGACTGGGAATTCAAAGAATATATTGAGGTTACGTGCACCCACAATTTTTGCTACTGGTATATAGTGCCATTGTCTCACTGGGAATTCAAAGAATATATTGGGGTTACGTGCACCCACAATTTTTGCTACTGGTATATAGTGCCATTGTCTGACTGGGAATTCAAAGAATATATTGGGGTTACAAATACCCTCATTTCTTGCTACTGCCATATAGTGCCAGTTTCTGACTGGTAATTCAAAGAATATATTGGGGTTACGTGCACCCGCAATTTTTGCTACTGGTATATAGTGCCATTGTCTCACTGGGAATTCAAAGAATATATTGGGGTTACGTGCACCCACCATTTTTGCTACTGGTATATAGTGCCATTGTCTGACTGGGAATTCAAAGAATACATTGGGGTTACAAATACCCTCATTTCTTGCTACTGCCATATAGTGCCAGTTTCTGACTGGTAATTCAAAGAATATATTGGGGTTACGTGCACCCACAATTTTTGCTACTGGTATATAGTGCCATTGTCTCACTGGGAATTCAAAGAATATATTGGGGTTACGTGCACCCACAATTTTTGCTACTGGTATATAGTGCCATTGTCTGACTGGGAATTCAAAGAATATATTGGGGTTACAAATACCCTCATTTCTTGCTACTGGTATATAGTGCCATTGTCTGACTGGGAATTTAAAGAATATATTGGGGTTACAAATACCCTCATTTCTTGCTACTGGTATATAGTGCCATTGTCTGACTGGGAATTCAAAGAATATATTGGGGTTATAAATACCCTCATTTCTTGCTACTGGAATATAGTGCCATTGTCTGACTGGGAATTCAAAGAATATATTGGGGTTACAAATACCCTCATTTCTTGCTACTGGTATATAGTGCCATTGTCTGACTGGGAATTCAAAGAATATATTGGGGTTATAAATACCCTCATTTCTTGCTACTGGTATATAGTGCCATTGTCTGACTGGGAATTCAAAGAATATATTGGGTTTACGTGCACCCACAATTTTTGCTACTGGTATATAGTGCTATTGTCTGACTGGGAATTTAAAGAATATATTGGGGTTACAAATACCCTCATTTCTTGCTACTGGTATATAGTGCCATTTTCTGACTTGGAATTTAAAGAATATATTGGGGTTATAAATACCCTCATTTCTTGCTACTGGTATATAGTGCCATTGTCTCACTGGGAATTCAAAGAATATATTGGGGTTACGTGCACCCACAATTTTTGCTACTGGTATATAGTGCCATTGTCTGACTGGGAATTCAAAGAATATATTGGGGTTACAAATACCCTCATTTCTTGCTACTGGTATATAGTGCCATTGTCTGACTGGGAATTCAAAGAATATATTGGGGTTATAAATACCCTCATTTCTTGCTACTGGTATATAGTGCCATTGTCTCACTGGGAATTCAAAGAATATATTGGGGTTACGTGCACCCACAATTTTTGCTACTGGTATATAGTGCCATTGTCTGACTGGGAATTCAAAGAATATATTGGGGTTACAAATACCCTCATTTCTTGCTACTGCCATATAGTGCCAGTTTCTAACTGGTAATTCAAAGAATATATTGGGGTTACGTGCACCCACAATTTTTGCTACTGGTATATAGTGCCATTGTCTGACTGGGAATTCAAAGAATATATTGGGGTTACAAATACCCTCATTTCTTGCTACTGCCATATAGTGCCAGTTTCTGACTAGTAATTCAAAGAATATATTGGGGTTAAGTGTACCCACAATTTTTGCTACTGGTATATAGTGCCATTGTCTGACTGGGAATTCAAAGAATATATTGGGGTTACAAATACCCTCATTTCTTGCTACTGGTATATAGTGCCATTGTCTGACTGGGAATTCAAAGAATATATTGGGGTTACAAATACCCTCATTTCTTGCTACTGCCATATAGTGCCAGTTTCTGACTGGTAATTCAAAGAATATATTGGGGTTATAAATACCCTCATTTCTTGCTACTGGTATATAGTGCCATTGTCTGACTGGGAATTCAAAGAATATATTGGGGTTATAAATACCCTCATTTCTTGCTACTGGTATATAGTGCCATTGTCTGACTGGGAATTCAAAGAATATATTGAGGTTACGTGCACCCACAATTTTTGCTACTGGTATATAGTGCCATTGTCTGACTGGGAATTCAAAGAATATATTGGGGTTACAAATACCCTCATTTCTTGCTACTGCCATATAGTGCCAGTTTCTGACTGGTAATTCAAAGAATATATTGGGGTTAAGTGCACCCACAATTTTTGCTACTGGTATATAGTGCCATTGTCTGACTGGGAATTCAAAGAATATATTGGGGTTACAAATACCCTCATTTCTTGCTACTGGTATATAGTGCCATTGTCTGACTGGGAATTCAAAGAATATATTGGGGTTATAAATACCCTCATTTCTTGCTACTGCCATATAGTGCCAGTTTCTGACTGGTAATTCAAAGAATATATTGGGGTTATAAATACCCTCATTTCTTGCTACTGGTATATAGTGCCATTGTCTGACTGGGAATTCGAAGAATATATTGGGGTTATAAATACCCTCATTTCTTGCTACTGGTATATAGTGCCATTGTCTGACTGGGAATTCAAAGAATATATTGGGGTTACGTGCACCCACAATTTTTGCTACTGGTATATAGTGCCATTGTCTGACTGGGAATTCAAAGAATATATTGGGGTTACAAATACCCTCATTTCTTCCTACTGGTATATAGTGCCATTGTCTGACTGGGAATTCAAAGAATATATTGGGGTTATAAATACCCTAATTTCTTGCTACTGGTATATAGTGCCATTGTCTCACTGGGAATTCAAAGAATATATTGGGGTTACGTGCACCCACAATTTTTGCTACTGGTATATAGTGCCATTGTCTGACTGGGAATTCAAAGAATATATTGGGGTTACAAATACCCTCATTTCTTGCTACTGGTATATAGTGCCATTGTCTGACTGGGAATTCAAAGAATATATTGGGGTTATAAATACCCTCATTTCTTGCTACTGGTATATAGTGCCATTGTCTCACTGGGAATTCAAAGAATATATTGGGGTTACGTGCACCCACAATTTTTGCTACTGGTATATAGTGCCATTGTCTGACTGGGAATTCAAAGAATATATTGGGGTTACAAATACCCTCATTTCTTGCTACTGCCATATAGTGCCAGTTTCTGACTGGTAATTCAAAGAATATATTGGGGTTACGTGCACCCATAATTTTTGCTACTGGTATATAGTGCCATTGTCTGACTGGGAATTCAAAGAATATATTGGGGTTACAAATACCCTCATTTCTTGCTACTGGTATATAGTGCCATTGTCTGACTGGGAATTCAAAGAATATATTGGGGTTACAAATACCCTCATTTCTTGCTACTGCCATATAGTGCCAGTTTCTAACTGGTAATTCAAAGAATATATTGGGGTTACGTGCACCCATAATTTTTGCTACTGGTATATAGTGCCATTGTCTGACTGGGAATTCAAAGAATATATTGGGGTTACAAATACCCTCATTTCTTGCTACTGGTATATAGTGCCATTGTCTGACTGGGAATTCAAAGAATATATTGGGGTTACAAATACCCTCATTTCTTGCTACTGCCATATAGTGCCAGTTTCTAACTGGTAATTCAAAGAATATATTGGGGTTATAAATACCCTCATTTCTTGCTACTGGTATATAGTGCCATTGTCTGACTGGGAATTCAAAGAATATATTGGGGTTATAAATACCCTCATTTCTTGCTACTGGTATATAGTGCCATTGTCTGACTGGGAATTCAAAGAATATATTTGGGTTACAAATACCCTCATTTCTTGCTACTGTCATATAGTGCCAGTTTCTAACTGGTAATTCAAAGAATATATTGGGGTTAAGTGCACCCACAATTTTTGCTACTGGTATATAGTGCCATTGTCTGACTGGGAATTCAAAGAATATATTGGGGTTACAAATACCCTCATTTCTTGCTACTGGTATGTAGTGCCATTGTCTGACTGGGAATTCAAAGATTATATTGGGGTTATAAATACCCTCATTTCTTGCTACTGGTATATAGTGCCATTGTCTGACTGGGAATTCAAAGAATATATTGGGGTTATAAATACCCTCATTTCTTGCTACTGGTATATAGTGCCATTGTCTGACTGGGAATTCAAAGAATATATTGGGGTTACGTGCACCCACAATTTTTGCTACTGGTATATAGTGCCATTGTCTGACTGGGAATTCAAAGAATATATTGGGGTTATAAATACCCTCATTTCTTGCTACTGGTATATAGTGCCATTGTCTGACTGGGAATTCAAAGAATATATTGGGGTTATAAATACCCTCATTTCTTGCTACTGGTATATAGTGCCATTGTCTGACTGGGAATTCAAAGAATATATTGGGGTTACGTGCACCTACAATTTTTGCTACTGGTATATAGTGCCATTGTCTGACTGGGAATTCAAAGAATATATTGGGGTTACAAATACCCTCATTTCTTGCTACTGGTATATAGTGCCATTGTCTCACTGGGAATTCAAAGAATATATTGGGGTTACGTGCACCCACAATTTTTGCTACTGGTATATAGTGCCATTGTCTGACTGGGAATTCAAAGAATATATTGGGGTTATAAATACCCTCATTTCTTGCTACTGGTATATAGTGCCATTGTCTCACTGGGAATTCAAAGAATATATTGGGGTTACGTGCACCCACAATTTTTGCTACTGGTATATAGTGCCATTGTCTGACTGGGAATTCAAAGAATATATTGGGGTTACAAATACCCTCATTTCTTGCTACTGCCATATAGTGCCAGTTTCTGACTGGTAATTCAAAGAATATATTGGGGTTACGTGCACCCACAATTTTTGCTACTGGTATATAGTGCCATTGTCTGACTGGGAATTCAAAGAATATATTGGGGTTACAAATACCCTCATTTCTTGCTACTGGTATATAGTGCCATTGTCTGACTGGGAATTCAAAGAATATATTGGGGTTACAAATACCCTCATTTCTTGCTACTGCCATATAGTGCCAGTTTCTAACTGGTAATTCAAAGAATATATTGGGGTTATAAATACCCTCATTTCTTGCTACTGGTATATAGTGCCATTGTCTGACTGGGAATTCAAAGAATATATTGGGGTTATAAATACCCTCATTTCTTGCTACTGGTATATAGTGCCATTGTCTGACTGGGAATTCAAAGAATATGTTGGGGTTACGTGCACCCACAATTTTTGCTACTGGTATATAGTGCCATTGTCTGACTGGGAATTCAAAGAATATATTTGGGTTACAAATACCCTCATTTCTTGCTACTGCCATATAGTGCCAGTTTCTAACTGGTAATTCAAAGAATATATTGGGGTTAAGTGCACCCACAATTTTTGCTACTGGTATATAGTGCCATTGTCTGACTGGGAATTCAAAGAATATATTGGGGTTACAAATACCCTCATTTCTTGCTACTGGTATGTAGTGCCATTGTCTGACTGGGAATTCAAAGAATATATTGGGGTTACAAATACCCTCATTTCTTGCTACTGCCATATAGTGCCAGTTTCTGACTGGTAATTCAAAGAATATATTGGGGTTATAAATACCCTCATTTCTTGCTACTGGTATATAGTGCCATTGTCTGACTGGGAATTCAAAGATTATATTGGGGTTATAAATACCCTCATTTCTTGCTACTGGTATATAGTGCCATTGTCTGACTGGGAATTCAAAGAATATATTGGGGTTACGTGCACCCACTATTTTTGCTACTGGTATATAGTGCCATTGTCTGACTGGGAATTCAAAGAATATATCGGGGTTACGTGCACCCACAATTTTTGCTACTGGTATATAGTGCCAATTTCTAACTGGGAATTCAAAATGCGCAAGGCTCCTGGAAAGGGACGTGGACGAGGCCGTGGGCGAGGTCGGGGGAATGGTTCTGGGGAGCAAGGTAGCAGTGAAGCCACAGGACGTCCCGTGCCTACTCCTGTGGGGCAGCAAGCATTGCGCCACTCCACAGTGCCATGGTTGCTTGCCACATTAACTAAACTGCAGGGTACAAACCTTAGTAGGCCCGAGAACCAGGAACAGGTCTTGCAATGGCTGTCAGAGAACGCTTACAGCACATTGTCCAGCAGCCAGTCAGACTCTGCCTCCTCTCCTCCTATTACCCAACAGTCTTGTCCTCCTTCCTCCCAAAATTCCCAAGCTTCACAGAACAATAACCCCAACTGTCCCTGCTCCCCAGAGCTGTTCTCCGCTCCTTTCATTGTCCCTCAACCTGCCTCTCCACGTCACGATTCCACAAACCTAACAGAGGAGCATCTGTGTCCAGATGCTCAAACACTAGAGTCTCCTCCATCTCCGTTCGATTTGGTGGTGGATGACCAGCAACCCACTCTCATCGACGATGATGTGACGCAGTTGCCGTCAGGGCATCCAGTTGACCGGCGCATTGTGCGGGAGGAGGAGATGAGACAGGAGTTGGAAGAGGAAGTGGTGGATGATGAGGACACTGACCCGACCTGGACAGGGGGGATGTCAAGCGGGGAAAGTAGTGTGGATGTTGAGGCAGGTGCAGCACCAAAAAGGGTAGCTAGAGGCAGAGGCAGAGGTCAGCAGCTTAGGCGAAGCCAGGCCACACCCGGAATCTCCCAAGATGTTCCAGTTCGTACCCAGCCCCGAAAAACTCCCACCTCGAGGGCACGTTTCTCGAAGGTGTGGAGTTTTTTCAAGGAATGCGCCGAGGACAGATATAGTGTTGTCTGCACAATTTGCCTCTCGAAATTGATTAGGGGCTCTGAGAAGAGCAACCTGTCCACCACTTCAATGCGCCGTCATTTGGAATCCAAGCACTGGAATCAGTGGCAGGCAGCAACGGCAGGACAAAGGCCGCCTGCCGTTCACACCACTGCCACTGCCTCTGCCACTGCCTCTGCCTCTGCCACTGCCACTGCTGACTGTGCTGGCGATGCACTCCAGAGGACGAGCCAGGACACCACTTCATCTGCCTCCACCACTTTGTTGACTTCTACCTCATCCTCCCCTGTTCCTGTCTTATCTCCTTCTCCTGCACCATCAAAGGCACCATCAGGCGCTTCTTTACAACAACCCACCATCTCTCAGACATTGGAGTGGCGGCAGAAATACACTGCTAACCACCCACACGCGCAAGCCTTGAACGCCAACATCGCTAAACTGCTGGCCCAGGAGATGTTGGCGTTCCGGCTTGTTGAAACTCCCGCCTTCCTGGACCTGATGGCAACTGCGGCACCTCGCTATGCCGTCCCTAGCCGTCACTACTTCTCCCGGTGTGCCGTCCCCGCCTTGCACCAGCACGTGTCACTCAACATCAGGCGGGCCCTTAGTTCCGCGCTTTGCACAAAGGTCCACTTGACCACCGACGCGTGGACAAGTGCATGCGGACAGGGACGCTACATTTCACTGACGGCACACTGGGTGAATGTAGTTGAGGCTGGGACTGCTTCCCAAACTGGCCCGGTGTACCTCGTCTCCCCGCCTAACATTCCTGGCAGGGACACGAGAAGAACACCCCCCTCCTCCTCCTCCTCCTCTACCGCCTCCTCCTCCGCCACCGCCTCCTCCTCCGCTGTTAGATTGACCCCAGCTACGAGTTGGAAACGTTGCAGCACTGGCGTTGGTAGACGTCAGCAGGCTGTGCTGAAGCTGATCAGCTTGGGGGACAGACAGCACACTGCCTCCGAGGTGAGGGATGCCCTCCTCGATGAGACGGCAATATGGTTTGAGCCGCTGCACCTGGGCCCAGGCATGGTCGTTTGTGATAACGGCCGGAACCTGGTAGCAGCTCTGGAGCTTGCCGGACTCCAACATGTTCCATGCCTGGCCCACGTCTTCAACCTAGTGGTGCAACGTTTCCTAAAGAGCTACCCCAATGTTCCAGAGCTACTGGTGAAAGTGCGGCGCATGTGCGCCCTCTTTCGCAAGTCGACAGTAGCCGCTGCTAGCTTAAAATCTCTCCAGCAACGCCTGCATGTGCCACAACACCGGCTTTTGTGCGACGTCCCCACACGCTGGAACTCAACGTTTCAGATGTTGAATAGAGTGGTTGAGCAGCAGAGACCTTTGATGGAATACTAGCTACAAAACCCTAGGGTGCCACAAAGTCAGCTGCCTCAGTTTCACATCCATGAGTGGCCATGGATGAGAGACCTTTGTGACATCCTACGGGTCTTTGAGGAGTCCACAAGGAGGGTGAGCTCTGAGGATGCGATGGTGAGCCTTACAATCCCGCTCTTGTGTGTTCTGAGAGAATCCCTGATTGACATCAGGGATAACTCAGATCACACAGAGGAGTTAGGGATAGCATCCGATCCGTCACAGCTGGAGAGTAGGTCCACACATCTGTCCGCTTCACTGCGTTTAATGGAGGAGGAGGAGGAGGAGGAGGAGGAGGAAGAAGAGTTGTCCGATGATGTGATGGTGATACAGGAGGCTTCCGGGCAACTTCGAATCGTCCCATTGTTGCAGCGCGGATGGGTAGACATGGAGGATGAGGAGGAAATGGAGATTGAACTTTCCGGTGGGGCCAGAGGAGTCATGCCAACTAACACTGTGGCAGACATGGCTGAGTTCATGTTGGGGTGCTTTACAACCGACAAGCGTATTGTCAAAATCATGGAGGACAACCAGTACTGGATCTTTGCTATCCTTGACCCCCGGTATAAAAACAACATCTCGTCTTTTATTCCGGTAGAGGGGAGGGCCAATCGCATCAATGCTTGCCACAGGCAATTGGTGCAGAATATGATGGAGATGTTTCCAGCATGTGACGTTAGCGGCAGGGAGGGCAGTTCCTCCAGTAGGCAACCAAGTTCTCACCGGTCCACACAAACGAGGGGCACACTGTCTAAGGTCTAGGACACCTTGATGGCACCCCTCGCCAAAGTGCCGCCACGGAGGGTCCTAGTGTCACCAGGCGTGAGAAGTATAGGCGCATGTTGCGGGAATACCTTTCCGACCACAGCCCTGTCCTCTCCGACCCCTCTGCGCCCTACACGTATTGGGTGTCAAAGTTGGACCTGTGGCTTGAACTTGCCCTATATGCCTTGGAGGTGCTGTCCTGTCCTGCCGCCAGCATCCTATCTGAGAGGGTGTTCAGTGCAGCCGGTGGCATCATCACTGACAAGCGCACCCGTCTGTCAGCTGAGAGTGCCGACCGGCTCACTTTGATAAAAATGAACCACCACTGGATAGAGCCTTCATTTTTGTGCCCACCTGTGTAAAGCACCCCAACATGAAACTCCATGTCTGTACTCAACCTCTCCAATTCCTCCGCATCCTCATACTCATCCACCATAAGCGTTGCACAATTCTGCTAATACTAGGCTCCCTCCACCCTGATTTCCCCCAACTCTGCTGGTTAGAGGCTCCCTCCACCATGAATTGGTCCAAACTGGGCTGTTTAGAGGCTCCCTCCACCATGAATTGGTCCAAACTGGGGTTTTTAGAGGCTCCCTCCACCATGAATTGGTCCAAACTGGGCTGTTTAGAGGCTCCCTCCACCATGAATTGGTCCAAACTGGGGTTTTTAGAGGCTCCCTTCACCATGAATTGGTCCAAATTGGGCTGTTTAGAGGCTCCCTCCACCATGAATTGGTCCAAACTGGGGTTTTTAGAGGCTCCCTCCACCATGAATTGGTCCAAACTGGGCTGTTTATAGGCTCCCTCCACCATGAATTGGTCCAAACTGGGGTTTTTAGAGGCTCCCTCCACCATGTATTGGTCCAAACTGTGGTTTTTAGAGGCTCCCTCCACCATGAATTGGTCCAAACTGGGGTTTTTAGAGGCTCCCTCCACCATGAATTGGTCCAAACTGGGCTGTTTATAGGCTCCCTCCACCATGAATTGGTCCAAACTGGGGTTTTTAGAGGCTCCCTCCACCATGAATTGGTCCAAACTGGGGTTTTAGAGGCTCCCTCCACCATGAATTGGTCCAAACTGGGGTTTTTAGAGGCTCCCTCCACCATGAATTGGTCCAAACTGGGGTTTTTAGAGGCTCCCTCCACCATGAATTTGCCCAAACTGGGCTGTTTAGAGGCTCCCTCCACCATGAATTTGCCCAAACTGGGCTGTTTAGAGGCTCCCTCCACCATGAATTGGTCCAAACTGGGGTTTTTAGAGGCTCCCTCCACCATGAATTGGTCCAAACTGGGGTTTTTTAGAGGCTCCCTCCACCATGAATTTGCCCAAACTGGGCTGTTTAGAGGCTCCCTCCATCATGAATTGGTCCAAACTGGGGTTTTTAGAGGCTCCCTCCACCATGAATTTGCCCAAACTGGGCTGTTTAGAGGCTCCCTCCACCATGAATTGGTCCAAACTGGGGTTTTTAGAGGCTCCCTCCACCATGAATTGGTCCAAACTGGGGGTTTTTAGAGGCTCCCTCCACCATGTATTGGTCCAAACTGTGGTTTTTAGAGGCTCCCTCCACCATGAATTGGTCCAAACTGGGGTTTTTAGAGGCTCCCTCCACCATGAATTGGTCCAAACTGGGCTGTTTATAGGCTCCCTCCACCATGAATTTGCCCAAACTGGGCTGTTTAGAGGCTCCCTCCATCATGAATTGGTCCAAACTGGGGTTTTTAGAGGCTCCCTCCACCATGAATTGGTCCAAACTGGGGGTTTTTAGAGGCTCCCTCCACCATGAATTTGCCCAAACTGGGCTGTTTAGAGGCTCCCTCCATCATGAATTGGTCCAAACTGGGGTTTTTAGAGGCTCCCTCCACCATGAATTGGTCCAAACTAGGGTTTTTAGAGGCTCCCTCCACCATGAATTGGTCCAAACTGGGGTTTTTAGAGGCTCCCTCCACCATGAATTTGCCCCAACTCTGCTGGTTAGAGGCTCAATCCACCCTGATTTTCAAAACAAATGTTGGTGCCAACCTCAACTTACTACAAGGGCCAATTTCACTGCTGGTGACAAGCTCTCCTCACTGCAAGTGCCAAATACACATGTTTCAAGGTGTTTTCCTACTGTCAGAGAGGTGGTATTGAGTGTGTAAAGTGTGTAGTTGTTAGGCTGTGATGTTGGGGTAATAGAGGGTCTTTGGTGTGTTAGATGCCCCCAGACATGCTTCCCCTGCTGTCCCAGTGTCATTCCAGAGGTGTTGGCATCATTTCCTGGGGTGTCATAGTGGACTTGGTGACCCTCCAGACACGGATTTGGGTTTCCCCCTTAACGAGTATCTGTTCCCCATAGACTATAATGGGGTTCGAAACCCGTTCGAACACACGAACATTGAGCGGCTGTTCGAATCGAATTTCGAACCTCGAACATTTTAGTGTTCGCTCATCTCTAAACATAGGCAGAAGACGGGTGTGGTGCAAATGCAATCACAGAACTAGAGCCGAGTTCACACAGTGCGACCAAAAACTTTAATCCAAGAACCAAACTGCACCCGCCTCCTGCGCCTCAGCACACGAGCAGAGGGTAGTGCAGTGACCCGAACAGGCAGAGATGTTACAGTACCCCCCCTTTTATGAGGGGCCACCGGACCCTCACTAGATAAACCAGTTCTGGAGGGATTCAGAATTTTCTCTGCCTTGTATTTAACATCTGTTTGAACAATGGACACTTGCGGACCAGGCAAATGTTTATTAACCTGACGTTTTTTATACTGTTGGATTTTAATACCGGAGGGGCGTTCCCAACTTTTAGTCGCTGAGACCTTCCCCTCACTGTCACAGTCTAAGGAGTGCAACTCAATACAGTGAGATGAGCACTGATCTCCCCACTTTACTAACTCCTTTTTACCCCAATCAAAAATAGGGTTATGGAGGTTCAGCCAGAGGAACCCCAAAATAACATCAGCAGACAGATGCTCCATAACAAAAAGGCTTATGGCCTCTGAATGTGTGGAACCCACTTGCAATGGAATTAAGGGGGTCTTAAATTGAACCTTTCCCCTGGCCAGTGGGGCAAAGTTCGCTCCAGTAACAGACAGAGGGGTATCAAGTGGCAAAAGCTCAATGCCCAAAGATGAAACAAACGAGTACTTAATAAAGTTAGCTGCAGACCCAGAGTCAACTAGGGCCTTGCCAGAAACAGATCTGTCCCCAGAGGACAAAGACACAGATAACAACATCTTATTGTTATTCCCCCCAAATTCCTGGTTGCCTGAGTGGTTCTTCTGATTACCACTCAGGCACTGAAGTTTTTTTCGCTGGTGTCAGGGGTTTGATCGAGCAGTCTCGGATGACATGACCAGAGGAACCACAGTACAGGCACAGGTTATTCCTGAGACGATGCTCTCGTTGTGTCTTGGCGTCCATAGCTCCCAGTTGCATGGGTTCCTCACCAGAAGTGATGGGAGGAAAGGTGAGTTTTTCAGGAGAGAGAGAGGAAGAGACAGAAAATTTGGAGGAAACAAGTCCTACTCTCTCTTTCAAATTTTCCCGGATCTTACGGTCAATACGGACCGCCAAATTCATGGCCTGCTCAAGAGTAGGGGGATCTGGGTGACCAACCCAGAGCTCCTTAACACGGTCACACAAGCCTTTTTTAAAGTGAGCTTTTAGAGCTGACTCACACCAACCTGCGGTTACACTGCACTTACGGAACTCAGAGCAATACTCCTCTGCAGAGCGTTTTCCCTGCTGCATGGTGAGGAGTTGCGATTCCGCAAGCGCAATGTGGTCTGGCTCAGCATAAATAGAGCCCAGGGACTTAAAAAAAATTTCCACATCAGACCACTCATCAGCGTCAGGAGGGAGTTTAAGGGCCCAAGCTTGTGGATCCCCCTGTAGCAGAGATATAACCACTCCCACCATTTGGGCCTGAGTCACATGTGGATTAATCCGAAAATACAAGCGACAAGACTCCCTGAACGTCTCAAATTTTTCACGGTCCCCTGAGAAACGATCCGGGAGTAGCATCTTGACCTTATAAGCTGGGGATGATGCAACAGCCTCAGTTAGGGTCTGAACCTGTTTAGCTAGCTCAGCTACCAGGCCTGTCAATCCCTCCAACTTGGCTGCAAGGCACTGAATAGGATCCATGCTGTCTGCAGGGGAGCAATGGAGGTAGGTTTTTGGGCTTGCAAAAAAGTTCACACAGTGCGACCAAAAACTTTAATCCAAGAACCAAACTGCACCCGCCTCCTGCGCCTCAGCACACGAGCAGAGGGTAGTGCAGTGACCCGAACAGGCAGAGATGTTACAGTATGTATATATTTCTTTAGTATTGAAAGTCCGATCATGTGACTATCTATCACGTGACTATCCATCACATGATTCATAGGCGGACCTTGCAGACCACGTTATGTGGAATATTAGTTAGGAGGGTGTGTTCTAGGATGGAATGGCTGGATCTTGAAAGCAGTAAGTTGGAAGACCGAATCATGTGACTAGACGCTACAAGATGCAATAATGAAGGAGGATTATATATAAATAAAGGTAGATGAACATTGATATTAGAATGTGGAATATGGATATGATATGCAATATAACGATTGGAAGGAGTTTTTTTCTGTTAAATTATAGTTATAAATAGAGATTCATGTATGTATGCTAAAGCATATTGGTGTTTTTAATGGGTCAATTTTAGTAACGGAGGTGTGTTCAACTAAGGGGGGTTTATAAGGTAGTAGAATTAGTGGGTCATTATGCCATGAAGAAGGAACAACATTAGTTCCGAAACGCGTAGCAATGTATACTATGACTGCATGTTTACTGAATTCTCTGTGGATATGACGCTTTTTTAAAGACAAAGACAAAGAATAAAGTTTATTTTTTAATACATCGTTGCCTGGTCGGTGCTGGAATTATCCTTGGTTCCTTGGTGAATAATAATTTCATGCCTGGCTCTTTTCAAACAAGTTCAGAGCGAACAGGAGGATAGCTTCATCTCAACACCGGCCAAAATGAATATTCAGAGGTTTGCCCATCCTTATGTACAAGGAGCCTGCACACGTCCTACTTACCGGCATGATGGCTCAGTATGGTGATGACAATGTGGCCTGTAGCCACTGAGGCCACTGTTGGCTGCTTGTAAACAATGACTTGGACTCCCAGATCCTCTGCGCTGAAGTAGCAGGCGAAAAAAGAGGTAGTGGTTTGGTTTTTAATCCATAGATTTTGTTTCTCTTCATATTTATTTTATTGTCACAATAACCCATTAAAGAGGACCTTTCATGTCCTAAAAACATCAAAATGCGCTGAATTCAGGGCGCAATCAGGGCGTTCCTGACAGTCTAGCTGGGAACGTCCCTCCTGATAGTACCATATATAGAGCTATACTGTCAGAGGGGGCGTTCATTACCGCCCAGCCATGATGCTGAACAGTGAGGAACGCCCCACCAGTACTAGTCTATGGATGAGTACTATCAGGAGGGTCAGTGTCATCGCTGGGTGGTAAGGAACACCCCTCGCAGTATAGCGCTATATACAGTTCTGTCAGGAGGGGGCATTCCCAGCTAGACTGTCAGGAACACCATTCTGATGGTGAAGAGATATCAGTAATTGCACCGATATTTCTTCCCCCGGGGATCATAACCGGAAAGTTGTCGGTACTGTCGGCTTTCTGGTGGTATATAAAACCGCCTGTGCCAAAGGATATGAAAGATCCTCTTTAAAGACAAAGAAACAGAATGTTCTTCAATAGCCAATTCAGACTCCTCACCACAACTTAACAGAGTTTGCTTTTCACTTACTAAAGGCAAAACTAGGGCACAAAACTAACATAATATCTTAATATCTTTATTAATGACCTGGTAGAGGGTTTACAAAGCAGGGTGTCCATATTTGCAGATGATAATAAACTTTGTAGGGTAATCAATAATGAAGAGGATAGTAGAATATTACAAGGGGATCTAAGGAAATTGGAAGCATGGGCGGAGACTTGGCAAATGAAGTTTAATGTTGACAAATGTAAAGTAATGCACTTTGGGCGACGTAATAAAAAGTATGACTGTACTAGAGATGAGCGAACACTAAAATGTTCGAGGTTCGAAATTCGATTCGAACAGCCGCTCAATGTTCGTGTGTTCGAATGGGTTTCGAACCCCATTATAGTCTATGGGGAACAGATACTCGTTAAGGGGGAAACCCAAATCCGTGTCTGGAGGGTCACCAAGTCCACTATGACACCCCAGGAAATGATGCCAACACCTCTGGAATGACACTGGGACAGCAGGGGAAGCATGTCTGGGGGCATCTAACACACCAAAGACCCTCTATTACCCCAACATCAAAGCCTAACAACTACACACTTTACACACTCAATACCACCTCTCTGACAGTAGGAAAACACCTTGAAACATGTGTATTTGGCACTTGCAGTGAGGAGAGCTTGTCACCAGCAGTGAATTTGGCCCTTGTAGTAAGTTGAGGTTGGCACCAACATTTGTTTTGAAAATCAGGGTGGATTGAGCCTCTAACCAGCAGAGTTTGGGCAAATTCATGGTGGAGGGAGCCTCTAAACACCCCAGTTTGGGCAAATTCATGGTGGAGGGAGCCTCTAAAAAACCCAGTTTGGACCAATTCATGGTGGAGGGAGCCTCTAACCAGCCCAGTTTGGACCAATTAATGGTGGAGGGAGCCTCTAAACAGCCAAGTTTGGACCAATTCATGGTGGAGGGAGCCTCTAAAAACCCCAGTTTGGACCAATTCATGGTGGAGGGAGCCTCTAACCAGCCCAGTTTGGGCAAATTCATGGTGGAGGGAGCCTCTAACCAGCCCAGTTTGGACCAATTAATGGTGGAGGGAGCCTCTAAACAGCCAAGTTTGGACCAATTCATGGTGGAGGGAGCCTCTAAAAACCCCAGTTTGGACCAATTCATGGTGGAGGGAGCCTCTAACCAGCCCAGTTTGGGCAAATTCATGGTGGAGGGAGCCTCTAAACAGCCCAGTTTGGGCACATTCATGGTGGAGGGAGCCTCTAACCAGCCCAGTTTGGACCAATTAATGGTGGAGGGAGCCGCTAAACAGCCCAGTTTGGACCAATTCATGGTGGAGGGAGCCTCTAAAAACCCCAGTTTGGACCAATTCATGGTGGAGGGAGCCTCTAAAAAACCCAGTTTGGACCAATTCATGGTGGAGGGAGCCTCTAACCAGCCCAGTTTGGACCAATTAATGGTGGAGGGAGCCTCTAAACAGCCAAGTTTGGACCAATTCATTGTGGAGGGAGCCTCTAAAAACCCCAGTTTGGACCAATTCATGGTGGAGGGAGCCTCTAACCAGCCCAGTTTGGGCAAATTCATGGTGGAGGGAGCCTCTAAACAGCCCAGTTTGGGCAAATTCATGGTGGAGGGAGCCTCTAACCAGCCCAGTTTGGACCAATTAATGGTGGAGGGAGCCGCTAAACAGCCCAGTTTGGACCAATTCATGGTGGAGGGAGCCTCTAAAAACCCCAGTTTGGACCAATTCATGGTGGAGGGAGCCTCTAACCAGCCCAGTTTGGACCAATTCATGGTGGAGGGAGCCTCTAACCAGCCCAGTTTGGGCAAATTCATGGTGGAGGGAGCCTCTAAACAGCCCAGTTTGGGCACATTCATGGTGGAGGGAGCCTCTAACCAGCCCAGTTTGGACCAATTAATGGTGGAGGGAGCCGCTAAACAGCCCAGTTTGGACCAATTCATGGTGGAGGGAGCCTCTAAAAACCCCAGTTTGGACCAATTCATGGTGGAGGGAGCCTCTAAAAAACCCAGTTTGGACCAATTCATGGTGGAGGGAGCCTCTAACCAGCCCAGTTTGGACCAATTAATGGTGGAGGGAGCCTCTAAACAGCCAAGTTTGGACCAATTCATGGTGGAGGGAGCCTCTAAAAACCCCAGTTTGGGCAAATTCATGGTGGAGGGAGCCTCTAAACAGCCCAGTTTGGACCAATTAATGGTGGAGGGAGCCTCTAAACAGCCAAGTTTGGACCAATTCATGGTGGAGGGAGCCTCTAACCAGCCCAGTTTGGGCAAATTCATGGTGGAGGGAGCCTCTAAACAGCCCAGTTTGGGCAAATTCATGGTGGAGGGAGCCTCTAACCAGCCCAGTTTGGACCAATTAATGGTGGAGGGAGCCGCTAAACAGCCCAGTTTGGACCAATTCATGGTGGAGGGAGCCTCTAAAAACCCCAGTTTGGACCAATTCATGGTGGAGGGAGCCTCTAAACAGCCCAGTTTGGGCAAATTCATGGTGGAGGGAGCCTCTAACCAGCAGAGTTGGTGGAAATCAGGGTGGAGGGAGCCTCTAACCAGCAGAGTTGGGGGAAATCAGGGTGGAGGGAGCCTAGTATTAGCAGAATTGTGCAACGCTTATGGTGGATGAGTATGAGGATGCGGAGGAATTGGAGAGGTTGAGTACAGACATGGAGTTTCATGTTGGGGTGCTTTACACAGGTGGGCACAAAAATGACGGCTCTACCCAGTGGTGGTTCATTTTTATCAAAGTGAGCCGGTCGGCACTCTCAGCTGACAGACGGGTGCGCTTGTCAGTGATGATGCCACCGGCTGCACTGAACACCCTCTCAGATAGGACGCTGGCGGCAGGACAGGACAGCACCTCCAAGGCATATAGGGCAAGTTCAAGCCACAGGTCCAACTTCGACACCCAATACGTGTAGGGCGCAGAGGGGTCGGAGAGGACAGGGCTGTGGTCGGAAAGGTATTCCCGCAACATGCGCCTATACTTCTCACGCCTGGTGACACTAGGACCCTCCGTGGCGGCACTTTGGCGAGGGGGTGCCATCAAGGTGTCCCAGACCTTAGACAGTGTGCCCCTCGTTTGTGTGGACCGGTGAGAACTTGGTTGCCTACTGGAGGAACTGCCCTCCCTGCCGCCAACGTCACATGCTGGAAACATCTCCATCATATTCTGCACCAATTGCCTGTGGCAAGCATTGATGCGATTGGCCCTCCCCTCTACCGGAATAAAAGACGAGATGTTGTTTTTATACCGGGGGTCAAGGATAGCAAAGATCCAGTACTGGTTGTCCTCCATGATTTTGACAATACGCTTGTCGGTTGTAAAGCACCCCAACATGAACTCAGCCATGTCTGCCACAGTGTTAGTTGGCATGACTCCTCTGGCCCCACCGGAAAGTTCAATCTCCATTTCCTCCTCATCCTCCATGTCTACCCATCCGCGCTGCAACAATGGGACGATTCGAAGTTGCCCGGAAGCCTCCTGTATCACCATCACATCATCGGACAACTCTTCTTCCTCCTCCTCCTCCTCCTCCTCCTCCATTAAACGCAGTGAAGCGGACAGATGTGTGGACCTACTCTCCAGCTGTGACGGATCGGATGCTATCCCTAACTCCTCTGTGTGATCTGAGTTATCCCTGATGTCAATCAGGGATTCTCTCAGAACACACAAGAGCGGGATTGTAAGGCTCACCATCGCATCCTCAGAGCTCACCCTCCTTGTGGACTCCTCAAAGACCCGTAGGATGTCACAAAGGTCTCTCATCCATGGCCACTCATGGATGTGAAACTGAGGCAGCTGACTTTGTGGCACCCTAGGGTTTTGTAGCTGGTATTCCATCAAAGGTCTCTGCTGCTCAACCACTCTATTCAACATCTGAAACGTTGAGTTCCAGCGTGTGGGGACGTCGCACAAAAGCCGGTGTTGTGGCACATGCAGGCGTTGCTGGAGAGATTTTAAGCTAGCAGCGGCTACTGTCGACTTGCGAAAGTGGGCGCACATGCGCCGCACTTTCACCAGTAGCTCTGGAACATTGGGGTAGCTCTTTAGGAAACGTTGCACCACTAGGTTGAAGACGTGGGCCAGGCATGGAACATGTTGGAGTCCGGCAAGCTCCAGAGCTGCTACCAGGTTCCGGCCGTTATCACAAACGACCATGCCTGGGCCCAGGTGCAGCGGCTCAAACCATATTGCCGTCTCATCGAGGAGGGCATCCCTCACCTCGGAGGCAGTGTGCTGTCTGTCCCCCAAGCTGATCAGCTTCAGCACAGCCTGCTGACGTCTACCAACGCCAGTGCTGCAACGTTTCCAACTCGTAGCTGGGGTCAATCTAACAGCGGAGGAGGAGGCGGTGGCGGAGGAGGAGGCGGTGGCGGAGGAGGAGGCGGTAGAGGAGGAGGAGGAGGGGGGTGTTCTTCTCGTGTCCCTGCCAGGAATGTTAGGCGGGGAGACGAGGTACACCGGGCCAGTTTGGGAAGCAGTCCCAGCCTCAACTACATTCACCCAGTGTGCCGTCAGTGAAATGTAGCGTCCCTGTCCGCATGCACTTGTCCACGCGTCGGTGGTCAAGTGGACCTTTGTGCAAAGCGCGGAACTAAGGGCCCGCCTGATGTTGAGTGACACGTGCTGGTGCAAGGCGGGGACGGCACACCGGGAGAAGTAGTGACGGCTAGGGACGGCATAGCGAGGTGCCGCAGTTGCCATCAGGTCCAGGAAGGCGGGAGTTTCAACAAGCCGGAACGCCAACATCTCCTGGGCCAGCAGTTTAGCGATGTTGGCGTTCAAGGCTTGCGCGTGTGGGTGGTTAGCAGTGTATTTCTGCCGACGCTCCAATGTCTGAGAGATGGTGGGTTGTTGTAAAGAAACGCCTGATGGTGCCTTTGATGGTGCAGGAGAAGGAGATAAGACAGGACCAGGGGAGGATGAGGTAGAAGTCAACAAAGTGGCGGAGGCAGATGAAGTGGTGTCCTGGCTCGTCCTCTGGAGTGCATCGCCAGCACAGTCAGCAGTGGCAGTGGCAGAGGCAGAGGCAGTGGCAGAGGCAGTGGCAGTGGCGTGAACGGCAGGCGGCCTTTGTCCTGCCGTTGCTGCCTGCCACTGATTCCAGTGCTTGGATTCCAAATGACGGCGCATTGAAGTGGTGGACAGGTTGCTCTTCTCAGAGCCCCTAATCAATTTCGAGAGGCAAATTGTGCAGACAACACTATATCTGTCCTCGGCGCATTCCTTGAAAAAACTCCACACCTTCGAGAAACGTGCCCTCGAGGTGGGAGTTTTTCGGGGCTGGGTACGAACTGGAACATCTTGGGAGATTCCGGGTGTGGCCTGGCTTCGCCTAAGCTGCTGACCTCTGCCTCTGCCTCTAGCTACCCTTTTTGGTGCTGCACCTGCCTCAACATCCACACTACTTTCCCCGCTTGACATCCCCCCTGTCCAGGTCGGGTCAGTGTCCTCATCATCCACCACTTCCTCTTCCAACTCCTGTCTCATCTCCTCCTCCCGCACAATGCGCCGGTCAACTGGATGCCCTGACGGCAACTGCGTCACATCATCGTCGATGAGGGTGGGTTGCTGGTCATCCACCACCAAATCGAACGGAGATGGAGGAGACTCTAGTGTTTGAGCATCTGGACACAGATGCTCCTCTGTTAGGTTCGTGGAATCGTGACGTGGAGAGGCAGGTTGAGGGACAATGAAAGGAGCGGAGAACAGCTCTGGGGAGCAGGGACAGTTTGGGTTATTGTTCTGTAAAGCTTCGGAATTTTGGGAGGAAGGAAGACAAGACTGTTGGGTAATAGGAGGAGAGGAGGCAGAGTCTGACTGGCTGCTGGACAATGTGCTGTAAGCGTTCTCTGACAGCCATTGCAAGACCTGTTCCTGGTTCTCGGGCCTACTAAGGTTTGTACCCTGCAGTTTAGTTAATGTGGCAAGCAACCCTGGCACTGTGGAGTGGCGCAATGCTTGCTGCCCCACAGGAGTAGGCACGGGACGCCCTGTGGCTTCACTGCTACCTTGCTCCCCAGAACCATTCCCCCGACCTCGCCCACGGCCTCGTCCACGTCCCTTTCCGGGAGCCTTGCGCATTTTGAATTCCTAGTTAGAAATTGGCACTGTATACCAGTAGTAAAAATTGTGGGTGCACGTAACCCCAATATATTCTTTGAATTCCCAGTCAGACACTGGCACTATATGGCAGTAGCAAGAAATGAGGGTATTTGTATTCCCAATATATTCTTTGAATTCCCAGTCAGACAATGGCACTGTATACCAGTAGTAAAAATTGTGGGTGCACGTAACCCCAATATATTCTTTGAATTCCCAGTCAGACACTGGCACTATATGGCAGTAGCAAGAAATGAGGGTATTTGTATTCCCAATATATTCTTTGAATTCCCAGTCAGACAATGGCACTGTATACCAGTAGTAAAAATTGTGGGTGCACGTAACCACAATATATTCTTTGAATTACCAGTCAGAAACTGGCACTATATGGCAGTAGCAAGAAATGAGGGTATTTATAACCCCAATATATTCTTTGAATTCCCAGTCAGACAATGGCACTGTATACCAGTAGTAAAAATTGTGGGTGCACGTAACCCCAATATATTCTTTGAATTCCCAGTCAGACACTGGCACTATATGGCAGTAGCAAGAAATGAGGGTATTAGTATTCCCAATATATTCTTTGAATTCCCAGTCAGACAATGGCACTGTATACCAGTAGTAAAAATTGTGGGTGCACGTAACCACAATATATTCTTTGAATTACCAGTCAGAAACTGGCACTATATGGCAGTAGCAAGAAATGAGGGTATTTGTATTCCCAATATATTCTTTGAATTCCCAGTCAGACAATGGCACTGTATACCAGTAGTAAAAATTGTGGGTGCACGTAACCCCAATATATTCTTTGAATTCCCAGTCAGACACTGGCACTATATGGCAGTAGCAAGAAATGAGGGTATTTGTATTCCCAATATATTCTTTGAATTCCCAGTCAGACAATGGCACTGTATACCAGTAGTAAAAATTGTGGGTGCACGTAACCCCAATATATTCTTTGAATTCCCAGTCAGACACTGGCACTATATGGCAGTAGCAAGAAATGAGGGTATTTGTATTCCCAATATATTCTTTGAATTCCCAGTCAGACAATGGCACTGTATACCAGTAGTAAAAATTGTGGGTGCACGTAACCACAATATATTCTTTGAATTACCAGTCAGAAACTGGCACTATATGGCAGTAGCAAGAAATGAGGGTATTTGTATTCCCAATATATTCTTTGAATTCCCAGTCAGACAATGGCACTGTATACCAGTAGTAAAAATTGTGGGTGCACGTAACCACAATATATTCTTTGAATTACCAGTCAGAAACTGGCACTATATGGCAGTAGCAAGAAATGAGGGTATTTGTATTCCCAATATATTCTTTGAATTCCCAGTCAGACAATGGCACTGTATACCAGTAGTAAAAATTGTGGGTGCACGTAACCCCAATATATTCTTTGAATTCCCAGTCAGACACTGGCACTATATGGCAGTAGCAAGAAATGAGGGTATTTGTATTCCCAATATATTCTTTGAATTCCCAGTCAGACAATGGCACTGTATACCAGTAGTAAAAATTGTGGGTGCACGTAACCCCAATATATTCTTTGAATTCCCAGTCAGACTCTGGCACTATATGGCAGTAGCAAGAAATGAGGGTATTTGTATTCCCAATATATTCTTTGAATTCCCAGTCAGACAATGGCACTGTATACCAGTAGTAAAAATTGTGGGTGCACGTAACCACAATATATTCTTTGAATTACCAGTCAGAAACTGGCACTATATGGCAGTAGCAAGAAATGAGGGTATTTGTATTCCCAATATATTCTTTGAATTCCCAGTCAGACAATGGCACTGTATACCAGTAGTAAAAATTGTGGGTGCACGTAACCACAATATATTCTTTGAATTACCAGTCAGAAACTGGCACTATATGGCAGTAGCAAGAAATGAGGGTATTTATAACCCCAATATATTCTTTGAATTCCCAGTCAGACAATGGCACTGTATACCAGTAGTAAAAATTGTGGGTGCACGTAACCCCAATATATTCTTTGAATTCCCAGTCAGACACTGGCACTATATGGCAGTAGCAAGAAATGAGGGTATTTGTATTCCCAATATATTCTTTGAATTCCCAGTCAGACAATGGCACTGTATACCAGTAGTAAAAATTGTGGGTGCACGTAACCCCAATATATTCTTTGAATTCCCAGTCAGACTCTGGCACTATATGGCAGTAGCAAGAAATGAGGGTATTTGTATTCCCAATATATTCTTTGAATTCCCAGTCAGACAATGGCACTGTATACCAGTAGTAAAAATTGTGGGTGCACGTAACCACAATATATTCTTTGAATTACCAGTCAGAAACTGGCACTATATGGCAGTAGCAAGAAATGAGGGTATTTGTATTCCCAATATATTCTTTGAATTCCCAGTCAGACAATGGCACTGTATACCAGTAGTAAAAATTGTGGGTGCACGTAACCCCAATATATTCTTTGAATTCCCAGTCAGAAACTGGCACTATATGGCAGTAGCAAGAAATGAGGGTATTTATAACCCCAATATATTCTTTGAATTCCCAGTCAGACAATGGCACTGTATACCAGTAGTAAAAATTGTGGGTGCACGTAACCCCAATATATTCTTTGAATTCCCAGTCAGACACTGGCACTATATGGCAGTAGCAAGAAATGAGGGTATTTGTATTCCCAATATATTCTTTGAATTCCCAGTCAGACAATGGCACTGTATACCAGTAGTAAAAATTGTGGGTGCACGTAACCACAATATATTCTTTGAATTACCAGTCAGAAACTGGCACTATATGGCAGTAGCAAGAAATGAGGGTATTTGTATTCCCAATATATTCTTTGAATTCCCAGTCAGACAATGGCACTGTATACCAGTAGTAAAAATTGTGGGTGCACGTAACCACAATATATTCTTTGAATTCCCAGTCAGACACTGGCACTATATGGCAGTAGCAAGAAATGAGGGTATTTATAACCCCAATATATTCTTTGAATTCCCAGTCAGACAATGGCACTGTATACCAGTAGTAAAAATTGTGGGTGTATATAGCCCCAATTCTATTGCTAGGGGACTTGCAGGGTATTTCTGGGGTGAAGGTGGGGGGGGCACACCGTTGGAACGGGTATCGGGGTATATATCGGGTATACGGGAATACACTGACAGTGTATTCCATTCAGGATCCTGGGAAAGCTGGGTTGCGGCGATTGAGCCCGTCAGTGCCACGTTACACTGACAAGCTTTTCCCTGGAATTTAGCTCTTATAAGAGCTGTTGGTTGTCTTCTCCTTCCTATCCTAGCCTGTCCCTGCCTACCCAGAATCTAAGCCCTAGCTAGCTGGACGGAAACCTCCGTCCTCGGTGAATTGCAAGCTCAGAATGACGCGAACCTGGGCGGCGCTGTTCTTTTAAATTAGAGGTCACATGTTTTCGGCAGCCAATGGGTTTTGCCTACTTTTCTCAACGTCACCGGTGTCGTAGTTCCTGTCCCACCTACCCTGCGCTGTTATTGGAGCAAAAAAGGCGCCAGGGAAGGTGGGAGGGGAATCGAGTAATGGCGCACTTTACCACGCGGTGTTCGATTCGATTCGAACATGCCGAACAGCCTAATATCCGATCGAACATGAGTTCGATAGAACACTGTTCGCTCATCTCTAGACTGTACTAAATAGTAAATTACTGGGTAAGACTGCCAATAAAAAAGACTTAAGGATTTTGGTGCACAGCAAGCTTACCTTTAATGACCAGTGCCAGGCAGCTGCTGCTAAGGCAAATAAAATTATGGGATGCCTCAAAAGAGGTCTAGATTCTCATAACAAGAACATAGTTATGCCTCTATACAAATCACTGGTACAGCCACATTTAGACTATTCTGCGCAATTTTGGGCCCCAATATACAAGAAAGACATAAGTGAACTTGAAAAAGTGCAAAGAAGGGCAACCAAAATGATTAGGGGAATGGGTGGACTGGAGTACGAGAGATTAACAAACTTGGGGTTATTCAGTTTAGAGAAAAGACGTCTATGGGGAGATCTAATAACAATGTACAAATAGATGAAGGGACAATACAAAGAACTTTCTAAGGATATTTTTACTCCTAGGCCAGTGACAGTGACAAGAGGACATCCTCTACATCTGGAAGAGAGAAGGTTTCACCAGAAACATAGAAGGGGATTCTTCACAGTAAGAACAGCGAGGCTCTGGAACTCTCTGCCCCAGGAAGTGGTGATGGCAGATTCACTGAACAAGTTCAAAGTGGGCCTGGATGCCTTTCTTGAAGAGAAAAATATAACAGGTTATGGTCTCTAGATTTTAAGGACACGTTGATCCAGGGTTTTATACTGACTGCCAGATTTGGAGTATGAAATAGGGCAATTGGCATGAGCCTCATGGGGTTTTTTGCCTTCCCCTGGATCAACACTGTAGGGGATTGTAGGGTTATAGGTTGGACTTGATGGACTCATGTCTTTATCCAACCTCATCAACTATGTAACTATGTAACAAACATGTAGAAACTTAAAGGGGCTCTATCACCAAAATTCAGCCCTATGAACCCCACATATGTCTGAATAGCCTTTAAAAAGGCTATTCAGGCACTGGTAATGGTATTTTAAAAGCCCCCCTCCCCCGTTTTAAACTAAGACCATAAAAACATATATGCAAATTATACTTACCATACACAGTGAGCAGTTCGTGCACTGGTGGACGTCATCTTTGGTCCCGCCTTCCTCGCGTGCGCAGGATTGCTCCCTCCGGAGCTCCAGATGGAGCGATACTGCGCCCGCACGTGATTTGGATGAAACCAGCCGGAAGAAACGAAGATGGAGCCAGAGAAGCAAGAGCCCAGGAGGACGTCGCTGGAAGAAGACACCAGAGGATGGCGGGACCAAAGATGACTTCCACCAGTGCACAAACTGCCTTCCGTGCACAGTAAGTATAATTTGCATATATGTTTTTACGGTCTTAGTTTAAAACGGGGGGGAGTGGGCTTTTAAAATACCATTAGCAGCCTTTTTAAAGGCTATTCAGGCATATGTGGTACTGATAGGGCTGAATTTTGATTATAGAGCCCCTTTAAGACGGCTGCAATAAAGGCCAAGCAAAGCATAAACGCAAGTGAGAAAACTCCATAATGTCCATGGATTCCAGGGGTCAGGTAGTCATTGACAGCACAAGATTTTGATTTAATTATTAAACATAATCCCTGTATTTATAAGTCATTTTGTTTTGCCCGTTTACTCTTCAGCCTGTAAAGATAACGGTACTATGTAAAAGATGGCTGTAATTTTGAAACACTTAATGCAACATTTATGTAACACCCCTGAATTAAAGCTGAAAGTCTACACCAAATACATCTTTACTCAACTTTAATAATTATATTTGCTTTTGCTTTTTAGTTCTAGAAGAAAACACAAATTGCTGTTTGTAGAAAAGAGTGAATAATTTGTAGAATAGCGCAAACCTTTAAAGCTGAAAGAGAAGGCTATGCTATACGGTTCTTTACCTACATTCTTAGAAAATAACAAATTACTAAACTAAATTATCAGTATGGTAGACTCTAGTAGAACAGCTCCGCCTAGTGTTCAATGTCGAAAATAGAATTTACTGAATTATTTTAAAAGGTTTTTTTTTTCCTTTTTTTATTTTTACCTTAATTTATTGCCTCAGCTTACCCAATGTGAATGGTTACTTTCACACTATGTTGTTTTAGTCTGCTGTTCTGATCGTATGTTGGAAAACTAATGGAATCACATATGTAGACTAGGGTTGAGCGATCGGGATCAGAAAAGATCGGATTCCGATCGGCGATCGAGTAAATTTCGAGGTCGGAGGTTATTTCCCATAATGCTTTGCTACTGGCCAAGCAATGGGGAAAGCTAGCAATGTTAGCTACTAGAGATGAGCGAGTACTATACTACTGCCGTTTCGAATAGCACGCTCCTATAGGTATGAATGCATGCAGCCAGCACACAGCCTTAACCCCCTGCACGCCGGCTGCGTCCATTCATTCCTACTGCATAGCATGGAGGAAACAGAAGAGTAGATAGTATGTACTCTTCTGTTTCCTCTCTGCTGTGCCGTATACTGGGCTCTGCTACATCTGCATTACTGTACATTGACCTGACTATCTACACTTCTGCTTCAGGAACGAATCAGAAGAGTAGATAAACAAGTCAATGTACAATAATACAGATATAGCAAAGTCCAGTATACGGTACAGCAGAGAGGAAACAAAATAGTATAGTCCATTAGAAACAGAATAGTCGACTTACCTGCACAGATCTGCTGCCGCTGTCGCTCCCTGTTCTTCTCAGTCTGTGCGCGCCCCTAGCTCCCAGGTTAGTGTTACAGATCTAGAAAGAAGGCGGGGCTTGTGGCTTAGGAGAGTGTGGGCGGGTACTGGGAGAGGAGATGTGAGTGATACACTCACGTCTCCCCGTCCTGTACCCGCCCACACTCTCCTAAGCCAAAACAAGCCCCGCCTTCTTTCTAGATCTGTAACATGTGAATGGAAACACCTGTGACGCTGACTTTGCCGGCCGGCGTCACAGGTGCTTCCATTCATTTCTATGGGAGCGTGCTGTTTGGATCGGCTGATCCGAACAGTGTTCGCTCATCTCTAATAGGGAGGGATCTGTGATTCATCTCACTGAATCATACCAAGCAATTAGTTCTAAAAGTTTACAAATGCAAGCAATAGAGTTAGAAAATCTTAGGGATAGGAGAATTTAATCAGATTTACAGGCAGATTAGTGATATAATCATGAATGAATTGATGGAGAATATATGTGCTGCTGTTGCCACTGTGAGCCTAACAGCAGCACTGCAGCACAAATATGCAGACAAATGACATGTAATCCTTTCCTTGAAAATAATATGATTTTGTGTAATTCTGTTGTGCAAAAGAGCAGTTTCATCTGTTTTACACATAGCATGAGTGCTAAAAGGGAGCCTATCATTGAATAAATTGGTTTTCAACCAATGACGAGCGGGCAATGACGAGCCTGTGCTTGGGGCACAGGGGAGACACCCCTCATGAAGCATGTGGCTCACTTGCCATATGAAGTGTTGTCATGGGTTTAGATATAGCGGGCGAGCAGAATGTCTTCAATATTTTATTATCTTTACCTGCACTGTTTCAGCTTATCTGCAGGGGTTTTGGCTGTCAGACCAATGCAAATGTTATATTGATGGCCTATTATAGGGATATTGGCAAACAATTCAACACTACCGTGCCCATGTTACAGGTTCTAGCTGGCCCCCGACAACACAACTATATACAGTATATATCAATTATGTAAAAATTACTGTAAGGGAGAGGGAAAACTGTTTAAAATTTTTTTTATATAGTAGTACTTTATGTTATAAAAAAAACTTGTAAATTTTAAAAACAAACACATTTCCTCTCCTTTTTTGTCAGAAAAAAAATATAGAGAAATAAAAACAACATAAGAAGAGAGCCCCATTCATAACTGAAAAAAGACACAAAAAATTAGCTGAAAAATCTGATTGAAAATGCTGTAGCCTTTAAAACCACACGTAGGAGAAAACCCAAAAATGTGTCCAGGAAAATTGGCCTAGTCCAGAAGTGGTTAATGGCACAGAAGTCCAGGGTTAGACATGCTAGTAATATCTTCCTAGAATAGCTCATGACTGCACAGGTTAGTAGGTGCTTCCAAATGGACATGTTCCACAAGTTACCCCTTCTAACCTCCCTTCCTCCCTCACTGGATATATATTAAACAACTGTCCCAGGTCATTGTGACCTTAGTCTCAATTCTGAACAATATGCAGTGTCGCCAAATGGACTGCAGAGTTCAACTGTTAGTCTGGACACACATAAATGCAAACTCTTGTTGTAATAGAATGCTGACAAGCGCTGAAACTATTCATCTGTGTATAACTAGAGAGAAATATTTTATTTAATCATAAAACAAACTTTATTATATATCTGAAAGGGAGTCTATCATCTCGCCTAAGCATATTCCATGGTCAGCACCATATAACAGAGCATATTATGCTGAGAAAACCTTTGTTATGTGCATCACTTTTATATATTTGGAGGATAACGGCTATGAAGTCTTATACAAATGAGGCAGTTGGTGCACTGGAGGGGGCTCTTCAGCTCCCTGGAGCACTGCTTTTGCCGCTCAGACCCCCACCATTGTCTGCATAGCCTGCCGACAGTGCACCAACTACCTCATCTTCATAAGACATCAATTTAGTTTTTTTCCAAATCTACATAAATGACATACATAGCAAAGGTATATTGTTTACCACTGAAATGTGCACTGTAACATGGTGCTGGCAGTTGAGTATACTTGGGGGAGGGATGGGGGACATTCATTTATTCATCTACTTATCTAATTGGGTATGAAGTAGAAGGGGTGAGGGGTAGGGAAATACATGATTTATCTATTTATTTAGATGTAGGAGCAGTTGAAGCTGAGGAGGAAATTAAAAAGAATGGGGCACAAAGCTAATAGGCAATGTAGGGCCTTTACTGACTGCATAGGTAACCGCCAGTGTCCGTATGCGGCTTCTCCGCCTAGAAACTGGGTTTCCTGCATATAGGACTTTGTGTCTGTGCAAAAAAAATTGGTTTCCAGGCAGAGAGACCGCATATGGACACCGGCAGATGGCGGTCACCATTAAAAACCCATTTAAATGAATGGGTTTTAAAGCTGACCGCCGGCAAGCCGTCCCCTGTCCAGTTTTCCCAGGTTTAGGACGGAAACCCTGGAGTGGGTAGTGGTGGTAGCGCTTAGATACAAAGAGGGTAATTTACTAACCCATATACACCAGGTTCTTGGCACGGACATGGGGCACCTTTGGCCATTGCCTTTTTTGTACATTGTTGGGTCTGCGTCCACACACCACTTTTTATGACAGTGGGATTATCAGATTAGCAGTTTCTGGCAGCATTTTACTCCCCTATCCCCAATAACATAAGCACAAATGCTTGAGCATACCTGCTTACATGGAACTAGGCAAAGATAGAACCTGCTACGTTCCATAATCACAAGCAAGAGATGATCTTAACAGAACATCTATTTTCTGCAAATGCGTTTTTTATGTGATTCCACCTCTCTTTTTACTTGCATTGTACTGTATTTATGTTGTTTGCTAAACTTATTAGTGGCTTGTTTTTATGTTTTTTCATGTGGTCATGCCAAGAAGAGCATTTCCTGGTTCTGACTCATAAAAACTAATTTCACTTCCTTGAAGCAATGCTTTATCATCAAGGCACTTACAGAATGAGCTGAATTTTATCTATGAATAGATGTTGGCCATTTTTAGTAATATAGAAATTCCATATAATATTGGCTTAGATGACATTACAAAATCCAAATCAATTATCATTATTTACAGAGTGAGGCCATCAATATAGACCAGCAGTACACTTTCATCATGTACCTTTCTAATGGGTCACAGAAAAAAATATGGTGTGGAGTGCTTCTTTAAAAACAGGCCCAGCATTAGAAGATGGCATAAAATAATAACATTAACAATACATACCCATTTTCTTCCCTGAACTTCCAACACTAATGTTAGGCAAGCAAAGTTAAGCAATTCCCCAGTGGCTGCTGCTGGAACCTAGGAGGAGGTTGAAAGATGGAGCCCTGATGCTAGATCCACCCCGAAGCCCCTACCTACTTGCCTCAACTACCCTAAATGCAGGGGTGAACCTTCCCCTTTTGCCGCCCGAGGCGAACTACAGAAAGCCGCCCCGCCCCCCCGGGAGGAGGGGGCGGAGCGAAGGGGCGTGGCGGAGCGAAGGGGGCATGGCGGAGTGAAGGGGGCGGGGCTTAGCGCCGTTCGCAGGCAGAGAGCAGGCACGCAGATGACCTGCTCTCTGCCTGAGCGTGAGGGGAGGCTGCTGGAGCAGCGCTGCTCCAGTGGCCTCCCTAAACCACCGCTCGATGCTAAGCCAGTCCAGGACAGCTTGTCCTGGACTGGCTTAGGTAATCAAAAATGCCGCCCTCCCTGGCATAAATGTAGAGGACAACTGGATGACACGATCCCTTCTTATTATATGTGAAACACTGATAATAAGCTCTGGCTGTCATGGCAATGAATCGCTGTCCCTGGATCTTGTTCCGTAATCTTCTCCGTAATGGCGACCCCAAAGCACCGGGGGCCATAATGCTTGCGATCAGTGTCGGGTCTCTGCTTATTTATTAATACAGTGGAAACCAGGAAGCAATGGTGGCCACCATATTTAAATACCCCACATATGCCATGCTATTATGGCAGTTTGCAGGAAAGGGTTAAAACAAGAAAATTTTGGTGTAATTGTATTGACCCACAGAAATACATAATTTTACTGCATAAATAATGCCACATAAACAAAATTTAAAAAACAGAGGTATGATTTCATTTTTGTTTTTCACCCCAAACATATTTTTTTACTGATTCAAAGTATATTGTAAAGAATACAATACATTATATGGAACAATAAATGTTGCTATTAAAACGTATAACTTGTCCTAGAGAAAACAAGATCTCATCAGCTTCTCAAACAGCTCCCTGCCAGTGTCATCTGCAACATAAAGCAGGGACTCTAAGGCTAAGGCCGGACGGATCGATACACAACGCTAAAGCGCTGCAGGGAAAAACCGCGGCGGGAAAGCATTGCAGTTCATGGAGTTTTCCTCCACTGACTTTTTCTTATCATTATATCTATGGGAAAGTCGTCAGCGTTTCCGTAGATATAATTGACATGCTGCGATTTCCAAAACCACGCCGCTTTGGAAATCACAGTGTGTCCGTGCTGTGGTTTGAAACGCAAAGTTGGCATGGGATTCGCATGAATCCCATCCACTTTGCAGATACTGTAAAACGCCACAATTTTTCCCGCAGCGTTTCTGGCCCATGGGGCCCTGGCCTAAAGCAGAAACTGCACCAATAATGCCAGGCTTGCATATCAGTGCAGTCTCTGTGGCTAGAAAAGCTGAAGAACCCAGTATGACATAACCAGCACATGTCCTTCACCAAGGAACAGTTCTGCTTGAATGTGCATGCTGAACATTGATTCTTGTGAGGATGCTCCTGACAGTGTGGAAGGGGTGGGAAAATTGGGAAATGATCTTCTGCAAGTTTGGAAGATACTATTTGGGGAAAATGCTGTAATCTTCTATCAATGGTTGTATTTGGAATGTATTCACACACTTCAGGTCCTCTGCTGCCATGTGAACCAACACTCCTGTAGACATGTTTCTCTATACATTTCTATGAGAAATCAACATCTTGTCCATGCTTGAGATGCTGAGAACTACAAAGAAGTGGATAACTTTACAGATGTGTCAGCCAGATTTACTTGCTAGAGCTTCGTACTGGGAGTTGGACTACTGGCAGTATTGTTATCTATGATCCTAAATTGTCTATCTTAAGAGAAACATTTTGGGGGGCAGAACCGATGTAATGCTACATGGACACAAAATAATGGACATTAAAAACAGATGAAAATGTAGGTTTTTAATGTCTATTTTGCATTAGTTTTGTCATTTGCTTTTAACTGTTAATGGAAAAAAAAAACTGATGAACTTCATTGATCTTTTTTCTTTTTTGTATTGAAGTGTATGGCAATATCTATTGACTTCTACAACACAATGCCCATGGCAGCATGTAATGGAACTAGTATAGTGATGACAAGTCTGGGAGCCTTCAGTAGGCTCCCAGCTGTCATGGAAACCAATCGGTGCCCTCCACTCACATTCCGAAGAGCAGCCATTGTTAAAAATGACAGCACCCCGATGCCTGCACACTTTAGATTCTGCAGTCACATTTCGCCATGGCATCTAAAGCATAACAGCCGTGATCAGTGCTGGTATTATACAGTGTACGGAGAGGGCTCAGCTCAGTCCATGGAGAGGGCTCAGCTCCTGAACCCTCTTCATAAAGCCCCTCACGCTTCATCACGTACATATATGTATTTTGCGGATGGGGTTAATGCCACCACATAATTTCTTCTCCATCCATAGCATTGGTCATAATGGCCAAGCAATTCCATTTTTCCATAACACTAGAGGACTGTTTTGCAAAAAGACAGATTTTTCCTCCATGTATAGTTGCAAACTGTAACCTAGCCTTCTATGGTAATTTTGGAGCAGTGGCTTCTTCCTTGTACTGCTGTTTTTCAGGTCTTCTCAATATAGAACATGTTTGACAAGTAACATAGATACGTTTCTTTTTTCTCCAGAATCTTCCCAAGCAATATTATGTTCCTGGATTGATTTGTACTTTTCACTCCAAAGCATAATCATTTCTAAGGGATATCGCAAGTCTCCTTCCTGAACAGTGTGATGGTTTCATAGCCCCATAGTGTTTAAACTTAGGGAGGGTTCACATCTGCGCCTGGTCTCCGGACACAAAGTCGGACATGCAGGACTTCTATCCGGTTTTAAAAAACGGTTTCCCCGCGAACAGGTACAAAACGCTAACGAGCGGTTACCTGTACAAACCCATTCAAGTGAATGGGTTTGAAAACTGACCACCGGGTTTCCATCTCCTGTCTAGTTTCGTGAGGCACCGGCCGGCTTGGCTAAAAGAAGGGACTGCTATGACTAAGGGATGCAACAACATGTCCCGAAACGCGTAAGCTGATATTTTTTCTTCTGTCTTGTTCCTGGAGCATGTAAGAAGTTTCCTTTTTATTTTTTGATAAAGTAAAAGTTATATTTTATTTAATGGTTGCTGGACATACTTTTTTTGTGAATGTTTGAAGAAAGAAGGGATGCCAATAACAATATATACAAGTATAATTGTGTAGCATGTTATAATTTTATTGCAAAAATAAACTGAATTTTAATCATTGATAATATGATACATTAGTTATCTTACATGAAGTATACAATCATAAAGAAGTCATTTCTATTCCTACAGATACTAAAAGCAGAAAAATGATTAAATGAAAAATCCTTGCAAAATATAATTTTCAATAAATTCGGCTAGGTTGCTATGCACTATGTTTGTATTGTGTTTTATACGCCAATACATACATTTATGCTAAAACAGTGTCTTTTTCCTGTATGGCTTATGTTAAATATTATGCATTCCAATTCTGCTGTATAAAAGAAAAAAGATATATTGTGCAATACATTTTTTTACGAGAGCTAATTGCAAAGTATGGGGCTGTTTAGTCATACAGTTGTATATCTCTTCAGCAGAATATTTCCTGTAGTTGAGCCAAATGCAGTGTGAACCAAGCTTTACATTTGGATATGAGCACTCCATATTACACACACTGCTGCCTGAAGATCTGGTAAGAGGTTGAAACATGTAACATTTTACGATTAAAGAATCCAAGTCTTTAGAGCTCTTGTAGTCTGATTCTATTTTTCTACACAAACTGCAGCATTCCAAGTAATACGTTTTTTCTACCTACTGCCTGTAGGTTTCCAGTTTCCATTCTTCGGGTCCACTTGCAGAACTTTTCTCTCTGCATTTTTCAAGCGAATTCAGGGACTGAAACCCTTATCGGAATACAGGCACAGGTGTGAACATAGTCTTAGGCCTGCTTCACATCTGCATGTGTCCGCATAGAGACCCCCGCGAACGGAATATCGAATGCATTGACAAGCGGTGAACAGTGAAAGCACAAGGACCCTATAGACTATAATGGGGTCTTAGTGCTTTCCACGAGAAGTTCGCATGAATCATGCAGAAAGGAAAGCAGTTCATGAAATACCTTTTTGTCCGCATGTTCCGTGTGGACACCGCACGGAA
Source organism: Leptodactylus fuscus (assembly GCF_031893055.1). NCBI lineage: Eukaryota > Metazoa > Chordata > Amphibia > Anura > Leptodactylidae > Leptodactylus > Leptodactylus fuscus. Next base: position 58,851,530 of record NC_134267.1, on the reverse strand, counting down.
AACACACGGGCCCCATTATAGACTATGGGGTCCGTGTGCTTTCATAAACTCATCACTTGCCAATGTGTTCAGTATTCTGTCCGGGGGTTCCCCATGTGGCCTCCCCGAACAGAATACTGAACGTGGATGTGAACCGGGCCTTAGATGGAATCAGACTAGATTTCAACAGTTTTGAACTGTTTTATGTTAGTTTATGTTATAAACCTGTCATATGAAAAACTCCAATGTAAATTAAAACCTGAGAATAAATTGCAAAAACATATACTGTGTAATACCTTATAAAAACTCTTCCTAATAGATTGATTGATTGAGTTAATCTATCTTATCAAATAAAGTACACAATATTAGAATTTGTAAGTTGACAAAAATAGGTATAACATAAATTTATTAATACATAAAGTTATTAATACAAAATGACTTCTTCTTTATATCCTATAATGATGATCCTTGGTCCTTTATGCACAGGATACTACATGGTGATGGTGGGTATGGAGAAGTCCTTCAAGCCGTTTGATTATTTCATAATCAGGTAATGCCAAGGAATTGATGTGCAGTCCCAGCATGCGCGACACCACCTCTCGAAAGTCTACCAGCTGTAAAAGCAAAATACAATTCGCAATATTAGAAAGATCATTAAGGTAACCTTGAAATGAGCTTCTATAATGTAAAACTGAGCTCCTTCCATTATGTCCATTATTGGATGTCACAAAATTATTCCAAGAGTAATGCAGCAAGTAGCACTAGGAGAAATATCAGAAAAATTGTCTCAATGGAGATCATCCAACCTAGCATCACACACAGTTTATAGAGATGAGCGAGTACTATTCGATACGGCTGTTTCGAATAGCACGCACCCATAGGAATGAATGGAAGCAGCCGGCACGCAGACTTTGTCAGCGGACGGACGCTTAACCCCCTGCGTGCCGACTGTGTCCATTCATTCCTATGGGTACTCGCTCATCTCTAATAGTTATTTTCTGTACTTTTCGGCGGAAACCCAGTGGATTCCATTATAGTCTATGGGGTCTGCGGGTTTCTGAAGGTAACCGTTTTTTTAAGATTAGGTTTTTGTTTGGGAAGTCTCCTTGAGGAAATCCAAACTCAGGTGTGAACCTAGAGTAACACATACAGCATTGAATAAGTGTAATAAATGAATGCTAGTAAGCACGCAGAAAGATCTTATGTCCTATGTTACTTCTGCTTCTTCCTTGAGCCAGAACTAATTGAACTGTTCTTTTCATGTTAGATGGGTACATTTTGTTTGTTTGCTTTAACTAGTTCTTGTGCGTCTACAATGTTCTCTGAACATCGCTCACAAGAGGATGAATAGCTTAGTAGACTAAATTGTACTAGAAATTCTATCTATAATACATTTGTTTATTGCCTACCAGACACTAAGTAACAGCAGCAATTCCACATTAGTACATACAGTATATTACTACAGGGCTGAAAAGAAATATTGTAAGAGATTCTAATGGCTAGCAACTCTTCAACTGGATACAAGTACAGTATTAAACAATCATGCTTAACTAGAGAGTAATGCACCTTAAGAGGGGTTTAAGGCTAAGGCCCCCACGTAGCGTCCTGCAGCAAAAAGAAAAAACACAGGAAACCGCATCATTGTTCTTCCTTAAGAGCTTTGCACAGAAAGTTCGCAGAGGTTTCCTCAGCAGACTCTCTGCTTCAATTATATCTATAGGGAAACCACTAGTGTTACCATAGGTATAATAGACATGCTGCTAATTACAAACATGTGACAGTTTTGGAAATTGCAACGTGTCCACTGCACCTGTTTTACCGCAAAGGTGGTATTTGCCACAATCCCATCCGCTCTGCTGTGACTGTGACTGCGTTTTTTTCCAGCAATTATGGCACGTGGGGCCCCAGCCTAAAGATGTTTTCTGAAATGTTAACCCTTTCCCGCCAATGGCATTTGTTGATTTTCGTTTTTCGTTTTTGACTCCCCTCCTTCTAAACCCCATAACTTTTTTATTTCTCCACTCCCAGAGCCATATGAGGTCTTAATTTTTGCAGGACAAATTTTTCTTCATGATGCCGCCATTAATTATTCTATATAATGTACTGGGAAGCAGGAAAAAAATTCAGAATGGGGTGGATTTGAAGAAAAAATGCATTTCTGCAACTTTCTTACGGGCTTTGGTTTTACGGCGTTCACTGTGCAGCCAAAATGACATGCCCCCTGTATTCTGTGTTTCGGTACGGTTCCAGGGATACCAAATTTATATGGTTTTATTGACATTTTGACCCCTTTAAAAAAATCCAAATCTGTGTTAAAAAATTTTTTTTCTAAAAGTCACCATATTCTGACAGCCGTAATTTTTTTTATACGTCAGTGTACGGGGATGCATAGGGCGTCTTTTCTTGCGGGGCTGGGTGTACTTTTTAATTCTACCATTTTCGGGAAATGTTATTGCTTTGATCACTTTTTATTCAAATTTTTATCAGAATCAAAACAGTGAAAAAACGGCGGTTTGGCACTTTTGACTATTTTTCCCGCTACGGTGTTTACCGAACAGGAAAAATATTTTTATAGATTTGTAGAGCGGGCGATTTTGGACACGGGGATACCTAACATGTATGTGTTTCACAGTTTTTAACTACTTTTATATGTGTTCTAGGGAAAGGGGGGTGATTTGAATTTTTAATACTTTTTATATTTTTTTATATTTTTTTTACTTTTTTTTAAAAAATGTTTTTGCATTTATTAGACCCCCTAGGGGTGTTGAACCCCAGGGGGTCTGATCACTAATGCAATGCATTACAATGCTAATGCATTGCAATGCATTGCAAAAAATCATCCTTTGGGCTCGTTCACACGGAGTAAACGCGTGCCGCGTTTACTCCGTGTGAACGAGCCCTTTCTTTTGCAGGCTGCATAGACAAGCCTGCAAAAGAAAGAGCTTGCAGACAAGCCTGGGAGCCTTGTAAAGTGACAACGTGACATCGGCCCTGGACCCTTCGACCGTGGCGCCGGAGGGGTTAATGTCTCCGATCAGTCCGATCAGTAGACACCCGGCGGCTATGGCGGCCGCCCGGCTCCCGGGCGGTCGCCATAGTTACACACCCGACATGCGCTGTACTATTACGGCGCATGTCGGGAAGGGGTTAAAGACAGTTGTCTCATACAGATAATCTGTATTTCCTGTAGGAGCAGTTTACATCTCTCATGTCCATATTCCCCATGTAATACTTATGTTACATTTCCCTTGCAGCAGGCATTGCAGGACTTCCCTGTCAATAACAGCTGATCACCAGGGGATCTTCTCACAACTTGCTCTCTGTGTCCCATTGTCCCTTACTGCTGACTTAAAGTGTAACTCAAATGTAACTTTTTCTTCACTTTGCTATTGTATTGGGGGGGTGACCATTTTTGTAATAGCTTTTTATTAGAAAACAGGCTGTGAGGTTCTTATAAGCAATAATCTAAGTATACTGTCCGTACATAGATACTCAATGTGTTACATAGAGCAAAAAGCATTTACCAAAGGGAGATGGTTCCGTTATCATAAGAAAGATGACATTTAAGAACTAGCTACACAGTCCAGTCATATTAATGTGACCACTGCCTACTTTTGACGTCAACGTTAAATAACCAATCATAGAAGGCATGTGTCATCAGCCATCTGGGTGCACTCATCATTGTGGAAGGCACGATGGATCAGCACAAGTATGCATCTATCCTTGTTGACCATGTTCACCCCTACATGCGAATTGTTTTTCCTCTTGATGATGGCATCTACCAGCAGGACAATGCGACATGTCATAAAGCTCGCAGTGTACGTGCATGGTTCGAGGAGCACCAGGATGAGTTTAGCGTACTCCCTTGGCCAGCAAATTCCTTGGACTTGAACCCAATCGAGACTGGACTGTGTATAACATAACCTGAGATATCACTAGTTAAAAACACAGTTGGTAATGTGATTTTATATGTAGCATAAAAGAAATGCTTCATATTAAGTTGAAATTCCCAAGTGAGTTTTTCACTAATGATATCTCAGATTTGTTAGCTAGTTCCTAAATCTTGGCATCATATGAAAGCTGAGTATCATTTTTCTAGGTGGTATAAAACAGAAGATACGGCCATTTTGAGGGACTATGCTTCCTTTTGTGAATGCTTCAGCTCTGCATGTTCACAATATAACTGCGTATGGATTTACCCTAATAACAGCTCAGTTATAGGGTTGCTAAGGAGGATGTACAGTGTATATTATAATAAAAAGGAATTTAGATTGGGTAATAAAGTATATTACAAAAATGGTCACCAAACACCCCCCAACACTATAGCGAAAAAATGGGAGTTATACTTTAACCATGTTTGTAATTGGTTGTTAGATTACTTTCTCATCGTGTTGCTTTCTGGTCTGGGAAGGGAGACATTCTACCTATCTCATATGTTATTGAAATATATATTTCTAGCAGAAATATTTCATTAATCTGAAAGCTAATATATATATATATATATATATATATATATATATATATATATATAAATACTGTATATACTTGAGTATAAGCTGAATTTTTCAGCACAGTTTTTGTGCTGAAAAAACCCCCTCGGCTTATACTTGAGTCAGCAAAAAAAAAAAAAAAAAATTTTTTTTTTTTTTTTTTTTTTTTGGGGGGGGGGGTCTATGACCAGCCACAATATGAATGTATAGAATCTCCCATAAAATAGTGGAAAAAAAAAAAAGAAGCTTTACAAAAAAAAAAGTTGTAAATCACTCTTTTCCCAGAATACATGCAAAAGTAGAAAATGACTTTGAAACACATACACATTAGGTATCCCTGTGTCTGAGAGTGCCCGGTCTACTGAATATAGAAGAGGGGTTAATCCCGTCAGAAAGGGGTTAACAGGAGCACTGCAAAAACTCCGACCATTTTAATTTTTGAAATTTTCCATTAGCTGCTGCATCCCCCCCCCCCCCCCAGGCTTATATTCGAGTCAATAAGTTTTCCCAGTTTTTTGTGGTATAAATAGGGGCCTTGGCTTATATTCAGGTCGGCTTATACTCGAGTATATACGGTAATTAACATACAATCTGACCAAATTTGACAATTGAATATTGTGATTTAGATATTGTGCTTAGGTATACTTGATCAACATTGAGGAGAGCCTTATATACATGTATACAAAGTATACAAGGTAATGTGAGTCCACTCCAGGTTCCCTCTAAGAAATAAAGGCTCAGCTCTGGTTGGCACGAGTCTAATTTTTCTATTAATCAGTGAGGGCTTTCTCTGAAGGCCTCTGGACTCAACTTGTATCTGACGCCATGTCCCCTGTATAACAGAAATGTCTGGGTCTTACAGTACATGTGACAATTTCTTCTATGCATGTCTTGGTTACAGGGGTGAGCTTCTTATAGAAATATAAATTTCTCCAGAGGCCGTTTATGGCTGAAACCTATTTTATATATATCTTTTTATTATAATATAAACCTTCTATAGGTCACTAAAAGAGGCAGAGATGATTTGACAAAGCAGCTAAACACGACTGTGCTGATAGATAGCTAAGATATTGATTCTGAATGTTAAGGGGTTAAAAGTAAACAAGAAAAGCAGAGAATTAGAATTTTCATGGCCAGGCTGAAAAGGTTCCAGCTGCTGTTTAATCCAATTGTGTAACTTGTTAGTGAACCTAGATAAAACATCTCTGAAAGTCTTGCTTAAAACAATTCACATTACTAAATCAACAAACTAAATTGCAGTCATAAAGCAAACACTTTAAAAAAAAGTTTTTTTTAATGATCAGGCTGACCATATAACTGATACCTACTATCCATATTGAATTTATGCTGAGGCTATGTATTGCCATTCGCTGTACATTATGATGCAGTATACATATCACAACAATGTAATTTCTCATAGCCAAGACCCCTGTGGCATAACCTCGAATGACAGGGAACTTTTGACATGCCCCTCCCTCCCGGAAGACCTTGAACAACCCCCCTCTCCCCCACATTTCTGCCCGCATTATTATGCCCCATAGTGGCTCCTGCACACAGTATTATTCCCCATAGTGGCCCCTGCACACAGTATTATGCCCCATAGTGGCCCCTGAACACAGTATTATGCCCCATAGTGGCCCCTGAACACAGTATTATGCCCCATAGTGGCCCCTGCACACAGTATTATGCCCCATAGTGGCCCCTGCACACAGTATTATTCCCCATAGTGGCCCATACAAATAGTGTTATGCCCCATAGTGGCCCCTGCACACAGTATTATGCCCCATAGTGGCCCCTGCACACAGTATTATCCCCCATAGTGGCCCCTGCACACAGTATTATTCCCCATAGTGGCCCATACACACAGTATTGTCCCCCATAGTGGCCCCTGCACACAGTATTATCCCCCATAGGGTCCCCTGCACACAGTATTATCCCCCATAGTGGCCCCTGCACACAGTATTATTCCCCATAGTAGCCCATACACACAGTGTTATGCCCCATAGTGGCTACTGCACACAGTATTATACCCTATAGTGGCCCCTGCACCCAGTATTATGTCCCATTGTGGACCACCCATGAATAATTATTATACTCTGAGGTCCTTCTTGGTGATGTCGGCCATCTTCAATGATGGACCAGATGTCACCTGACTCAGGCTGACATGGCGACGCATAATGACACTAGCCTGGGCCACGTGATGTCTGTGACGTCACCAAGTAAGCCCAAAGCCTGCTGAAGCGTAGGAGAGGTAAGTAAGTAACAGCGGTTTTTACGTTCCCTCACCTATCCTAGCCTTCCAATCATTATGCTCGGGGGTTTCATGGGCTCACTTACCAATCCAGCAGGTAACGGACTATAAAAAAAAAAAAAGGCAGCAGTAGTGGATGCTGCCGGGCCCCCTAATGTCCCGAGCCGTGTGGCAGTCGCTATCACTGCTATCCTGGTAGTTATGCCCCTGAGAAGACCTGTGAATTGTCAGCTAAATGTATATGACACAAACCGTCCCTTGAAACCAAGTAACTTTTGAAACATGAGCTCCATTGTGTCCTTAATATATCACCTAGAAGAGATGAGTCTTTTTAGAAATGTAACAAGTTAACTGTTTTAGACCACCTATTTTTCCCCCTTTCTGCCACACAAAATTTTCATTTTTGCTTTTTTTACTCCCTCTCTCTCATATTTTTCTGTTAATAAAGATGTATGAGGGCTTGTTTTTTTGCCAAACAAATTGTACTTCCTAATGCGATGAGTTCATTTTCAGTGAAATGTAAAAAAAATGTTAAAATGACATTAAAACAAACAATTAGGGATTGAATAATTAGTCCTAAATCCTAAATTTAGTCCTAATTATTAATAATCCTAAATAAATTTAAATAATAATTAATGATTGTTTAGGATTTTATATAAAAATCCTAAGCTTTGCAAATAAATAAATACAATTTTTTTTTAGTGCCACCATATTCTGACACCCATAACTTTTTTTTATATTTCTATGCATAAGACATAACTTTTTGCGGGGCCAGGTGTACTATTTAGTTATACCAATTTGGATCAATGCATCACCTGCATGGTAGGGTACTGATATGACATTACTGCACTCTATTTATAAGGGTCTGTGCATATTAAGCTTTATTTATTGACTGAATTTTCAGTCTGTTCAAAGGTACATTGCTTATATGCAATCTTTAAAATTGTTATACACTTTGTATTTGAACTTGGATATCCCTTGTATTATTGTTTATATTGCATGCCATTCTTTCCCACATGCATTGTCTTTTGGATGTGTTTTTTTCCTCTTTTACCTAATATGTTATGTTTTTTTAATATGAATTCAATAAAATTTTGATAAACTTTTTTTTTTTTAAATATAATTTTTGGCAAAAGTCTTTGCATTATCTTGTTTTTCTACCTCTAGACTGTGCCCTACATATATTTGTGCGTATATATTACTAAACCAGCAGAAAAGCAACAAAGTTTTATAATTATATTACATACAAAATAATTATATTTTGTCTATCTTTCTGCGGCAGCCATTTTTGTCGCAGTAACATAGAAAAGAGGAAGTGCAGCCATATTAGAATTAATTGTAGGAGATAACTGGTAATTTGCCAATATGTTTTGGTAGCAACAATGTTTCTGAGCAACCAATGCAAGGTGTTACTCTCCTAGTTCTATCGTTTTAGAGGATACTGATCATATAACATTAAAGGTAAATAAATCTAGATATATTACCTGTTTTTCCCTCTTGGAAACCTCTTCTAAGGTTGTCTTAAGCGTCTTCAGCTCACTGGTGATTACTTCAATGTAATTGGTTGCTTTATCTTTCTCCTCTTTAGCTTCCCGTTCTGTATAGTCTAATTCCGATTTAACAGAAATTAGTTTCTTATGAGTTTTGCTTTTAACCCTCTCTAGATCATCCAGAGATTTGCTCAGTTGTTCAATAGTTTTGTGCTGTTCCAAAGTCTTGATCTGACAATATAAAGGTCACATATAAATTAAAAAAAAATCTTAAATTATTTCCCATGCAAAATTGCAGCCTACAAAACTTCTGCAGGAAAGCAACATGTTTATTTGTCTGCAGAGACTTTACTCTGTCATTGAAATGAATAACATTATTTAATAATACTTATTTATAGATATATACTTATAGATACTCCATATCAGGGGCTAAATCTAGAGTTCCTCTAGAAGCAATGCTTGATGGCATACAGAAGTACAGTAAAGACCCATTTTATTAGCAATTCTCCCAGCATTTAATAAGCCTCTGAGCAAGTTATTGTCATGAAGACTAAGGGTGCATTCACACTGAGTAAACGCTAGCTTATTTTGTAGAGTAAAATTACACTTGTAAATTTTGCTATCCCATTGACTTCAATGATATTTTTTTACAAGTGTAAAAATACGCCTGTAAAAAATACGCCTGTAAAAAATACGCCTGTAAAAATACGCCTGTAAAATGTCATTGAAGTCAATGGGATAGCAAAATTTACAAGTGTAATTTTACTTTACAAAATAAGCTAGCGTTTACTCAGTGTGAATGCACCCTAAGGGTGGTGTCAGACAGTGTATAGGAATACAGCTACAGTCACATCTAGCCTTATTGTGCTCTCACTTCTCTGTAAGCGACAGCTCTGACTAATTTCAGCTGGAATTAGTTACTGGCCATGCACTTTTCTGTTAGCACGTTGTCAGTAATTATATCTAACTTCTCTATGTAAAAGCACTGGCAGCCGGGGTCTAGATGTGTCTATAGCCACATCCAGGTACATTGTCTGACATCACCTTGAACTGTCTGTACTAACAAGGGGTTGTCTGGGGTACAAAGAGATAATAGAATTACAGATTGTATTACAGATTGTATGAAAAGTGGTCTTCTAGGGAGTGGTCTTCTCCAAAGAAGATGGTTAATATGGAAAACTGAAAATCGATCACAGAAAAGTATAGATGTTGTGCACTATTTCAGGTTTTAGTTTCCTTGACCCCTTCCCACTCTGCCCTGTACTATTAGGGGAAATTCACACGGAGTAATCTAGCGCGATCTGGCACGTATACGCGTGTCAGAGTTTGCGCGCTCAAAAAGATCCCATTGATTTCAATGGGAGTTACGATCGTATACGCCGCGTAATTTTGCACCTGTAATTTTGAGTATACGCTCGTAACTCCCATTGGAATCAATGGGATCTTTTTGAGCGCGCAAACTGCTGACATGCCGTATACGTGCCAGATCGCGCTCCACTTTACTCCGTGTGAATTCCCCCTTACACACCCAAGGGCTGGGACCAGCTACCAGAGTTGGAAGATTGCCTCCCGCCCCACAGGGTTTATGAGAGATTGCCATGGCAGCCAGGAGGCCGAGCCACAGTCTATGCACAGTTCCCTTAAGAACTAATGTGTGATGTTCTGCAATATTACATATTGCAGGACATTGCACTGAGAATCAGAGATCCCAGCTTCAAATTCCCTTGTGGAATATGTAAAAAGTAAAAAAAAAAATAAAAAAAAAATACACACATAGTTTAAAAAACAGACTAATAAAATAACAAACAAAAAACAAAAAAAACAAACAAACACACCTTATATTTAAAAATACATAATGTGAAGTAAAATGAATAAACAAATATGTTAGGTATCCCCACATGAGTATATAAGTCTGCACTATCCATAAAATTGTGTTATTTATCCACGCTGTATAGTGATTAAAAAAAAATCCTCTGGCTACTTAGTCCCCCCTGATGTCCACTTACCTGCACAGATCGCTGGTCCGGTCCCCGCTGTTCTCAGTCCTCTTCTCACCTCGCTGCCCCCCGCCTCCTAGGTTAGTGTTAAAGACCTAGGAAGAAGGTGGGGCTTGTGGCTTAGGAGAGTGTGGGCGGGTACTAAGCCACAAGCCCCACCTCCTTCCTAAGTCTGTAACACTAACCTGGGAGGCAACGAGGCGAGAAGAGGACCGAGAACAGCGGGGACCGGACCAGCGATCTGTGCAGATAAGTGTTAGCTACTAGAGAGGGTTCAGCGGTCGGACGCCGGCACAGGCTGTGTGCCTGCTACATCCATTCATTCCTATGGGACCTAGCTAACATTGTTAGCGTTTCCCACAATGCTTGGCCAGTAGCAAAGCATTGTGGGAAATAACCTCCGACCTCGATCCCGCCTAAAAAGATCGGGATTGGAATTCCGATTGTGATCGTGAAATTTACTCGATCGCCAATCGCAATCCGATCTTTTCTGATCCCGATCACTCAACCCTATTAGTAAGTTATACATTATCACATTGATGATGGCAGATTGCTTCAAGTAAAATGTCTGGAATTTAGAACAGGGGTTCTGGCATACATTGTCTCCAAATTTATGTTAAACTTGCCTTTAACTCGTTGGAATCTGAAAGTCTGGATTTTAGTTCGGTGACGGCTTCCTGAGCTGTATTCAGTTCCTTCTGCAGCCTCTCCACCTTCTTCTGCAGCCTCCTGACAGTCAGGTTAGCCTCATCTCTCTCCACTGCCAAAGCTGTACGCACTTGTTTTTCCTCTTCTAACTGGGCGATTTTTTTCCTCAGAAGCTCCATATGTAGCTCCTTGCTGTCAAACTTTTCCTTCTGTTCTTTTAACTAAATTAAAATATTAGTAAAGAGAATTGCACTTCTTCATTTGCAAGTAAGGAAAATCATACTAGATTTAACACAATCATACCTGTCACATTCTATTTTCCCGGACTGTCTTGCAAAATTACTATGTGTTTTCACAGACACAACTACAGATGCGGTTCTTTGAGCTAAAGCCAACATTTGTGGCTCCAACACTATAAATCCTTCCGTTATATTCCTCATTCTGTTTAAGTCCACATCTGGTTTGGTGTAAAAAACAAAAAACAAAAAAAAAAACAACCTGCATGTAAAACTGTTACAAATGTGTGTTTTTGTATGTGAAAAACCACCTTGAAGCTGAGGCCCCACATTACCTTTTTTTGTTGCAGATTTTGTTGCGTTTTTTTGAGCCAAAACCAGGAGTGGATTGAGCAGAAGATAGAAGGATAAGAACTTCTTATATATTTCCTATTCCTTTTCTAGACATTCTTGGATTTCTGTCAAAAAACTACAACAAAATCTGCAACAAAAAAAGCTGTGTTTCCACAAAATGGCGCCTTAGGCTAAGGCCTAACGTAGCAGGCCACAGCCAAAAAGAGCTGCAGGACAAGATGTGGCAGAAACCATCATGGTTTTTCTGCACTATTTTTCACAGAAAGTCCTCAGAATTTTCCTTTGCGGACTTACTGATTTTGTTATACCTATAGTGAAATCACGGCATTGTGCAGTATCTTCAAAGTGGATGGGGTTCATGCAAATCCCATGTCCACTTTGCGTTTAAAACTGCAGAACGGGCACGCTGCGATTTCCAAAAATGGCGCTTTTCCTGTAGACATAATGGTAACAGAATGTCTACAGAGGAAAACTCTGTGAACTTTTTGTTCAAAGTGCTGTGGGAAGAACCGCAATGCATTCCCGCCGCGGTTGTTCCCGCAGCGCTTTAGCATGGCGTTTCTGGCCCCTGGTCTTAGCCTAAGGGTGAGTTTGCTCTGGTTTAGCCATAGCAGAATCCTACAAAATGATGAGGAGCATAGAGGATCTCAATTACCAGAAAAAAAGTCAAATTTACATTTGTTTAGTCTTGACAAGGGGGATATGATAAATTTACATAAATATATAAGTAGCCCATACAAAAAATATGGTGCAAAGAAAAAAATAAAGGGGCACATCCAAATCTGGAAAAGAAGCTTAGGTACTTTGATGATACTTTCAGTTATATTGAGGCTAAGCCTATATTCTCACAACCAATTTCCCTGCCCAGCACTATGTAGGGAGAGGGACGTCTAGCATTATATTTATCTACGTTACCTTCCAGTGACATACTGCCCCATAGTGATTACACAGTGATACAAGACAGTATGTCTCTGGGAGGTAGGGACATTCTGTAATATTATCATATATGTATCATACTGTAACCGCAAAGCAATGAAAAATCACCTGTTTGTGAAAGATTTTTTGAGATTATCCCATCTTGGTCAAAGTCTACATGTCGCCCTAATCTTACACTTTCAGTAGTATATGTCCGGTGCTTTTCCTTACTACAGTAAAGTTTTTGTGATATCATGTACAACACCAACGTGGCCCAGCAACTAAAGGAGATTCGTCACAGTGACTTGTTATCTTAACCAATTTCGCTAATTACTGACCATTAGGACCAAGCAATTTTTTAAATTATTTTTTTATCCTTTTGTTTCTGTTGCCATTTGCTTTATGTGGGTTATTTTGTGGAAGTAGTTATGATTGTCAATGGCACCATGCTGGGTACATAAAACTTATTGATTGAATTTCATTGACCCTTTCAGTGGAGAACTGAAAACACAAACAGGTGTTTTTTATGTCTTATTTCATTTTTTGAGTTTTGAACTTTGTGCCATTCGTTGCATAAATACTGTTTTACCTTTATTCTGTATAGCTGTATTTTAGAACTATTGCACAATAAAAACACTTTCTAAAAGTAAGCCATCGTAAAGCCCCTGCGATTGCTATTGACCATGGTGACTAAGGGGTTAAACGCAGGTTTGGTGTTATTGCTTATTCGTATGTCGCTAAGGGGTTAACATAACTACACGTCATTCCCATAATATTCCCATGTGAAGCAAACTATGCCGAAGTTCAGTGCAAAAATTTTGTGACATATTCTCATTTTTATACCTTCCTTTGCAAACTCTGAGCGAGAGTCTTGTTCCCAATGATAGCATCTGATTCTAATTTGACCAACTGATCTGCCCGGGCAAGGATGGCATCCAGACGCATGTCAAAGCCTACATCAGCAGTTATTCTTTCCAACTTCATCTTATCTGACAGCAGTTCCAAGAACTTCATGTACTGTAGGAAGTATCAGAGGTAGAAAAGTGAAAAATGTTGAGATGAGTTTTAGTAATAACTTATTTTGTGACTATGTAAAACCAGAAGATTGTCATCATATGTACATAATGAGAAGAACTTTCAGCATATGACAGATTACATCACATATCAAATATTTATTCATCTCTGAATGGTGACATCCATAGCAGATGGCAATCTACCAACTAATGTAAAATGTGAAACACAACAATTCTACAACTAATGTCTCAACGTGCCAATACACATTACTTGATGAAAACGGAAAATCTCAACCATAATGATTTTTCAGAAATTCATTGATAAACAACGTTTTTATGGAGCCATAATACAGTCATTTTAAGGCTAAGATTCCACGTTGTGGGGATGAAGCTTTTTTTGTTGCAGATTTTGTTGCGGTTGAATGAGCAGAAGGTGGAAGTATAAGTACTTCCTATAGATTTCCCATTCCCTTTGCAACCACTCTTGGCTTTGGCTCAAAAAACTGCAGCAAAATCTGCAACAAAAAGATTCATTTCCGCAATGTTGGGCCTCAGCCTAAAAGACTGTTCATCTTCTATAAAGAATGCTCACCAGCGCTCACGACCGGACACATTTTTCAAATGAATGGGTTTGAAAAATGCCTGCAGGTTTCTGTCTCCTGCCCAGTTTCAGGCCTGATGTGAACCCGGCCTGAGACTCTCGTGTTCCTGTGACGCACAGATCACTGTATAATACTGTGGAGAAAATTTATTAAGACTGGATTTTGTACATCAGTCTTAATGATTTCCCCACTGGTGTGAGCTGCACCTGAATTATTAAATGGTCTTCCGGGACTGTGATATTGATTGATATTGATTGTTGTCACCCCTTCACTACTTACCAAGAATGGCACCGTTCATTATATGGTGGCTGTGCTAGGTATCGCAGCTCAGACCCATTCATTTGAATGTAACTGCGCTGCAACATGACTATGTGACCAACGGACATAATGCCACTGCCTGAGAGTAAGCGGAGCTAGACATTACAGCCTTAAAAAACCTTTTAAAGGTTCCAGCCTATTAATAACATATGTGCAGTCCCATGTGCCAGAATTGTAATCCATGACTGGCATAGATTTCAGGTATACCTCACAAGGATATCACTCAACTGATATTTGGGCAAAGTGGCTCAGTAATAATAATAATAATAATAATAATAAAATTTATTTATATAGCGCCAACATATTCCGCAGCACTGTACAATTTGTAGGGTTCAAATACAGACAGATACATAACAAAGAACGTCATTTCACACAATGGGACTGAGGGCCCTGCTCGCAAGAGCTTACAAACTACAATCAGTAGTTTAGCACTGCTGCAGGGGTGTATATAGAAAATTTTTGACTTGGAACACCCACCGCACATGGCATAGCACCCTCTTTCCTGGCCTCCACACTGTATAACGACTCATTTGCGCACACTATAATGTCTCATAGTGGCCCATTCACAAAGTATAATGTCTCATAGTGGCCTTCTCATAAATTATAATGTCCCAAAGTGGCCCCTACAGTGTTCATTGCAAATATTGCAAAAATTTGGGGTTCACTATTATTATACACTAGCAATACCCGAGACTTCGTCCACGGCCTGGTTCCCGCCCTGCCCGACACAGTGCGGCCCCGGCTGGCCCCCATTGCCTTGCGGCCGCCTCTACGTCCCACCCCGGCCCACCCTGGCCTCCCATTTCCCACCCCCTAATGTAATCCCAGCCTTCCCCCCTACGAAACGCGACCCCACCTACCCATCCCCCCCTGCGACCCTGCCCTCCCCCCCCGCCATCCTGGCCTCCCCCCATTGGAGACCCCGGACTTCCCTCCCACCCCTCCCCCGCCATCTGCTACCCTGCCCCCCCGACTCCCCCCGTGACGCCGGCTGGCTTGAGCGGCGATAGCTCTGCCCCCTTTATCGGCCGGTCACATCTGATCCCAGCATGATGGCTCTGCGGCCGGCGTGAGTCTCTACAGCTCCGCCCCCTCCATCGCTTGCTCCAATCGGAGTTCAGAGTAAAGGCCTGCGATGACGTAATCTCAGGTCCTTCAGCCTCCGCCAACCGTGCTTTCATTGCTACGGTAATCTACGGGCATGGTAAGGTGCCTATGTTTCCTTCCGGGCACCATTCTAGGAATGTGTGAAATCTCACTGTAATCCGTTCGGCCGTGATTGAGGAACAAACATACAAACATACAAACTTTCACATTCATAATATTATTAAGGATTAAGATCTCTTCAGACCCCAGAGTTTAATGATGGGAGTCCCTGGGAAAGCGAGGAAACATAAATAATAGAGATGAGCGAGCACCCATAGGAATGAATGGAAGCGGCCGGCAACTTAACCCCCTGCGTGCTGGCTGTGTCCATTCATTCCTATGGGAGCGTGCTATTCGAAACGAGAGTTTTGAATAGTACTCGCTCATCTCTAATAAATAACAGTGTTACTCACCTCTCTTGGGCTCTGGCGCGACTCCCTGCTGTGTCTTCAGTGACATCACAGACGTGGGTTAGACCAGCGCCGTGAGATTGGTCTTACCCATGAGAAGTCTATGATGTCATTAAAGAGGTCTGAAGACCTGTACCAGATCCCAGAAGAGGTGAGTAACACTGTTTTTTATATTTACTCACCTCCTCAGGGCTGAAGTGATCCCAGACTATAATAATAGCAGTTTTGAACAAATTTCAAGAGGTTTGCCTAACAATTATTCTTGCCACGGCCCTATTTACTTACCGATCTCTGGGAAAGGTAAGTAAATGGGGCTTGTTACCTGCTAGTAGTTCCACCACTGCACTGTTGCCTTAAAGTGCTGGTGTCCTGGTTTTAAATGTGACCTAGTATGCATGGAGTTTGTATGTTCTCCCTGTATTTACATATTTTAATGATATTTTTACGCTCACTCACATAAATATTTAATATGAATTTCTTTTTAATACCATCTTACCTTTTGCTTTTCATAACTTAGATTGTCCCGCATCACATCTCCAGAAACAAGTTCTCCTTCAGCTAATTTCAGTCGTGCCCACAGGTCTTCAAGTTGCTGCTCCGCTTTCCTAGCTCTAAATAGAGCTTCCTGGTGCAGATCTGACTGGTTCTGCAGTTGCTCATTCAGTTTGCAGACCTTGTTTTCCAGCTGAGTTACCATCTACAAAACGAATAAGGATAAAAGTGTCAACTTCCATACCAAATTATAACCTTTAGCAAAGTTGTAAAAATATCTAAATGCTTAAATATAGTGTAGACAAAAACTTTGTGCACCATCATAGATACTAGAAAATACCCCTGCGTGGACTGAAAACAATGCAGACCCATAGATAAAATAGGATTTATCTCCGGAATATAATTTGCTAAAAAAAACAAAACAAAAAAAACACCTTTGTTATTGTTTTGGGAGTGGTTGTTTTACATTTCAGTGTGTCTTGTAAAACAGGTTGTAGATGAATTACACCCCCTTAGAAGTGGTAAGTACTGGTTTTGTGGTTTTCAGTTACATCACCTAGGCTCGTATGGTCAACATGTACTTGTATATGCTTGAAGCAAAATGCCCTACGATTATTCAAGGTGACTGACATATGTTTTGGTGTAAAAGTTAAGCACAGAATAAGTTAAACTAAAGGTTATATAAAACTAGACAAAAGTGTCTTTAGACGTATCAGATTTCTCAAACATGAGCCGTTTAGATTAGACACATTTTCGGACACTGGGGAGATTTAACAATCCCACTACCCCAATTTTCTGTCATAGAGGGGTGATATTGTGGTGCACATTCAGTCCAAGGTTCCTTCTTCCAAGTCTCAATCAACACATGGGAATGTGGAGCAATGTGGTGGAGCAGGGCAGGTAGTGGAGTAGACAGGGAGTGGCACAGGGACATATTCATTATAACTGATACCAGTTTATGGCTTAAGTTATAATGGAAATGTATAAATGTCAGTTCCTAACCGTCCGATGCTGAAGCCTGTTCATAAATCACATGAAAATTACACAGGTTAAAGAGGTTGTCCAGGATAAACTAAGAATTAAACCCCCTACCCTTGCCTAACTTTTAATTTACTTCAATAAAAAAAATCTATAAGTACCCATATCCTTGGAGCGGTTATATGACTGCCCCAGGGACACTTTCTGATAATCCGGTGATGCTCCATTTCACTGCTTCTGAAATGGAACGTCACCATTACTCTCCCCCTGACCATCCCCATCAATACTTACCAAGCCTTCCTGTGTCCAGGAACGGCTCCTTCCCTCTTCCTCGCTGCTAGTAGTGAACAGAATAGTTTAGCTTGGGAGATGGGGGGATGAGCTAGTAATTGGCGGGATTGATAGGCTAGAGAGACAGGGGAGGGTGGGAGGGGTTAGTAATGGGCAGGATAGCTGGGCTTAGTGAGACAGGAGAAGGGGGGAGGGAAGAGTAGTGGGCAGAAAAGTTTAGCTAGTGAGACAGGGAGGGAGGAGTTTAACGGAGTGAGAGAGGAGGGGGCTGAGTGAGAGGGAACTAGTGTAGAAGCTACACAGGAAGCTGCACATCAGGAAGTTACACCAAGTAAACAAATGCAGAGGATGCAGCAGCAACCAGAAATCACTCCAAACACTTCTAAAGGTATATTGCTGTACTTATTAACCCATTACTAGCACTAACAGACCTCTCTAAAAGGAAAAAATATATATTTTCTGCCTGGAAAACCCCTTTAAGTAAATCTATACAAAAGACATAAAAACAATAAATCTGCCCTATTGTGTGAAGAACACATACTGCTGAGAGCTGAAAACATGAATGCTGTCATAGGTATTATATACACTCTAATGCTGCATTTATATGTTCTAAAGGTATTTTAGATTTGGCTCTTGAAGCCCCGACAGGGTGTCCATCATAAGGGGAGAGAAAGTATACAAGACTGCTGCTACTACTCTTTTACTTTTTTCTTTTTCAATTCACTCTTGGTTTCGGCTTCAAACACCTGAACATGTAAATGCCCCATTTCACAACATGAATGAATTGTGAATCCAATAAACAATGCATGTCAAGTGAGAAAGAAAATGAGTTTTTATATTTTACATTCTGAGCTGCAAGAAAACCTTTTCTTCCACTTTATATACTGCATTGCCACCTACTGGATTCTAGAGAAATGGATTTCACACTTGGTTATACCTACACTGCTTGATTTTGCATGTTTTAAGAAAACATGGCCTATTGCAAGAATAATGTAGAGGCGTGTACATAGAGAATAACACTCTCTTTAACATTCACCAGCCATATACAACAATTTAAGAAGGCAGTTTTATTATTTTTTTTTATTATGGTATGATACAAAGCCCAATAATCTGCTGATAGGACATCTCGAGGCATTTACTGTGGGTGGAAAGTAACAGGGATCCACGTAGCTTCAGAACCACAGCAGTAGGGCATCTGTGACAAATATTATCCTATGCAGGGGTGGATTATACGCTAGTGAGGGCAATTTCGATTAATGCCCAGGGCCTGAAGCTGTGAGTCAAATCAGTAATTGCCCTCATTATAACCCAATCTCATAATCAACTGCACCGTTATCTGCCAATATAGATGGTTACCACAGTGGATCATAGAAGTCTATGGCTTCTTCCAGTCTCACATTTTCCCTCATAAGATACAGGCCACTTTAAGCCTGTAGCCTATGAGTGAATGGAACAGTGGCGCAGGTAGCACAATGATGTCACTGTGCCTCCGAAGCAAGGCCACGACAACTCAGACCAAAAGCCGGAAGAGGCCTGAGGCCTGAATCACATCATAGACAGCAGCTGGAGCAGGAGTGAGGGGAGTATTTAATTTTTTTTTCATTCTACTAGAACATTATACCATGTGGGGTCATTGTGGGACGTTATACTTTGTGTTACTATAGGACATTTTACTGTGCTCTGCAGGACCTTATACTGTGGATTGGATCCATTGATTAACAAATATAAATTTGCTACAGTGTTTGTCCCTCCACTTTCTGAGCAGCACTGGTACCATGATACCCTTATTTTGCCCCGTTCCAAGTAGGTTAGCCACTGCAAATTGACAGGCAACAATCCTGCGGCATTTTTTTTTTTAAATTACAAAACACTACAAAATAACTGAAAGAAAAACTTACAATTTGTTTGTTTTCTGTTCTACTGTTCAAGTTCCGTATTCTCTCCAAGATGGACTCTTCTTTTGGTTTCACAGTCGCAGTGTCCCGACTCAGAGCGGCTGCAAGTTCTTCCTTAAAGGATTCATGTAGGCTTTTTACTGCTTTGGCTTCTCCCAAACTGCTCTTCATTGTCACATCTAGCTCAGCAGTGCTCTTCTTCACCTGGTGTAGTTCTTGTTTGCTGGCCTCCAAGGCTCGATGCGATGCATTTAATCTATCTGTTAGGATTTTCATCTCCTTTTCAAGAACCTGTTTGGCATCAGTAACACTTTCTAAATTCTGAAATAAAGAACAGAATGACAAAAATCCTATAATTTCTTTCTGCAACACACACAACTTATTCTTAAAAATGGAGGTAGACACATGTGTCTGTCATATTTTCATAAAGAAATAATTCTCATTGTAGTGGGTGGAGATGCGTAAATTGTATTTTTATGTACCTAGTGGCCTGTTTATGTTCCTAGTGATCTGTGACCAAAAATCAGCTCCATCCCTCTGAATGTGGTTGCTACGGGAGGAATATATATTCACAGAAATGTCTGCAACAAGTCTACCTATTGGAAATAAATCCTAAGGCATCATGCACATGGTGGGGAGGGGGATCCAGGCTAGAAAATCAAGGGTGTACATGGGCAGGATTTCCTGGCCTGAACCCAATCAGGAGCCCAGGACTCATTGTACCATAGTGATCTATGATGCTAGGAGGCACTGGCCCCTCTTGGCTCTATTGTTTGTTCTGCACAGTCCAGTCACATTAATGTTACCACCTGTCAAAATCCAGAATAACCATCTTTCACAGAGCGGACTGCTGCGAGACGTGCAGGAAGAGAGGGGATGTTGTGATGATGTTCACTGAGATGTTGAGTCATGCCAACTCCAGTGCCGTGGCCAGCTGCGCTAGGTTATACAGCTGCGCATCCATGGCGCGAACAACTCGATTGAGGTGGTCCCACAGATTTTCGATTGGGTTCAAGTCTGGGGAATTTGCTGGCCAAGGGAGTACGGTAAACTCGTCCTTGTGCTCCTCGAACCACACACGTACACTGCGAGCTTTATGACACGTCGCATTGTCCTGCTGGAAGATGCCATCATCCTTAGGAAAAACAATTTGCATGTAGGGGTGAACATGGTCCGCAAGGATAGATGCATACTTGTGCTGATCCATCGTGCCTTCCACAATGATGAGTGCACCCAGATGGCTGATGGCACATGCCTTCTGCGATTGGTTATTTAACGTTAAAAGTAGGCAGTGGTTACATTATTATGACTGGACTGTGTATATACAGTGTGGGAAAGTAAAGTCAGAGGCAGGCAGGAACTCCTAGCATCATACATCAGTATGAGGCAAGAAACCCTGGTCTTCTGAATGGGTTTGGGCCAGGAAATCCTGTCAATGTATAGACCACGTTAAAGAAGGTACTTTCACCACCTCCACCACTGCCAACTGGAATCAGTGGAATGACACCTATTGAAGAATGTAATCCATGCACTTAGTTTTCATTCCTGATATACTAATTAGGCTTTCTATTATCAGATCGGAGGTCCTGGGCTGTCTGCTACAGCTGAGGACCGCCCACCTGACAGTAGAAAGTCTAATTTGCATATTGGGGCTCAAAATTACAGTACTAAGTGCTTAGGAATGGCAGCACTACAGAAAACTTATCAATTATGTCAGAATCAGGTGGAGCAGCAGCTATTGAAGGATGCAAACAGGTGATATTGGTGAAGGTGGTGGAAGGTCCACTTTAGAAGAACCAAACAAAGGAATAGATATTTCAGTTAGTTGAGTGTGACTATCCATGATGCTGTATCACACTGAATTTTCCCATTGTGGGACTAATAAAGGATCATCTTATCTTATTAGGGATATTACAATTTCAGAAAAATAAAGTTATTTTATGTAAAAAGTAAAGCTTATCAATATTATAAACATATTTTCTGTGAATTCCTCATAAGCTTCAAGATCTTTTTTGCAGTCATATGGTAGACACAAAGATGTAGTACTAAATCCATTGTAAATTGTACCTGTGTATTCATCTCATAACAGATTTCTGTACAAAGAACAGAGAAAGTGAGAACAGCCCAGTTAGTCATACCCAGTCATAGAAAAAAAAGTAGTCTGGTGTAAACCATCCCAGAGGCTTAGTCCTACGAAGTAGTTAGTCCCACAGATACTATGTAAGGCTAAGGCCCCTTGTAGTGTCCCACAGCAAAAAAGCACTGTGGGAAAAAAAAGCGGCTGCAACGCACTGCATTTTTTCCACAACACTTTTCACAGAAAGTGTGCAAAGGTTTCCTTTGCAGACTTTCTTCTTCCATTATACCTATAGGGAAACCGCCAGCATTTCAATGACATTAGGAGCGTAACTACCGGGGCAGCTGCGGTAGCGGCTGCCACAGGGCCCGGGACATTAGGGGGCCGAGTGGCAGCTGCTACTGCTGCATTTTTTTTAAAATAGGGCATTGCCTGTTGGAGTAATTCCAGCAGATAATAGGCTCCATTTAATTACTGATCCTGGCTTCTGCTCACAGACACCGGCATTTCCCCTTCTGTGGAGGCGGCTGTAATCAGGAGCCAGGATGGGTAAGTGAGGCTGCAGGCACGCGAACCCCACAAACGCTATCATTATACATGGGGGTCTTTTCAGACCCCCGAGTATAATGATCATAGGCCCAAGGGAGGTGAAGGAACATAAAAAAACACTGTTACTTACCTCTCCTGGCTCCAGAAGGACTACTTGTGTGACGTCCCAGACTTCGCATGAGGTGGGCTTGCATGACGCAAGCCCTGGCTCAAGTGACATCTCTTCCATCATTGAAGATGTCTGACCACAGCGGGGACTGCAACAGAGCCCAGGAGAGGTAAGTAACAGTGTTTTTTATGTTTTTATCCTCCCCTATCTCTCCGATTATAATACCCTGGGTCTGACAAAGTGTCAAAAGTTCGCCAGGGGCCCCAGCCATTCCTAGTTATTGACCATTGATTGACATGCTTTGATTTCTAAAACCGTGAGAGTTTCTGCTGCTCGTATTTTTCTACAATGTGTGGCTGGGATTTACTAGAATCCCATCCACTTTGCAGTGACTCTAAAACACCACTTTTTTTTGCCAATAAAGTCAATTTATACCTAATGTGCATGGGCAATTTTAAGGTGTCGTTTTGGACCTTTGGATAATATATTATCGTGCTGTCATTCCTCCAACAACTAGTAATGTGCTGAGGAAGGGGCTCCTTCAGGAAAGAAGTCAGTGCTAGTAAGAAAGTATCAAAAGAACATTTTCAAAAAAGTAGCTCTTGAAGAATATAAAATTATTTCTTCCTGACTGTGAACTTAAAGATTAGCATAAGACAGTGGTTTTTATACATTGTAATAGCCTACAGTAAACAGCATGATCCAGATACATATCTTTAATTCTGTGCCTTGCTCTTTTTTCTAACATATAAAACACAATCCATGACAATCCCTGAGACGTTATATACAGACCTTATGGAGGGTCTCTATTTGCTGGATAAATGATGTAATTTTTTTCTTCTCTCTGTTCACTTCAGAGACAAGCTTCATTATGGTTTCTCGGCTGGCTTTCGATTCTGTCTCATGGACATTAATGGTCTCCTCCAGTGTGGATATATTACCTTTTAATGTAGAATTCTCTTTGTAGAGTTCACTTGCCTAAAAGGAGATAAGCAACAAGCTTACATTTTCGTTTATATGTAAGTATTGCAGTTTGCTTATGCATGTTCGATCAAAGTAGAGGAAAAGGAGTTTGGCAAACCAAAATCTAGTTTACAAGATGCAATAAGAATATATGTAAATTTTACGAAAATCTTTCTAAACCATATCAATTCTATGGGCAAATATGCACCTTAATCTGCATGTAAATCAACATGAAAAAAACATATGTGGATTTATAATGCAGACATTATGGAGTGACTGAAGATGTAAAGCATCCTGAATTACAAGTCTGAAGCGTGATATGTGGGTTGTGGGGAAATTAACTTGGCGGTGCGGACCCAACTACAAATCTTGCAGTGAACCGGTATATTTAAAAAGAACACAAAAAAAAACAGCAAAATAAATAAATAAACATTTACATCAGGCACAAAAAAAAATTAGCAAAATAAAATACAGCCTTAACTTCAGGCAAACAATAAGAAACAAAATCCTGCTTGTTTGAGCTACTAACTAAACGGAAACAATAAGCAAACTATGCATGTGGATTACTAACAGCTTACTAACAAACAAATAAGCACAAAACAGTCTCAGCAGACTCAGAGTATCAGGACAGACTCAGACACCTCCTCTCACTCCCTGGATCTGCCGTGAAGTGCAAGCTCTTCAGATTTTTATGGGCCAGTAATGATACTATGACCCATACCTGGGCTGAGGCCTACCCCAGACCTGCCCTGGACCACACATAAGTCAGAAACCTGGGGCTGATATAGCGGGACTCCAGCACTCTGCCTGTCACCTTCTCACAGGGTGTATAAAGATTTGCGTGGAGGAGCTGAAGAAGCTTACCAGTCTCCCAGTCAATACTTAAGATCTATCAACAGGATATGTCATCATTATCTGATCAGCTGAAGTCCAACAGCCAGACCTCACACTGATCAGCTGATTCAGGTGCAGGTCTGGTTGCCAAAAGCTACAGAGAAGGATGGAACTGAAAGCAACTCTGCTCCATATTCAAGTACTAGAACCAACAGGAGCAGAGATGCATCTGGTCCTGTCTCACGCAGTAGCCTCTGGGTTCTGAGGTAGTTCAATCGATGCCAAGTCTGGGTGCTGGGTGTTGATAGGTTATTAGTATGTAAAACTACTGGGGAGCCAGAAAACCCCTTTAACTTGAGACTGTTGAGCCTTGAACAGGCTTTATCTGCAGCCTAGACAGACAACTAGGTACAGAAAGATTGCCCTCATCTTCAGCAAGGGGTGACCACTGTATCTTGGTCCTCCACCCTGAAGTTAGCCAGAGGGCTCAAAATCGATATTTTTGTTATTGGCGTCA
This sequence comes from Leptodactylus fuscus, assembly GCF_031893055.1. NCBI lineage: Eukaryota > Metazoa > Chordata > Amphibia > Anura > Leptodactylidae > Leptodactylus > Leptodactylus fuscus. The sequence goes on along the minus strand of NC_134267.1, from coordinate 58,826,976 downwards.
TTATTTTTGCATTTTGGGTGTTCAATAAACAAAAAGTTCTCATGAGACTATAAATTGTAACTTGAAATAAACAATGAAGAAACTAGTTAGCTTGTGGAAATAGAAAAATCCCCAGCAGAAAAAAATAATGAACATACTTATATAGCTGCAAACCACAAAAACATCTTTATTAATAATTATATCCAAACAAAATGTATAACAAACATAAAAACAGTTCACATAGACCCTATGGAAAATGGTAATATTGACAAACAAAAGTCACATACAGTCCTATGAAAAAGTTTGGGCACCCCTATTAATCTTAATCATTTTTAGTTCTAAATATTTTGGTGTTTATAACAGCCATTTCAGTTTGATATATCTAATAACCGATGGACACAGTAATATTTCAGGATTGAAATGAGGTTTATTGTACTAACAGAAAATGTGCAATATGCATTAAACCAAAATTTGACCGGTGCAAAAGTATGGGCACCTCAACAGAAAAGTGACATTAATATTTAGTAGATCCTCCTTTTGCAAAGATAACAGCCTCTAGTCGCTTCCTGTAGCTTTTAATCAGTTCCTGGATCCTGGATAAAGGTATTTTGGACAAACAATTCAAGTTCAGTTAAGTTAGATGGTCGCCGAGCATGGACAGCCCGCTTCAAATCATCCCACAGATGTTCAATGATATTCAGGTCTGGGGACTGGGTGGCCATTCCAGAACATTGTAATTGTTCCTCTGCATGAATGCCTGAGGATTTGGAGCGGTGTTTTGGATCATTGTCTTGCTGAAATATCCATCCCCGGCGTAACTTCAACTTCGTCACTGATTCTTGAACATTATTCTCAAGAATCTGCTGATACTGAGTGGAATCCATGCGACTCTCAACTTTAACAAGATTCCCGATGCCGGCATTGGCCACACAGCCCCAAAGCATGATGGAACCTCCACCAAATTTTACAGTGGGTAGCAAGTGTTTTTCTTGGAATGCTGTTTCTTTTTGGACGCCATGCATAACGCCTTTTTTTATAACCAAACAACTCAATTTTTGTTTCCAAAATGAAGCTGCCTTGTCCAAATGTGCTTTTTCATACCTCAGGCAACTCTATTTGTGGCGTACGTGCAGAAACGGCTTCTTTCTCATCACTCTCCCATACAGCTTCTATTTGTGCAAAGTGTGCTGTATAGTTGACCGATGCACAGTGACACCATCTGCAGCAAGATGATGCTGCAGCTCTTTGGAGGTGGTCTGTGGATTGTCCTTGACTGTTCTCACCATTCTTCTTCTCTGCCTTTCTGATATTTATCTTGGCCTGCCACTTCTGGGCTTAACAAGAACTGTCCCTGTGGTCTTCCATTTCCTTACTATGTTCCTCACAGTGGAAACTGACAGGTTAAATCTCTGAGACAACTTTTTGTATCCTTCCCCTGAACAACTATGTTGAACAATCTTTGTTTTCAGATCATTTGAGAGTTGTTTTGAGTAGCCCATGATGCCACTCTTCAGAGGAGATTCAAATAGGAGATCAACTTGCAATTGGCCACCTTAAATACCTTTTCTTATGATTGGATACATCTGGCTATGAAGTTCAAAGCTCACTGAGGTTACAAAACCAATTTTGTGCTTCAGTAAGTCAGTAAAAAGTAGTTAGGGGAATTCAAATCAATAAAATGATAAGGGTGCCCATACTTTTGCACCGGTCAAATTTTGGTTTAATGCATATTGCACATTTTCTGTTAGTACAATAAACCTCATTTCAATCCTGAAATATTACTGTGTCCATCAGTTATTAGATATATCAAACTGAAATGGCTGTTGCAAACACCAAAATATTTAGAACAAAAAATGATTAAGATTAATAGGGGTGCCCAAACTTTTTCATAGGACTGTAATATAAAAATATAAATTCAAGATAACAATTCTGAGGTCCAGTCCACATCTGCATTTGGCCAATTTCATTCCCCTCTCTGCATTAAAAATGTGGAGAGAAAAGTGCTGCAAGGAGAACTTATTTCTCTGCATTTATTGTGCAGAAACTACACGGACCCCATTATAATCTATAGGGTCCGCGGGTATTATAAGGTAACTGCTTTTTATTGTGGATTGGGTTTCTGTTCGGGGGGGGGGGGCAGAAATGAATCGGGCCTTATACTTAAACAACACCATTGCTGTGTGTGTTTCTTTTCAGTGTCATGGTGACCACTCTTATGCTTACACTAACCTTTCGGCAATGCTATACTTGACAAGATTAGAAAAAGGAGTGATCGATATGGAAGAGTGAGGCTGTATGCCACCTGTGCCCCAGGGTGACAACTACTATACAGCAGATATGTAATGCACAAGCACAACTAACCTGTGGAGAAAAAAACTGATCCCACACCTTCTAAAAATGCCTACATTATTTACACACTTTGCCCATGGTCTACTTGGTCCGCACTCTCTGGTAGCCTGAAACAGTATAGGACTGACGCAGACCACCCCGAGACACTCTCTTGAATCCCACCAATATGATTCTGCCTGCGACAATAACCTTTCTTGCCCAGCTCCTCCATCTGATCCGGGAAGAGATTCCACAAGTGACAATAGCTGAGCAGGACAATTCCAATCTACTCAATTTTCTACCAAGATAACCCATTGCCAACACAAGAGTGTCATCAAGTAGAGACATGCCTGTAACATGAAAAAACTCCATCAATCTCTCTCTGCCACCTCCTCCTCAATCACATAGTCATGGATTTGCAAGAAGGGATCTCTACCATGCCTTTTGTACACACACTCCTCAGGAACAGTATTCTGATTGCGTCAGCACTGGAATTACCCTGGAGGCCTGACTGTCCTCCTCCAATTGCCTCCCAGAGGAACATAGAGGAGACAACATTCCTCCCTCCAACAGCCTATACACCTGGACAGCAGTGTTTGTGAGTAGCCCCTCCCGAATATGTTGATGCCCTGCCACATCGCCATTATATTTATTCCCTATGTGGCTCTCTTTAATTTGTCTGGCCTGTAGACCATCCTTCCTCACTATCCAAATATTCCCTCTCTCCTATGTAGCAGAACTGGTTCCTAATAATGCGTCTTTTCTTAGATTGTAACAAGATGGGTTCTTCTGTACATCTTTCTGAGGGAGCGTCAATCAACCATCCCACTATCTGGCAACTCTACTCCCCTCATCACTTTCACATCCTCCTACAGATTTCGTGTCTATATATACTGTAGGACAAGTCAGCATACCCTATCTATCATATACATTGAGTTGGTATCCTTCCCAGATGGACTTTCCCCCTTTTGTATTTTTTAGATATTAGGAAAGGAACTTGCAAATAAAATATTTTCTTTCTCTTTTTCTCCCCTCCTACTTGTTTTCTGCCGTCAATCCCTATCTTTATTAATTTGCTATCCCCTCCATGAGGGTCGTTTTGCTATTTCCCCTGTCCTGGTTCAGGTAATCCTTTATGCCACTGGCAACCGTCTCTTTGAGACCTTTGCCTTCCTTTTGTACTGTTAGATTTTGTTATACTTATGAAAATTATATAAAAATGTATTAAAAAATGCATAAATATTTTTATAGTCCGTATTTTTCGGACTATAAGATGCACTTTTTTCCCCCAAAATTTGGGGGGGGGGAGAAGGGTGCGTCTTATAGTCCGAATGTGGCCGCAATACAGACCCGGCATCCGCTGTAATAGAAAGGCGGATGCCGGGGAGGGTTAGATGCCGGCACATGTGCCGGGGCCTGAGACATTGCTACGCTCCTGCCCTGCAGGAAGCCAGCAGCGGCAGGAGCGATGCTGCTATTCCGGGGGGAAGGGGGGGGGGGACGGAGGAGCGGAATACATTATTCCTGAATGAATGGGCCTAAACAGGAGAGTATCTCCAGCCACGGATGCCATGGCTGACTCAGCTGTGGAATCTGCATCAAGATAGGTCATGTCGCTTCTTGTTTCCATTACTACCTAGCGGGAAAAAAAAGCAAGCAGCTCCCATTGAAGTAATTTTTGCAGGCGGATTTTAAGGTGGATTCCGTGTTAAAATCCGCCTGAAAAAAACTCTGTGTGAACATACCCTAAATCTCTCCATGTGTATTGCCACAATTTGCAGATTACTCAGCTACTGATACTTCTTTATCTTCTTTTTTCTACGGACCCATCCACACAACCAAGGGGGGTGCTGATGCTTCGTTCCATCCCAATAATTATAGAGCAGGTCCTATCCTGCTCAATGAAATCAGATTGGAAAGGAACAGATCCACCATAGAAATAACTGCAGCACAGTAAGCACTCTGCCTTTCTTTAAAAATTCAGCACCCAGTAGGCTTGCATACTTGGTTGTGTGTGTGAGGCTTACTTCTGATTTTCTATATCTAAATGCCACATAATTACATTTTTTGCCCGAGTACATTGAATAAAATTTGCAAATATGTCAATTATTTTGAATGCCTCCATGTTCCATATTTAATGAAAAATATTTCAACAATATGACTTCACTTTATGCATACTGGCGCATTGCTGTCACTATGAGTGCAAATGATCACATCTCATGCACGCTTCTTAGTTTAACTGGAATTAACAATATGGTTTGCAGAATCATTACTTTTTCTACATGTAATAATATATAAAATATTGTATATACAGTTGTAATAATCAGTACCTTGTAAAGTATCATCACTTCAGGATCTTCTTTTCCCATAATATCTATACCCATACTTGAGGAAAGTTGAGCCATAAAATGATCATGACTCCTGTTACTTCTAGAGGCCTGAGATTTGCTATCTTCCAACTGGGCCATGTGGGTTCTGCATAAAGAGAGACATGTATATTGTTCTTATAATAATATAACACAACTTGTAGCGATATGTTAAGTGTAATTTACCTTTCAATTAAACATGTGTATAATAGTATACCTAGCCCAAAACCAGTATAAATGAGAACCTCACATGAAGTTGCCACAAATCTTGGTTACTTCAGTTGTGAAAATTTGGACATGCTGAACACCTATCTGTCAGTCAAATGACGGAGGCCGCCTCAGAATCTGGTCCAAAAAACAGCTAGCCACGACTGGATGCCGATGCAGTGCATACAGTGCACCGGCATACAGTTGCGGCATTCCGCTCCAGATTAGGCCCAAATGAATGGGCCTAGTCGGGAGGGAGTGCCGCGAGGCGGACATCCGGCGGCTCAATCAGTCGAGGAATCCACCTGAAGAAAGAGCATGTCACTTCTTCCTGCTCGCGGAAAAAGGAAATGACTGGCTCCCATTGATTTCAATGGGAGGCGGCTTTTGAGCCGCATTCTTACGCGGATTCCGCGTCAAAGTTCAGCCCAAAAAACCCCGTCTGAACCTGGCCTAATAATACATCAGAAAAATCTGACATGTATTTTTGTTGCAGAACCTGTGATAGATATCCAAGTCTGGAGTCTCTGCCTTGGTTACTGAAGCGAGTGGGCAGACAGATTAGCCAACAGCAAGATATGGAAGGTGCTTCTTTATTTAGTTTACTCCAAAAAGAAGCATCCACCATTGACTCCTTTTCAATACAATGGGACTTGAGGTTCCGCTCATACGTTGGAATTTGTTGATGATTTTGTGGGTAAATTTTAGCCCAAATTCATCTGGATATTCTGCCCTGATTTAGACTCATTGTTTTCAACAAGAGGCAGATATCAGAGCAGGACATTGGAAAAATAAGCATCCTACTGAATCTTGCCATGGATTCCCGAGCTGATTCGGCAGTGGAGTTTGCAGCTCAAGACTCCGCACTGTTTATGTCCATCCATCTGGGACTAATCAACAACAGAAAGATGCGAAGGAATGCCGACGTTCTGGATCAGCACTGCACCACAGAGAACCAGGATCGGAAAATCAATCCAAGGCAGATGTCTGCCTCAAATTCTTCTTCATTTTCCACAGTGTGAACATACTCTAATGTGGCCACCTTTTGACATTGGTTCCAAGATGGAAAAAGCAACAAAATCCTTGCCAGAAGATCCTCTGTGTGAACATTCCCTAAGGCCAGGGCCTCATGTGACGTAAACACCTCTAACGAATCCCATCCACACATTATGGTAAAACATGCGCAGTGGACAGACTGCAATTTCCAAAACCGTTGCGGTTTTGGAAAGCACAGCATGTCAATTATACCTAGGAAATGTTGGCAGTTTCCTTATAGATATAGTGGAAGCAGAAAGTCTGCAGAGGAAACTTCTGTGGACTTTCTGTGAAAAGTGCTGCAGGAAAAAACGCTATTTCCTTCTGGATCTCGAGCTGATCAGACACGAGTGGGCACTTTTTATTATGTTAAGCCTCCCTAGGGGTTACAAAATGAACAGGAACACCCCTTTATCTATTATTCTCACATTTCTGTAGTTATTAGAGGTAACTGCTTACTTTAACTTGAATTCCACTTCTTGTAGTCTTTCTTTGAGTCCTCGGTTTTCCTGAGCGATTCCCTGCATTGCCAGATCTGCTCTAGTTTTTGAGTTCGCTAATAGACCTGACTCTTCCTCTGTCTCCTGTAACCTTGCTCTTAGAGAGGTGATCAAAGAAGATTGTCGTGCATTGTTTTCCTTGTAGTTTTCCACTTCAGCCTTTAGTTCTTGCAGACATACTTCCTTGAAGGAAAGCTTAGACCGAATATCCAGCAGCTAAATAAATACATACATACATTTACAAAAACCATTTAGAAAGATATTCCATCAGTGAGAACCCTGCAGAACGAATACCACAATGTCCAGTAGGCAGAAACTTAGAGGGAGTGCACATGTAGTGATAAGTCAGTTTACATGTAGTGATAATTGTTACATATTGAAGGATTATAAGATAATTGCTACGTCTACTTGGGGACAATGTGTACCAAGTGTATATACTCTTATTGTTAATCCTTCATTGTTAGTGTATCTCTAGTATCTAGGAGGAAAATTAACCACTAGCATTTATTTGAAATGACATGAATGACATGTAAAGGGAACCTGTCAGGTGGTTTTCCACCATAAACTGGTCCCAGCATGTGCAGAACTAAGGAATTACCTTTCCTTTGGTGCCCCCCAATAAGCTTTTTGCTGTTGAGAAGTCAAGTTCTAAACTTTTAAAATCTGAGGGTAAGTTCACACGGCGGAAAACTTCCGCCGTGTGACTTTTCCGCGTGGCTAGCCGCAACAGGATGCCGATGCAGTGCATCCCAATGATTAGGATTGAATGAATAGGCCTAAGTAGGAGTGTGTCTGGAGCCGTGGACGCGGCAGACTCAGCTGCGGAATCCGCGGGAAGATAAGGCATGTCGCTTCTCTTTTCCACTAGCTGAAAAAAAATCGCTAGTGGGAAAAAAAAGCGAGTGACAGATGTTTTTATAGGCGGATTTTGAGGCGGATTGGTATATGCAAATTCACCTTAACTAGTCACAGGGGCGGGGAGTAGCTTCATCTAGACTTGTAGTCATCACATTAAGTCATACCCTGTAAGGAGTGATTGACATGTCCTTTACTGTCTGATACCCCCTACCTACCTGCTGTCCTCACACAGTATGGTTTAGTGCAGTGACTGCATGACTGGATGAAGCTTCTCACACCTGTGACACAACTCAAGAGATTCATGCTGTATATTGCAGGGCCTCTTACCATAACTCCCTTAATTCCATCCTTACTCCATTTTTACCCTTTTGCTTTACCCTTTGTCTTCTGTTTATGTTCATACCCGATACCTTATTCATAGCATTGTTTGACGGCTGCTTATAGATTTTGTACTTTTCATAAAATCTTTAATAAAAATTATAGTTAAAAAAAATATGACTGCTTTATTCTCAGGAAGTGACATTGTGCCCATAAATCACATAGCAATGCAGCAGCTCAGTTCCTTTTAAATGATTGTAAGGGTAAGTCAACACGTGGTTTTTTGGTCGGGTTTTTGAGGCCGTATCTGCCTCAAAACCCTGACCAAAAAGACGGCTCCCATTGAAATCAAGATGCTCATTCTTCAGGCCGAGGTGCCTCACGATTCAACCTGAAGACAGACCCTCCTCCGGACTAGGCTCATTCATTGGGCCTAATCCGGAGCAGAGTGTGCAGCTGGATGTCGGTGCAGTGCACCGGCTTTCAGTCGCGGCTACCCAGTTTTGGATCGGAATCTGTAGCGGCCTATGCCTCAGGTTCCGATCCAAAAAAAAACGCGTGACCTTACCCTAAGGGTTGTCACTTTCGAGAAGATGAAAGCAACCATGTTTTCTAATTTTTAATAATCCCTTTACTTCAAAGCACTAATCTGCTTTTTTTGGACGGACACAAAGTCCTGCATGTCCGACTTTGGTCTCTATCCAAAAGAGTAGATTCACGGCGGAGAGGTTGAAAACGGACACCTGCGGATTGCTTTACAAAGCCATTGAAGTGAATGGGTTTTTTAATGGACCGCTTGCTAACTGTTCCTAATCTGTTTTTCTGATATTAAGGCTGAAGCCCCATGTTGAAGAAACACAGCTTTTTTTGTTGCAGATTTTGCTGCTGTTTTTTAAGCCAAAGCCAGCAGTGGATTGAGCAGAAGGTAGAAGTATAAGAACTTCCTATATATTTCCCATTCCAGATTCTCATTTTCCAACACAATCTGCAACAAAAAAAAGCTGAGTTTCCACAACGTGGGGCCTTAGCCTAAAGTGGATTCACGACAGATGGATAGCAGGTGGACACCAGGTGCAAGTGTGAATGAAGCATTAGATCACATTTTACTTTTCATACAACTGTATTTTTTTATTTAGGGTCTTAGTTGTCCTTTAGAGAAGAACAGATCTACAGTTGAAAACAGACATTGGCCTGCAAGTTACATATTTGTTATCACTTTTACAAAAGCATATATGGATAGAAATCTTCCCACACAATCCATTAAAAGACGAAAACAGAAAGTCCTGAACAAATTTTAAAAAGAACAAAAATACTGAGTTTTTGAACAGTGCTGTTATTTATGGAAGTTGCTTTATTAAACTGACCCTCTACTGTCCCAATTTTTTGCATTTTACTAGCTGTGCAACTATTGGTGGTATTCACTAGAAGATTTATCAGCTATCTACCATGTGGGATCACTCCTTTATGGTCTGCACATTATGCTGGGACTTGTGTAAGGGTCCATAGAGTAAACACGCGCTCATTTTGGCACAATACACGTGTAAAGAATACACGTGTAAAATAAGACTCACATTGACTTCAATTACATTTTTTACACTTGTAAAAAAAACCGCACCAAAAAACGTGACGTGTGAATGGACCCTAGCTGTTCGAGAGGACGATGTCTACTTCTTTGCCCATTCCTACACTATGATGGGCATGATGTTCAGGGTGCTTCCCATTGAGGGCAGCATAACAGAGGCACTGTCTCCCTGTTTACATCTTGGGAGACAGATTTCTGCATATTCCTCCCATGTTCCCTTGCAGTGGAGCAACTATGGCTGTATAAGTCTCCACACACCTGAAAAGGTGGTCTCTCCCTAAGGATGGATTTTATCCCCATACACTATGTTACTAAGTCATTAGGTCAGTATAAGAACTGCTTATTTTCCAGGTCATAGTCCCTTTTAAACACACAAAAAAGGCAAACATAGGGCCCATGCACACAATGTAACATGGAGTTGATTCTGACACGTAAACTCGTGTCAGAATCAGCGCTTCAAAACAGAATCCCATTGACTTCAATGGGTTCCGTCTTACGCACGCTACACATTGAAATCAATGGGAGGCTTTTTAACCCATTGATTTCAATGTGTTACGCTCGTTAAACGGAACCCATTGAAGTCAATGGGATTCTGTTTTGAAGCGCTGATTCTGACACGAGTTAACGTGTCAGAATCAACGCTGTGTTACATAGTGTGCACGGGCCCATACATTTGCAGGGTCAGACTATACCGAGTAGTTCCAAAATGGTTGGAAATTTCCAAATAAGACCTGGAAAGGTGCAAAGCTGCTTCATTTTACATTTTAGTTCATTTGGGACATAAAAAATGTTCATGTAGCCTTTAATTTCATGCATAAATTCATTATATTATGAAATCACATCAGAATGTTAAGACCTATTTAGGTAATCTATTTTTTTATAATTATTTTTACTTTTCTATAATCCATACTTTATGTGCTTCTATATCATGAACATTTGGCTGTTTAAGGGCCTAAAGAAAAACTCACAAGAAGATGCAATGTTTTAGCAAATGCTGGGCAATAAATGCCTTTTTGTAGTCTGTCATTAACCCTTGCCCCTCTCCATTTATATCTAAACGGCCTGAGGCCCATTGGCAAATTGTTGAGATGCTTTCTTATCACTAGCACTAAGGGAGTTTTCTCAGTTTCACACACAGGACAAAAAGTTTTTGCTATATGTAGATGACAGAGTAAAGCTGGTCATACACCTCCAATAGACAGCTATTCCTCCCACCCCACCCATACACATGCACATTCAGCTGGTTTGTTATCTTTTCCCTTATATGTATGGACACTTTAAGATTATTGCTGATCATGTTGGTTCTTTCTTCTTACAAAGAGTATAAGCAGAGACTTCAGGGTCTGTGCTCAGCTCTGTCCTCTCTGCCGTAGACTGCATGAGGCTACCTATACACTTTAGATTTTGGATGGCTGTCACGTGGTCATCCAATTGATAATGGGATCTTTTGCATGAACAATTCCATCTTCAAACTGCCCAATTAGGGGCAAATTAGTCGTCATGAAAAAAAAGTATAAAGGATATTCGGCCAAAAGCAGCTGATCATGTCAAATGCATGCCAATATGTGCCTGAAAATACTCAACATGGTCGATCTATTTTAGTCTGCCATTGGCCACTGCGACTGACTGTTCACTGCATCTATATGGCAGACTGCCTATTTAGGGTGACAAATATCTAATATGTTGCCACCTTAAGCCATGCTCACAAAGTCGGAATCTGCCATGCATGTTTAAGAAATTCTGCAGCAGAAATGTCACGTGGAAACTGTTTTCTGTCATTGACCTGCGGATCCTTATGTGGATTTCCCCATAATAATACTGAACATGCTATTGATTTTTAAATCCAGAATACATTTATTATTTCACCCTTTTTTCCAATGCATGTGAATGGATTCTAAAATACCGCATTGAGTTGCATTGTCTGCTGAATGTTAGTGGATTCTTTTAGAATTTAGGTAGCAATCCACACCTAAATATTAGCAGAAAGCTGGATGTTTGATCATGGCCTAATGAATTTGAATGTCCGGACAGCTGTTTGTGTGACTACTGCAGAGACTAGTCTGTGACAGCCACGCAGTGAAACAGGATCATTCAACAGGAAATAGGAAGAAGAGACTCTCACAGTGTGAAGATCACACATATACACTACTGTATACAGTATATACTTAAAATGTTTTTTTGACTATCTGTGAAAATGCTGTCTGCTGTGATCAATGAAGAGCGCTGTCTAAGGCAAAGTGCTTGTCTCATTAATGGATCACTTCTGGATAACAGTCCCATGAGATTATATATATATATATATATATATATATATACACCCTTTTCATAAATGTGTCATACAATAAAAATAATTAAAACATGCATCTACTACCTCCGCCAAACATAGAGTCCTATGAAAAAGTTTGGGCACCCCTATTAATCTTAATCATTTTTAGTTCTAAATATTTTGGTGTTTGCAGCAGCCATTTCAGTTTGATATATCTAATAACTGATGGACACAGTAATATTTCAGGATTGAAATGAGGTTTATTGTACTAACAGAAAATGTGCAATATGCATTAAACCAAAATTTGACCGGTGTAAAAGTATGGGCACCTCAACAGAAAAGTAACATTAATATTTAGTAGATCCTCCTTTTGCAAAGATAAAAGCCTTTAGTCGCTTCCTGTAGCTTTTAATCAGTTCCTGGATCCTGAATGAAGGTATTTTGGACCATTCCTCTTTACAAAACAATTCAAGTTCAGTTAAGTTTGATGGTCACCGAGCATGGACAGCCCGCTTCAAATCATCCCACAGATGTTCAATGATATTCAGGTCTGGGGACTGGGATGGCCATTCCAGAACATTGTAATTGTTCCTCTGCATGAATGCCTGAGTCGATTTAGAGCGGTGTTTTGGATCATTGTCTTGCTGAAATATCCATCCCCGGCGTAACTTCAACTTCGTCACTGATTCTTGAACATTATTCTCAAGAATCTGCTGATACTGAGTGGAATCCATGCGACCCTCAACTTTAACAAGATTCGCGGTGCCGGCATTGGCCACACAGCCCCAAAGCATGATGGAACCTCCACCAAATTTTACAGTGGGTAGCAAGTGTTTTTCTTGGAATGCTGTTTTTTTGAACACCATACATAACGCCTTTTTGTATGACCAAACAACTCAATCTTTGTTTCATCAGTCCACAGGACCTTCTTCCAAAATTAAGCTGGCTTGTCCAAATGTGCTTTTGGATACCTCAGGCGACTCTGTTTGTGGCGTGCTTGCAGAAACGGCTTCTTTCTCATCATTCTCCCATACAGCTTCTCTTTGTGCAAAGTGCGCTGTATAGTTGACCGATGCACAGTGACACCATCTGCAGCAAGATGATGCTGCAGCTCTTTGGAGGTGGTCTGTGGATTGTCCTTGACTGTTCTCACCATTCTTCTTCTCTGCCTTTCTGATATTTTTCTTGGCCTGCCACTTCTGGGCTTAACAAGAACTGTCCCTGTGGTCTTCCATTTCCTTACTATGTTTCTCACAGTGGAAACTGACAGGTTAAATCTCTGAGACAACTTTTTGTATCCTTCCCCTGAACAACTATATTGAACAATCTTTGTTTTCAGATCATTTGAGAGCGGGATGTCCATGCTCAGCGCCCATCAAACTTAGCTGAACTTAAATTGTTTTGTAAAGAGGAATGGTCCAAAATACCTTCATCCAGGATCCAGGAACTGATTAAAAGCTGCAGGAAGCGACTAGAGGCTGTTATCTCTGAAAAAGGAGGATCTACTAAATATTAATGTCTCTTTTCTGTTGAGGTGCCCATACTTTTGCACCGGTCAAATTTTGGTTTAATGCATATTGCACATTTTCTGTTAGTACAATAAACCTCATTTCAATCCTGAAATATTACTGTGTCCATCAGTTATTAGATATGTCAAACTGAAATGGCTGTTGCAAACACCAAAATATTTAGAACTAAAAATGATTAAGATTAATAGGGGTGCCCAAACTTTTTCATAGGACTGTGTTGTTGTAGACTCCCTTTAATACGGAAACATTTACCTCTGATTGCGCAGTCTCATATTTTACATGGAGGGCAGCCAATTCACTTTGAGAAGTTTCAGCAACCATCCTATAGTGACTCATTTGCTCTCGAGTGATAGGCACATCCATATATTGGGGGTCATAGTAGGCAGACTGACAAAGAAAAAAAAACTGTTAATGTAATGTACTTGTTTAGGTTTTCTTAGCCACTTATTTGACATACTTAGGATTAATGCACCTTTTCATGACAATGAACACCTATGGCTAAAATTTAAAAAAAATATATATATATATATATATATATATATATATATATATACTCGAATATAAGCTGACTTCTTCAGCACAGTTTTTATGCTGAAAAAGCCCCCCTCAGCTTGTACTCGAGTCAGGCAGCACAGGACTGCAAGGACCTGCAGAAATTAAGTGAAGGGGGAGTGTCCTTCAGTTGTTGTTAATAGTAATGGTATAGGACACTCCCCCCTTCACTTCATTTAAGCAGGTCCTTGCAGTCCTGAGCCCGGGAGGCGGCAGGTTCCTACTCCAGTGTCTGCATCGGAGAGGAAGAGGAGAGTGAAGTGAAGGTAAAGTGAAAGTAAAACACACAGTTACCTGCTGGTGTTACTATTCCTATTAATATCAGGCATTTGGGGTTATTAATTTAGTTTTAGCAACTCCATGTGCCTCACATTAATAGCAGTTAACCCCATCATGTCCCTCACATTAACCTCTGTGTGCCCCATATAAGGGTTACTAATATGTGAGACATATGGCTGTAATAGTAAAGTGCCTTAATAATGTTTAATGTAATAATTATTACCTCCATATCTCTCACATATCAGTAACCCTTATGTGAGGCACACAGGGGGTTAATGTGAAGGACAGGATGGGGTTAACTGCTATTAACCTGAGGCACATGGAGTTACTGTAATACACATGACCAGACTTTTTATCTGCAATGGTGGATAAAATTATGAACTATTATATTTCAATGGGCCCGTACACATAGATGCTGTCACTGTTGTGGCTGTGTGTCCGGGTATCTATTTTAATTTTTGAAATATTCCTGTAGCTGCTGCATTCCCCCACCCCAGGCTTATATTCGAGTCAATAAGTTTTCCCAGTTTTTTTGTGGCACAATTAGGGGCCTCGGCTTATATTCGGGTCGGCTTATACTTGAGTATATATGGTTTATAGTGGGGAAATTAGCTCGGTAGAAGCAATGGTGTGGACCCAAATAGTCAAGATAGGGACACAAAACGTGCAGCAAACTGGTTTATTTAGAAAAAAAACCAGGAAAATAAATAAACCTTGACTTCAGGCACAAAATAAACAAAACAAAATACAGCCTTAACTTCAGGCAAAAACAAAATAAAAACCTGTTCGTCTGAGCCACTAGCTAAACAGAACAGATAACCTAACTATACATGCAGCTTAGGGCTCGTTCACATCTGCGCCCGGTCTCCGTTCATACAGGTTTCCGCTTCCTGCACAAAACTGAGCAGGAGACGGAAATCTGCAGGACTCTTTCATACCCATTCATTTGAATGGGTTTGAAAGATGTCCGGCCATGAGCGCCGGTGAGCGTTTTATACTGTCCGCCGCAAAACCGTTTTTTTTAAACCGGACACAGAGTCGGACATGCAGTACTCTGTGTCCGGTTTTTAAAAAATGGTTTCGCGGCAGAGAGCATAAAACGCTCATCGGTCTGACAGGTTTGCGTCTTCTGCATGCAGAAGACGGAAACCTGAAAACGGAGTCCGGGTGCTAGTGTGAACCCAGCGTTACTTCCAGCCACACAAACAAACAAACCAGGAGCAATACTATCTCATCGGACTCAGGGTTACAGGACAGAACCATCCACCTCCTTTCACCTCATGGAACTGCACTTCAGTACAAGAGCGGCAGCCTTTTCTGGCCCAGTAATGAGCCAAAGATCTACACCTGTGCTGAGACCTACTCCAAATCCGCCCTGGACCACACATATGTCAGATACCCTGGGGCTAATATATCTGGACTCCAACACTCTTCCTGTCGCCTTCTCATATATATATATGTTATATATATATATATATATATATATACACACACTACTCAAAAAAATAAAGGGAACACTCAAATAACACATCCTAGGTTTGAAGGGATTAAATATTCTCATTGAATACTTTGTTCTGTACAAAGTTGAATGTGATGACAACAAAATCACACAAAAATCATCAATGGAAATCAACTTTATTAACCAAAGAAGGCCTGGATTTGGAGTCCCCCCAAAAAAATTAAAGTGGAAAAACACACTACAGGCTGATGTAATGTCCTTAAAACATGTCATACTATGATGGATATGTCTCTTCCTTAGGTCAATCTCCTCCCTCTATGCCTGTGTATAGTTTGTATGTATGAGGTCTTTTTCGGTCATCGCATCTTTATCCACCTTTATGGGATTTTGATCTGTCTTTTTATACATTGGGTACTTTCAGTATTAGGGTACTTCTTGTACCCCAACTGCTATGTATTGAAGTCATTATCTATTACCACTATCTATTACTACTACATGGCTTCTGTGTACTACTTTCTTTTATGATTTGTAAGATCAGTCTGCACTTGCAGTTTCGTTGTACCTTGTATTTATGTCATCACACTGGTTTGTATATACTCAGATTTTTGGTCAATCTGGCTGCATTCCAGATACTTTCTGGTGACACATTTATATACTTTCATACAATTTTTATATTTACTCCCATATGTCGTTTTGATCAACTTTTGGCTAGCTGTTGGAATCTTTGGTCCACAGGGGTATATATTTGTGTACATACAGTCCTATGAAAAAGTTTGGGCACCCCTATTAATCTTAATCATTTTTAGTTCTAAATATTTTGGTATTTGCTACAGCCATTTCAGTTTGATATATCTAATAACTGATGGACACAGTAATATTTCAGGATTGAAATGAGGTTTATTGTACTAACAGAAAATGTGCAATATGCATTAAACCAAAATTTGACCGGTGCAAAAGTATGGGCACCTCAACAGAAAAGTGACATTAATATTTAGTAGATCCTCCTTTTGCAAAGATAACAGCCTCTAGTCGCTTCCTGTAGCTTTTAATCAGTTCCTGGATCCTGGATAAAGGTATTTTGGACAAACAATTCGCGTTCAGTTCAGTTTGATGATCGCCGAGCATGGACAGCCCGCTTCAAATCATCCCACAGATGTTCAATGATATTCAGGTCTGGGGACTGGGATGGCCATTCCAGAACATTGTCATTGTTCCTCTGCATGAATGCCTGAGTTGATTTGGAGCAGTGTTTTGGATCATTGTCTTGCTGAAATATCCATCCCCGGTGTAACTTCAACTTCGTCACTGATTCTTGAACATTATTCTCAAGAATCCGCTGATACTGAGTGGAATCCATGCGACCCTCAACTTTACCAAGATTCCCGGTGCCGGCATTGGCTACACAGCCCCAAAGCATGATGGAACATCCACCAAATTTTACAGTGGGTAGCAAGTGTTTTTCTTGGAATGCTGTTTCTTTTTGGACGCCATGCATAACGCCTTTTTGTATGACCAAACAACTCAATCTTTGTTTCCAAAATGAAGTTGGCTTCTCCAAATGTGCTTTTGCATACCTCAGGCAACTCTATTTGTGGCGTACGTGCAGAAACGGCTTCTTTCTCATCACTCTCCCTGACAGCTTCTCCTTGTGCAAAGTGTGCTGTATTGTTACCGATGCACAGTGACACCATCTGCAGCAAGATGATGCTGCAGCTCTTTGGAGGTGGTCTGTGGATTGTCCTTGACTGTTCTCACCATTCTTCTTCTCTGCCTTTCTGATATTTTTCTTGGCCTGCCACTTCTGGACTTAACAAGAACTGTCCCTGTGGTCTTCCATTTCCTTACTATGTTCCTCACAGTCGAAACTGACAGGTTAAATCTCTGAGACAACTTTTTGTATCCTTCCCCTGAACAACTATGTTGAACAATCTTTGTTTTCAGATCATTTGAGAGCGGGCTGTCCATGTTCGGCGACCATCAAACTTAACTGAACTTGAATTGTTTTGTAGAAAGAAATGGTCCAAAATACCTTCATCCAGGATCCAGGAACTGATTAAAAGCTACAGGAAGCAACTAGAGGCTGTTATCTTTGCAAAAGGAGGATGTACTAAATATTAATGTCACTTTTCTGTTGAGGTGCCCATACTTTTGCACCGGTCATATTTTGGTTTAATGCATATTGCACATTTTCTGTTAGTACAATAAACCTCATTTCAATCCTGAAATATTACTGTGTCCATCAGTTATTAGATATATCAAACTGAAATGGCTGCTGCAAACACCAAAATATTTAGAACTAAAAATGATTAAGATTAATAGGGGTGCCCAAACTTTTTCATAGGACTGTATATAGGGAGACCATTCATCTTTTACCGTGCATAAACACCTTATTTATATACTTACCTATCATTTTATTTACCTCCAGTACACTCGGATCTTCCCCCTTGTCTGATGGTATTTTGACTTTTATCACTATCCTTATGTATATTCATTAATAAAAGTTTGTAATTTGTGATATTTATTTGGATTTTGAGTATTCTTTTCCGTCTTTTTTGTGTGTTGATCTTTATATGGATTTAGGAATACATTTGTTTACTTGTCTCATACAGAGGGAACTCTACTATATGGTTATTATGTTTATTGTTCCCTTGATGCCATGTATTGTTATTGTATCTCTGGTGAGCACATGGCAAAGAAATGCCACTCCACACCATTATTGACCCACTGCCAAACCGGTCATGCTGAAGGATGTTTCAGGCAATAGATCGCTCTCCACGGCGTCTCCAGACTCACAGAACAGCATAGGTAATACCATTACCTATGAGGGGGGCATTATTATTGTAATAGTGTCCCCCCCAATTGATAACACTACCTATATTGGTGGGAGAATATTATGTGTATGGGGTTTGTGCTAATAGGCAATATTATAGTACTAGGGCCCCCCGTCAGGTAATAGTGTTGCTTATGTTGAGGGAGACTATTATCTGTGGGTGGACACTATTAAGGCACTATTACAGTAATAACCTGGATAACCTAGAATCGGCCCTGGATAAGTCAAGTCATTTTTAAGTATATTTCATGAACCCCCCAAAACACTTGAATTAAACAATAAATTCTTTTCTGATAATGAATTGCATTCCATCTATCTATGTACTTTGCATAAGTGAAAAAAATAATAATTTCATAGTTTTCATAAATGTGTTAAGTTGTGTTCACACGTTCTTCTTTGACAAAGTCTTAACACAAGTATTTTTCACACAATGAAAAAGTATGCCTTTCTGCACAAACAAGAACTCCTGTATAATTTTAAAATCTATCTCCAGTGTTAGAATTGTATCATTTTAGTCCTTTTACCCATTGTTCAAAGTTTTTATGCATATTTCTAATTTATCACATGCCCTGTGAAGTCATAAATTATTAAAACTCTCAAAATGCAGGAAGAATTCCTAACTTCTGCTGCGACCACATCTACATATCATTGAAACGTAATGAAATATTTCAAGTGCGAAGTGTAGAGCGATCTCCAATCTTCGTTTCTTTAAGAGCTGGAGGGTTTTTGCTCATAGTATTGACCTTTATTAATCACACTTTGTTGACTCTATTCTTATGCTTAGAGTTCTCGTTCTGTTCGATTCATCATTCAAGGTGTTTACACAGCATCAGCAATGGTCTCCAAGGGAGCTTCTTTATTTTCACAACAAAACTACCCAGTAAGAGAGATAAAAGGAGTAATTCTAATGGTAGTGATAATAGTAGTAACATCAAGCTGATAGAAGCACATAGTCTAAGGCAGGCGTCCTCAAACTTTTCAAACTGTGGACCAGTTCACTGTCCCTCAAACCATTGGAGGGCCGAAATATAGTTTAAAAAAAATTAAAAGTCAATTTATTTTATTTTTCTGGCTTGGATTTTCAAAACTCATACAAAAATTTGTCTACATTAGTGTGGATAGGCCGTGCAAATTTTTGTGCATATACATGTCGATTTTCTGCATGTAAATCCTGTGTGCATGTACCTATATTCTTTCCACAATGTACAGGATAATGCAGGAATGGATTCCTGCAATGTAATGTACAGTATATGCTCAGGCAATCCCCCACTCAAAGCCATCTATGATTATGACATCCACAATCCAGCACCAGAAGCTGGATCAGTAAAAAAAACACTTGGATCCCAAATGTTTAACCCTTTCTGTAATGGCATTAAAAACAAAGTTAGAGGGTTCCCCTTTAATTACATGGTCACTGTTTCATGATGATGTGACACTTTATTACACAGCCCAGCCCTAGACAGGAAACTGAGCAATGTAAAAAGCACTGCCTATCCAGGAAACAAGTACTGCCTGGTGGGGAGAAGGGTCCCAGACTGCAGAGCTCGATGGGATTGAACTGTGGTAGTAGACTGCTGCCTTATACCGTTGTGCTGTGTCGCACTAGAAGTATACTTATATTCACAGTGGAAAGAATATGCAAATATGTCTCCCAAGATGTAAACAGGGAGACAGTGCCTCTGTTTGCTGCCCTCTATAGCAAGCAACCCTGAACAACATGCCCGACTTCCCAGAAGCCTTTGCTGCATGATGCGAGGTTATAACCAAATCAGTTTCTCAGCTACGGATGGCACCGTTTCTGTCTCGTTGGACGTCATCAGCGCAGCACAGAGAGAACTGATTTGGTTTAAGTGAGAGGCTGTGAGACCAGATTGTGGGGATAACGTCACTCCTTAGGGAGAGACCACCTTCTCAGGTGTGTGGAGACTTATACAGCCATAGTTGCTCCACTGCAAAGGAACATGGGAAGAATATGCAAATCTGTCCCCCAAGATGTAAACAGGGAGACAGTGCCTCTGTTATACTGCCCTCTATAGCAAGCAACCCTGAACAATATGCCCGACTTCCCAGAAGCCTTTGCTGCATGATGCGAGGTTATAACCAAATCAGTTTCTCAGCTACGGACGGCACCGTTTCTGTCTCTTTGGAAGTCATCAGCGCAGCATAGAGAGAACTGATTTGGTTTAAGTGAGAGGCTGAGAGACCAGATTATGGGGATAACGTCCATCCTTAGTGTCATTCACAGTGTCAGTGAGCAGAAGGACTTACTGTGACACTCATAACTTTACAACCAGTGCCTCTAAAGATGCAGCAGAAAGTTGTATATCCAACCTCAGTGGACCGCAGCTGTTACCCACCATAAGAAAGATCACAGTCACACAAGTGGGCAGCGCCAACAAGCTACATCATCTAGTGCAGAGGACTGATTGGAGGAGGCTGTCCATTGCCCAATTGCCTGCAATCATCCTTTAACATGTGATGAGACGTCATCCTGCCATGGGAGCCTCAGCCATAAAGTTATTGAGTTTTAATTACTTATCCTTTGATATCCATGGAGATAAGCCAACACCAAAAGAAGTCTGGCAACAAATTTTTCCATTCTCCATGGTGAAAGATTGTACACACCCAGCCAAAGCAAGTATGGACATGAACTCAAAAGGAATAACTATTGAAGGTGTATGTAATCTCTGGTCTGTTATCTCTGAAAGCTGATTCTATCATACATCTCCAACAAAGAACAGAAGCAACAATGGTGTACTATTACTCATAGGTTGCAAGAAAAAATGGCCACCTGTCTTGGGGCTTGTTTGGTTTTGAGTTTGAAGATCACAGCTTCTGCTGCTCCATGACTACATACTACATAAAGCATGCGCCTAGTCTGATCCTGTACACATTTATCACACTTCTCGCTTTCCATTCTGTTTATATATTTCTGGGCACTATATGGGAACCTGAGGCTAGTCTAGATCAGTATTATTCACATGCAGCATGGTGAACCCAATCTCAATAATGAATGTAGTGGCCCCATGTGTTTTGGCCCCTTGCATTGCAACTTTGTGGTGTGGTGGTGCTATCCCATGGCAGCAATGATGTATCCAAGGCCACCCACTCTGCTATGCCCATGAACATATTAGGCCCTGCCTAAAGATGATCCTGAGAGGATTCTTTACAATAGCATAATATTGTGTTGTATTATAAAGTATAAGGGTGAATTCACACTGAGTAAACGCTAGCTTATTCTGAACGTAAAACACGTTCAGAATAAGCGGCGTCTAAAGCAGCTCCATTCATTTCTATGGGAGCGGGGATACGAGCGCTCCCCATAGAAATGAATGGGCTGCTTCTTTCACTCCGAGCAGTCCCATTGAAGTGAATGGGGAGTGCCGGCGTATACGGCAAGCTCTGCTCATGCGGGAGCGCACACGCCGGCACTCCCCATTCACTTCAATGGGACTGCTCGGAGTGAAAGAAGCAGCCCATTCATTTCTATGGGGAGCGCTCGTATCCCCGCTCCCATAGAAATGAATGGAGCTGCTTTAGACGCCGCTTATTCTGAACGTGTTTTACGTTCAGAATAAGCTAGCGTTTACTCAGTGTGAATGCACCCTAAGAGAAGAAAACCAGGGTGAACGCCACTAGTGAGCTGAAATAAAGGTAAAAATGGATCAAGAAACAGTTCTAAATACATATATACACTCATAAAGATACATTCATACATGGTTTTTACAGGTGGGGTTTTGAGGCAAAACCTACCTCGAAATGAACCACCCAAAACGCTCCCCAACTCTACCATTCTTTTTAATGGGAGTCAGTCAGATTTATTCCTCTAGCTGATTTTTCAGCTAGAGGACAAAACAAGCATTGGGACCTATTTTCAGGCAGATTATGCATTATATTATATTATATTATTTTTTTATTATATATACTTATATAGCGCCATCATATTCTGTAGCGCTTTACAGACATTGACAGTCACTGTCCCATATAGGGCTCACAATCTACAGTCCCTATAAGTATGTCTTTGGCATGTGGGAGGAAACCGGAGTACCCGGAAGAAACCCACGCAAACACGGGGAGAACATACAAACTCCTTGCAGATGTTGTCCTTGGCAGGATTCGAACCCAGGACTCCAGCGCTGCAAAGCTAACCACTGAGCCACCGTGCTGCCCCATATTATATTATACAAATAACATTGAACTGAAAAGGATGCAGAAAAAAAAGCTAAAAAATTTTTTTAGCTGCAGTCCACAAAATGTCACAAAAAAACCCCCAAACTAGTGTTTTTTTCTGAATCCCATTCATTTCAACGGGGTTTGCAAGGCGGAGTCTGCCTGAAGTTAGGTCATAGTGCTTCTGTTTTCCTCTAGATGAAAATTTTTTTAGGCAGATCTCGCAATTGGAGTTTTCCTGTATGTAAATTAGATTGATGACCCTGCAGTACGGCATAAAATTAAGGCAGCAAGTTTGTTATCAATCACTTTCAATGTAAATCCACAGAGCTGTACCAACTATACCATTCATGGATGGATAGGCTGTAACAGCAGACAACCAGTTTGAGCAATACTGTTGTCTGTGGAAAACTGAAAGGCAACACTCCAGAGGCCAAAAAGACACAAATTGAATCACTGTGGAGATGAAAATATTGCTCTGGCCAGATGAATACAGCTTCTGGGAGGGTCAGGATCTGGCACAAGCTGAATGAATCAATAATCCATTTCATTGCAATGTCAATAGTTCAGAGTGGCGAAGGTTGAGTGGAATAAGGCTAAGGCCCCACATTGCTGACTGAAGCTATAAAATGTTGCATAAAAAAACGCAATGGAAATGCATTGCATTTTTTTTTCAAAGCGTTTCATTGTGTTTTACTCTGCAGTTTTTCTGCCCTTATTAAATGCATAGGGAAAATGCAAGCCTTTCTGCAGGTAAAATTGACTTTTGGAATTTCTGAAGACACAGCTTTTCCAAAGCGTTTTTCTCCAGAATGTGTGGATGGGATTAGCTAGAATCTCATTAATTTTGCTGGTACTGTAAAAGCAGCATTTTTTTCTACTGTGGTTCCGCAACATGGAGCCACAGTCTGAAGTTGTATATTGCACTAGGCACCTAACACTATGGTACTGGCGAAGACAAGTCTTTCATTTTGGCAGTCCCATATAGATCAGTGACAATACACATACACGACCACTGTTCAAATGGGGAGGACTTGGGCCCTGGACACTTTCTGCTTTTGTCATCCCTAGCCCTGCATTCTACAGAGAATGTTCAGATCCCTTGTTCTTGTGATTAGTTCTCTAATAGTAGGGGTACACTCACATCAAATTCCCTATCTGCTATTACCTAGCATATATGTTTAATGGAACCATATTTTTTTTGCAAAAAAAAAATCCCAGACACAATTAGATTTATGCCTCTGTTTCTGTTCATTTCAATTTATACATAAAGTTTGTTGAAGACAGGAAGGGGATAGCGTATTCTGTATTTTAACTTTTATTCTGCATAGTGGATACATAATGGATGAATGCACCATTGTTTTCTATTTATTACATAGGAAAAAATTTGCTATTACCAAAAAAAAATTATGCCAATGTAACTTCTACCATCCACAAAGTATTATCCCTTTCCTTCTCTACTTCCCCCACTTAACTCCATTTTCATTGACAAATTTGTCCATATTGGTTATACAGGAAAGAGAAGGCAAAGCGGGGAAAAAAGCTACTGTGATTTACAGAGGAGATGTAAGCAAAAGTTCTCTCCGCCCTGCATTGAATACTAAGCAATAATTATCCCATGGTAGACACAGTATATAAATGAGATTGCTGGCTGCTCATACGTCAGCAGAAGTTAACAGTTTCAAAAAACATAGGGAGAATATTTGCTTACCTTCAGACGTTCTGTTCTGTGTATGTTTCTGAAACACAACAAAAAAATCATGTAAGAAATATACACAATTTAAAAGTTATCCTCTTAAAGGGAATGCCGTGTATGCACCAAGTCTAAGGGTCCATTCACATGGAGTAAACGCGCGCTCATTTTGGCAAAATACACGTGTAAAAATGTAATTGAAGTCAATAGGAGTCTTATTTTTACATGTGTATTCTTTGCACGTGTATTTTGCCAAAATAAACGCGCATTTACTCTGTGTGAATGGACCCTTAAGTAGTAATTTTGTGGTAGTTTAAATAAGGGAATCTACAAGATGCACTTAAAGGGCTCATTCACACGGAGTAAACGCCAGCTTATTCTGAACGTAAAACACGTTCAGAATTGGCGGCGTATAAAGCAGTTCCATTCATTTCTATGGGAGCCGGCATACGAGCGCTCCCCATAGAAATGAATGGGCTGCTTTTTTCATTACGAGCACTCCCATTGAAGTGAATGGGAAGTGCCGGCGTGTACGGCTAGCTCTGCTCATGCCATTCACTTCAATGGGAGTGCTCATAGTGAAAAAAGCAGCCCATTCATTTCTATGGGGAGCACTCGTATGCCGGCTCCCACAGAAATGAATGGAACTGCTTTATATGCCGCTTATTCTGAACGTGTTTTACGTTCAGAATAAGCTGCCGTACACGTAGTGTGAATGCACCCTAAGGGTCCATTCACAAGGAGGAAAATGGTGAGGAGTTTGGTGTGGAAATTAAGCGCTGAAAAAAATGCCTCCCATTGACTTCAACGGGTTCCTTTAGCAGAAAAAGGACCCTTAGGGTCCATTCACATGGAGTTTTTTTGGCGAGGATTTTGGAGAGGAAAAATCCGCTTCAGGAATTAGGAAATGTTTTTTTCCTCCATCACAGAGTATGGACCTTGAAAAAAACGCTAGCGGTTTTTCCAAGTGGTTTTTGCCAATCCCACGTGGATTTTCTGCCTCTCATTGACTGCGTTGGTTTTTACAGGCGGAATCCGCCTTAAGGAACCTTTTTTTCCACTAGCAGGAAAAAATCCGCTAGTGGGGAAAAAAAGCTAGCAGAACCCATAGAACTCTATGGGGAGGTGTTTTTTTCCACGTGGATTCTGACACGGATTCAGCGCCAAAATCCTTGCCAAAAAACTCCATGTGGATGGACCCTAAGGCTTATAGCAGCGCACGGACAGATCTGGTGACAGACTCCCTTTAACAACTGTTACATAGTGTAGTAAGATTTATAAAAGCTATAACAAAAGAAATATACTGGCATTAACTATAGCAAAATAATAGAGAACTTCAGCCATTCAGGCCATTATTTTAAATAGTCACTTTCCATTTTTTGTGTCTGTGCAGGTATGAAATATTTGCATATTTAATAACTATATGAGAATATTACTAACTAGCAAATGACAATTCCCTAATTAAAACTGTAAATGAAATATTATCTGCTGCATGACCTGCCATTGTGCCCAGCATTCTAATTTCTCTTTCCTAATCAGTTCTGATTACGGCCTCCTGACCTTCAGTTAATCTTGCCAGCCTTGTATTCTGTATTATTTCTCATAAAGAGAATAATTAAAATGTAACATTTACACCTATTACAGGAAAATTACCTTCACTTTGTTTTATTCTCTTCATGGTACATCTGTAACCAAGGGACAATAGTTATCATAACTAAATGTTTCTTTAAAGGGGTTGTCAGTGAATTTGGAATACATGGTCTATCCTTGACTTCAATGGGATCTGAACTGCAATACTGTATTCTGTTATGTTTTTTTGCAATTATTTATTTTGCATGTGGCTATGTGTTTGCTTGGGGTCACATTACTGAATATACTCTAATAATTCAAGCTTACTAACTGACCATGAATAACATATGGAATAACATTTGTTGCCGTACTCGCCTTGTGTTACCTATAGTATGGGAGTCAGCTCTGCACAGTTGATCAGTGCAGGGACCATCTGTTGGCCCCCATGATCAGATTTTTATCCAAAGGATAGACCATAAATTCCAAATTTCTAGACAACCCCTTTAACTGGTACTGATCTGTATTAATGTTGTGAGTATTTTTGGAGTTTCATGTTGTACATAACGTTCTTCAACGCTGAAATTGCAACAACAAGAAGGAAAAGCCATAATGGTATGCCAATCGAGGAAGCAGCAAATTTCACTAAAATCTGCAAATAGTCAAATTTTTAAAAACCTGGATCTATTCTATGGCATGTGCTGATAAAAGCCAGATTGCAGCAAAATTTTTAGCCACAAG
This sequence comes from Leptodactylus fuscus, assembly GCF_031893055.1. Classification (NCBI taxonomy): domain Eukaryota; kingdom Metazoa; phylum Chordata; class Amphibia; order Anura; family Leptodactylidae; genus Leptodactylus; species Leptodactylus fuscus. The sequence continues at coordinate 58,800,718 of NC_134267.1, read as the reverse complement.
AAACCTCAATAATAAGATCAAGAAGTGCAGGATGAATGTTTGATGCCTCCTATTCATCAATGTGCCAGTTATCACTATAGAATGCTTGAACTGAGAAGACCTAGGTTTTTCATTCGGGCAGATTGCTATACACCTACACCGAGATGTCAGCACTGGTCAACTTTGTGTGTTCTAGTGGTTGAGAGAACAACAACAATGTAGAATTACAGCAAGAGGTCCACAGATGAATGTCACGCTGGTCCTGCTCCTAGGATTATGGTGTGGGTGGCATAATATACAGTAGCCAGTGCTAAAAGGAAAACACCTAGTTTGAGGGGAAGGTTGTGGTGGGAGCCACTTTATTTTTTTACATACAAACATCTCTGCAGTTTTAGAAGAGCACAACCCAAATCTCGACACCTTAACCAGAACTGTGTTGAGAGCTGGACCTCATCCCATTCACACATTGCAGAAAAATACAAAGTGTAAATGCTGCGAATTTCAAAACTGTTGTGGATTTGGAAATCTCAGCATGCCAATAATACCTACGTAAATGAAAATGTGGTTTCCTTATAGGTATAATGGAATCAGAATGTTTTCCTTTCTGTGAAAAGCGCTGCAGTGAAAATGCTACATAGCGCCTTAGCCTAAGGGGGCATTCACACGGAGTAATGCGGCGCTGATTCTTGCACGATAACTCACGTAAGAATCAGCGCTGCAAAACAGAATCCCATTAACTTCAATAGGTTCTGTTTAACACACGTAACACAATGAAATCAATAGGTTAAAAAGCCTCCCATTAATTTCAATGTGTTAAGCGCGTTAAACGGAACCCATTGAAGTCAGTGGGATTCTGTTTTGCAGTGCTGATTCTTACGCGAGTTATCGTGCAAGAATCAGCACCGCTTTACTCTGTGTGAATGCCCCCTACAGTTAGTTTCTCGACCTCATAAGTTGCCAGCTAGACCACCTGTCCAAAACTAGATTGTTTAGTTCACCCACAGGCTACCTGTGACTTCTTGACCTCTCTCTAGCTCCACTTTGTCCAGACATTTCCCCCAACCCTAATGCTCAAAGGACCCAAGGCCTTATACGGTATTATTGGCATTTTGAGGGACTGCCATGGCCTGATTTATGGTTTCCTGAGTCTCTAGTACTCATCATTCTTTACTTGGCTCTTCTGCCTGCAGTGCTACATCAGCGTAGTCTACCACATTTCTTGGTTTTTTGCCATGTTCCAAGAACCACAATGTGGGTTTGAACAGAATCTAAGCAAGGTCCAAATAAATTCAAGCTACAGCGCACATGTGACAATGCTAGCTCATATTTCACTCATAGTTCTCTCCGGTTTTGCAAACATCACACTCAGCAGTTTTGTTGATGAAATTTCTGAAAATGTTTCATTCATGTAAATGGTCTATTTTTGTACCCCAGAAAAGACTCCCATCCTGACAAGCGTGGTCCCATTGCTGACCCTAAATTGCCCTCAGCGTGTCTCCTTCCCGACTTTTTTTGCATCCCTAAAAACGGTGCTCCTCATGGGAGCGTTTGAAAAAGAACCTGATAGCTCCTGTGTTACAGAGTTACAACCATCAGATTCTTTTTCAAACCGTGTTACATTCACATCTGTGTCACAGTTTCCTTTCTTCTGATCCATCGCAGGATCAGAAGCATGTAAAAATGGTCTGTCTAATGATGGATAAGAATGGATCCCTAGGGACCATTGACTATAATGAGGTCCATCAGGTATCCTTTATTTTTTAATATATATCACCAGACAAAAAAGTCGGGCTTGTAAGATATCTCATAAGGGATTACTGCCAGACATTGAGCTGGAGGCAGATGTAAACATAGCCTCAGATATAAAAGAAAGAAGTAACAGCGCTAAGTTTTTTTTTTTTTTTTTTTTTTTTTTTGTTCCACTTCTGCAACAAAGACTGCCACAAAGGTTTTTGTGTGATTCCAATTTCAATGGAAATTTCCAATTTCTTATGATACCCTAAAGTACACTGGAACCAAGGGCAAAAACTACTGGCCATTGCTGGATCAGAGATTCATTGTCCTTTAGGGGTTCTTAGGAGAGCACAGTTGTTTTCTGCTTGTTGAGACAATATTTTATCATTCATTATACATTAAAACTTTTTTCCCATAAAGGGCTTTTAATACCTATGTGAATTCAAGATATCATATGTGCTTATTAGGATATAGGGAAATTTTGCAGTATAATTTTGATAACAGATTTTTTTGTAGATATATGAGTATACAGTACTTGCCTTTTAGCACTTCTGGCCCCAACTGACTCATCCATGAGGTCAACATTTCTTCTAGGAAGGTTATAATAATCTTGATCCTAGGAATAAAAAACATCCATTCTTAAATACAATATTACAACTGCTGAAATGAAAAAAAAAGTGGGAGTGGGATCTCTAATTATGAGCTTTGCTTTATCCACAGACTCTTTAAAGGGAATCTGTCACTAGGTTCGGGTCATGAAACCACCAGCATGTCCTAATGGTTTGGGATGCTAGATTTAAGCTGCATAAGGACATGCTGGTGGTTTAGAGACACCAAACCTAGCGACAGGTTCGCTTTAAAATGGATGTTGGTTGGCAGCAATGTTGGTTAAAGGGGTTTTCCATCTCAGTCTTACACCATCTGCCTGTAGTGTCTGCTCCTCTCACTTCCTGAATTTCTCCTCCCTCCTGCTAAAGGGGCTGAAGAAGACTCACAACACTTCTGCAGATCAGATAATTGTCATGACCTGATTGCGTGCGTGTGTTGGTGTATGTTTCTGTCAGGGATTCGATCCGGGCTTCTGTGATCTGCTGGTGGGTTCCCTACCATTGAGCCATCAGTGTGTACATGGTGTTCTGGTCTTCTGAACACACTTGGGGTTATAAGTGTAACCTCAGGTGTTATGTATTGCCATTATCCTATGGAAGGAGGCTGGGGCCTTTATTAGGCAGAGGGCTGTCTCCACCAGTTGCCGGTTTTCATGGTCCCAACTTAGAATTCTTGGCCGGAGGAGGAGGAGGAGGAGGAGGAGGAGGAGGAGGAGTGTTCTGCTTGTGCTTACAGACTAGAAAGGAGTTTGAGTGTTGTTTGTGTGTGAGTTGGTTTTTCCCTCCACACTTCTACTCTGCCCCGCCCTTCACGTCTGTTTGTTTGGCACTGTCTGGTTGTTTGAGGTGGGTTCCAGTTTATTTTACCCCAGTCTCGTGTTTACCCTTTCCTCACCTCTCCACTGTCCCTCTCCTCATTCCTCTTGTTTTGTACTTTGTTGTGCTGTGTGTCAGTTGTCCAGCACCTCCCGTCCTGTTTGTTTGTCCGCAGCTGCACCTTTATTTCTGCAGGGGTCACCACCCTAGAATCCCCAGTCCCTAGCTTCTTGCAGCTCTTGCCCTGTCTGTCTGTCAGGTCTTCGTGCTAGAGAGCCAGGAGTCGTCGGGGCCAAGGTTAGCTTGGAGACAGCTGACCACCACCCGTAGGCAGGGCCTAGCTAGACACCGTAGTGCCAGGGATAGTCTCCTTCCCCTGTCTCCTTAGCGGTGCAATCTGCAGCCTGGAATCTGTGTCTGGACTCTGACACGAACGTGACAATAATATGCAGATGCTTGTGCAGAACAGGCTCAGTGTTATCTGTGTGTTTACATAGAGAGATAACAGACTTGGCTTTATCCGCAAACTGCAATTAGCTAAATGGTTTTTCCTGTTAGCACTGAGTGAGTGATGTCACTTGTCCTATCTCCCAGGTCCGTGGTTATAGCAACACTGTGTAAACAATGGAAGAAATAAATTCACATAGCAGAACAAAGCAGAATTTCTAAAACAATATATTCGAGATGGGACAACAACAACAAGGGACAACATGCACCATGGCCTCCTTTCTATCTATTCTGGTGAAGCATGATCGCCATAGGCCACCCAAACCGATTGAGCCCTGATACCTCTCACCAGGTTGTCTGGTAATGAAGCTGGCCCTTACTGAGAACTTCTGTACATGGAAGCAACTATTAAATGTGACTGGTCATAAGAAGTGACTATAATAAATCTTGGAGCTCTTTAGTAGATGTTTGTCTTTCTGTATGGTATAATGCATAATTATACCTCTACCTAGTGTATCACTGGCCTGCTTACCAAACACAAGATATTATCAGTAGAGATGAGCGAACACTATTCGAAACAGCTCAAATAGCACGCTCCCATAGAAATGAATGGAAACGGCCGGCAAGCAGAATTTGCCGGCAGCTGGCCGCTTAACCCCCCGCGTGCCGGGTACGTCCATTCATTTCTATGGGAGCGTGCTATTCATAATGGCTGTTTCGAACAGTATTAGTTCATCTCTAATTATCAGCACTGCCCACGTCTGTTTGGGAATGCTCAAAACAGCAGCAACACCTACTTTAATACATATTAGCATAAACCCAGTGGCATAACTAGCAAAGACTGGGCCCCCCAGCAAACTTTTTACTTGGGTCCCCTCCCCACGGTATAGCGCCCCCTATTCATAGTCCCCACACAGTATAACACCACATTTACACACACTATAATGTCCCAAAGTGGCCTTGAGACATTATAATGTTCCATAGCAGCCGCTCTAGACAGTGTCTTTCTGTCCTCCCTGCACATAGTATTATGCACCATAGTGGCTTCTGCACACACAGTATTATGCCCCATATTGGCCCTCCACACACAGTATTATGTCCCATAGTGGCCCCTGCACACAATATTATTCTCCATAGTGGCCCCTGCACACATTATTATACCCCATAGTGACCCCTGCACACAATATTATGCCCCATAGTGGACCACCATGACCAATTATTATACTTTGGGGTCTTTTCAGACCCCAGAGTATAATGATTGGAGACCCAGGGAGGTGACAAACATAAAAAACACTGTTACTTACTTCTCCCTGGCTCCAGCACACTCCCCACTACTTTTGTCCTTCTTCAATGTTGGTACAGACATCACGTGAGCCATGCTGGCATCGCAACACATAATAACGCCAGCTTGGCCCATGTGAAGTCTGCATCACCAAATAGGCCCAAAGACTGCTGGAGCACAGGAGAGGTAAATAACAGTGTTTTTTTTAAGTTCCCTTACCTTCCCTGGACCTCTGATCATTAAACTCTGGGGTCTGAAAAGATCCCAGAGTATAATGATAGTGTTTGTTACTGCTTGTGGGCCCACGGCCCACGGCCTCACATATGGATCCTCGCTCCTGCTCACATCCACCTCCGCTTCCCAGGCAGCTGTGAGCTGCAAGCAAGGGTCGCTAATAGAGATGAGGGAACACAACCATTTCGAATAGCATGCTCCCATAGAAATGAATGCATGCGGGGGGTTAAGCAGCCGGCTGCCCGCAAAGTCTGCGTGCCGGCCGCTTCCATTCATTTCTATGGAAGCGTGCTATTCGAAACAGCTGTTTCAAATAGTGTTCGCTCATCTCTAGTCGCTAAGTAAATAGCCATGACTAAGGGGCACTATACCCTAAAAACGCGTAGGAAATTTGTATTGTTTTTACTTCATAGATCCTTGATTTAGTATTTTTAAAGAAACATTGTTTAAACATTATTTTTTATTTAATCTTCGATGCTGGAATTTTATTCGGAAGTTTTGGATATATGCTATATCCCTTGGAGTCCAGGGATATTTTTTGTCTCCGTGCATCATCACCATTTGTAGTTGGATCTCCCTTCATAAATTGGTGAGTAGTGAGAAATGTTTCCTTGTTTTAAGTAAATAGAGCTCATTACCTGCTGAAGCTACTATTTAAATTTTTTTAAAAAGCATCAGGAGCCTGTCGGGCCCCATAATGTCCCGGGTCCTGTGGCAGTAGCTACCACTGCTACCCCAGTATTTAAGCCACTGTATAAACCTCAACCCTTTAAGTCTGTCCTGCAGAAATCTAGCTTGCTAGTTAGTATGCACTTACATTGAATACAGTAACAATAATGATACAGATTGTATTCTGGTTACCAGACTAGAGTCGATTTTTTTTCCTCTAAAATGAGGAAAATTGGATTCATGCGGTTTTTGCCTTCCTCACTTTCTACATTGCAAAATAATAGGCTGGACTGGACAACTTCTTTCAGACTAGAAATCTAAGTTACTATTCTATTACGTATTTTAGGACTTTTGGGATGTTTGCCATTTATTGTACTAATAAGAACAATCTTTAAAGATTTTTGCATTGCATTGGGTGAAATCTTGTGAAATTACTAGCATTGTTATTGTTTGTTGCTGATGTTTGGTGCAAAAGATTTTCTACCTTATGCTACCAGGAGAAAGGAGAAAATAAGTGACAACCCCCTATAGATTTAATGGCTGCCATTTACTTTTGTTGCTTTTGTAGAACTGTGACAAACCTACCCTGGATGCACCAAACTTCTCATTTGCATATGGATTAAAATGTGATTTTCTTAGTGTTAAGCTTGCAGTTCACAATGTTGCTAACAGCCCTTAGTACAACCTTTGAATGGTTTAGAAGTAGTTTTGGTGGTGATAAACTCTGTTTAAAAATAACAATCAAAGATAGACAAAAATACCATGTCACATCTAGCAGCAACAAAAAAAGCTTTTACAATCAGAAAACCATCAATGTCGTTTTGGTGTGTCATTTGGTGGCCACAGTCTTTGTTGCTACGCAGCAGCCTAAACATATTTGCATTACTGCTAACGGCTCGTTCACATCTGCGCCCGGTCTCCGTTCTGCAGATTTCCGTTTCCTGCACAAAACAGAGCAGGAGACGGAAACCTGCAGGAGTCTTTCTCACCCATTCATTTGAATGGTAATGTATAAAATAGGATTCTAAAATCACCCACAACCTACATACTAATGGTGCTCAGGGGCAGATAGATTAGAGGTATGTCCATATAGTGAGGACCATACTATCAATAATTGCCTCCACTATCCCTGTAGCGCCACTACACACCCCTAGATACAAGCAGGGGTTAAACTTGTATAGTCAGTAGCTTAGTTTTAGCTCGGACCTAATTGCAAGTACGGCTGGACTATTCCTAGCATCCTAGCCAATAATGTTTAGCAGAGAAAATAATGTCCTGCTCCCAGCATATTCCCCTCAACGCGTTTCTTTAACCCTATTACGGGTCAGGTCATCAGGAGGAGTAGTGTACTCAATCGTACTAGTTGTAGTGCGGTAAGAACCGCAATTCCCCCGTCCCGTATGGTAGGACGGAGTACTGGTATATGCCGCCGACCGCGGCGTCTCTCTAGGATATAAATCCAAAACTCCGCCCATACACTCACGCCCCTCGTGACGTGGCGCTCCATCATTGGTCGCGCTCATATACTGAGACGGAGGCTGTGTGTATGACGGAGGCTGTGTATACATACAGCCTCCGTCTCAGTATATGAGCGCGACCAATGATGGAGCGCCACGTCATGAGGGGCGTGAGTGTATGGGCGGAGTTTTGGATTTATATCCCAGAGAGACGCCGCGGTCGGCGGCATATACCAGTATTCCGTCCTACCATACGGGAAGGGGGAATTGCGGTTCTTACCGCACTACAACTAGTACGATTGAGTACACTACTCCTCCTGATGACCTGACCCGTAATAGGGTTAAAGAAACGCGTTGAGGGGAATATGCTGGGAGCAGGACATTATTTTCTCTGCTAAACATTATTGGCTAGGATGCTAGGAATAGTCCAGCCGTACTTGCAATTAGGTCTGAGCTAAAACTAAGCTACTGACTATACGAGTTTAACCCCTGCTTGTATCTAGGGGTGTGTAGTGACGCTACAGGGATAGTGGAGGCAATTATTGATAGTATGGTCCTCACTATATGGACATACCTCTAATCTATCTGCCCCTGAGCACCATTAGTATGTAGGTTGTGGGTGATTTTAGAATCCTATTTTATACATTATTATTAAAAGTTAAGTTTTATTTTATTACTCCTTCAGTGAATATATTTGCTTTGAGTAATTACCCCTCAGTGATATATATTCATTTGAATGGGTTTGAAAGCTGTCCAGCCGTGAGCGGCAGTGAGCGTTTTATGCTCTCCGCCGCAAAACCGTTTTTTTTAATCCGGACAGAGTCGGACATGCACTACTCTGTGTCCGGTTTAAAAAAAACAGTTTCACGCCGGAGAGCATAAAACTCTCAACGCTGCTCACGGCCGGACCTGGTCTGTGGTTTCCATCTTCTTGCATGCAGAACACGGAAACCACAGAACGGAGACCCGAACGCAGGTGTGAACCTAGCGTAAGAGAGAGTATAAAAATACAGAAATTCAAGAGATTGGAGTATTCTATAATGAATAGGTACAATTGTTATCTCCTGTATATAGTCTTTAGTGCATTTCTAGCTCAGGCAAGGCTCACATCTACGCCGGAGCCACTGTTGGAAGTCGGCGAAAATCGGCAGAGAGAGAATCCTGCAACAAATGGAAGGTCAACAAGCAAAAGCGCAACGTGTCATATAATACAGAAAGGTACAAGCCCGGCCAGTTCCATAAGATACTCTTTTGGGCATCCGCAGATGAATGGAGCCTTATGAATACGTTTGACATATACACCAGGACTTTCTGTAGAGAAACCTTAAGCCGGGTTCACACGGAGTTACGTGCCGCGAGATTTGGCACGTAGACGCCGCGTGACCCTTTGCGTGCCGTACACGCTCCCATTCATTTCAATGGGAGCGGGGAGCGTATGCGCCGCGCTAGTTTGCGGCCGTGAATAAATGCACGGCCGCAAACTAGCGCGGCGCATACGCTCCCTGCTCCCATTGAAATGAATGGGAGCGTGTACGGCACGCAAAGGGTCACGCGGCGTCTACGTGCCAAATCTCGCGGCACGTAACTCCGTGTGAACCCGGCCTTATAGTGTATAAGTTGATACTTTGTGCCAACCAGCTAGATTCATGTTTATAGGTTTATTGAATATAATTGCTGATACTACATCAAAGCATTCAGGCCATATGACAGTCCATAAATACAGTCTGATATATTATATTATTGTGCTAATTGTGAGAGTCAAAGGCCCAAAGTATAACATAGCATATATTGGCTTAGGAAAAGCTGTATCCCTGTAGGCAGTTATACAAACATTGCTATATTTTACAACCATTCAGATGGAGATTGAGAAGAATCTTGTTAACTGTAGTGTGGATACAAAATACATCTTCAAATAAAGAAAATATACATTTTAAGAGTACCTCAATATCCCCACGAGACAGACTTGGAGACTGCGAGCGGAAGGCTGCATTGCTATTCACATCAATACGTTTGCTTCCATAGGCTGTTTCAGCTCTTGGGACATTGGATGGAGAAGCAAGATCACTGTTGCTCAGACTGCTGTTACTCATCTTCAATGGTCTGGAATAAAACTTTTAGGGCAAAAGGATACGGCTATGTCCTGGATGTCAGTGCTAGCAGCTCAAAGGCAGGACTCTGCTGCCAGCTACACCATGAGAGTACAAATGTTACCAGGAGACATGGCTGCATAGCAACCTGAGTACACACAAGGCAGGGCTGTGTCTAAACAGGAGGGGGTGTCACAGCCGGGGAGAGAATGAGTGTCTGTACAACACTATAGTAGATATCTGTGTGAAAAATCCAGAGTTTATGGCAAACTGTTCTTTATAATGTTACCTGAATGTTTAGGCCAATTTAGATTGCATTTGTGCTTGTAAGAATTGCTTTAGACTATTGGGGTCAGTAGTCTACCACCAGGCTCTTGCCTTGAACTATGGTCCTATTAGAAAAGTGTGCCCAGAATATGTGCCCACACAGCAGCCAGCAGACCTCAGACACTAGCAAGATGATTTGTGGTCCCTACAGGATGGCTGAGAAGTTACTGGTTGGCCTGACTCTGCATGTAAATGTCATATCAGCCACCCAATATGTCTGTTGTATATAAAATTACCTGTGTAGTTTTGTTAAATAATATTCCCATTCTATTATATTGGCACACAGCCTTGTTGCGTTGCTGCATCATGAGTATCTGTATAAAGTACAGGGAGAGTGCTGGACTGGAGGCCCCCCCTGTCTCAGTGACCCACTGGGAGATTCACCTGTACACCTGTAGGCCAACCAAGTCTGCTGCAAATGCTGAAAGCAATTTTAGAAACCTGCAGAAATAATTGACACTCTTTTTCTTTTTGTCATTTAATAATGCTACTGATGGGGCCATTAAAAAACCTTTACTCACCTCTCCCCAAGTATCCACTTTTAGCAGCTGTATCTCCAGACTTATGTATAAAGGACCTCGGTCTGAGTTCACCAGTGACATCCTATTTGTGGTAGGCGGCTGCTGCAGCCATAGCAGTCCTCAGCAGTGACATCTTCACAAATAGCATATGACTGCTGTGACATGTCATTTGTGAAGAGGTAACCAATGAGGCCTGTGATTGACTGCAGCAGTCACCTACCACAAGCAACTGGGAGACATGTAAACTGGAGATCATAGCTGCTGCTGGAAGCAATGTCCTGGGGAGAGGAGGGTAAAAGATTTTTTAAGCTTTTGGTCCCCTCAGCAGCAGTGTTATATGGTATAACAGAGTCCGAGCACTTTTTTAAAACCCTCACTGCACTTCAATTTGCAATGTGGGTTTTAGTTGTAGCATGGGAATATTGTTTGTTTAAATCTCGACTACAATGGTGGTACTGTAGATTGCAGTGGGATAACCACTGATAATTTGGGGACAGCTACACCACTCCAAACACAGCATATGTGGTCTTACCCCAGGTTCACATCTGCATTTGGGATTCCGTTCGGTGAATCCGCTTGGGAACCCCCTGAATGGAAACCTGTACGCATTAACAAGCAGATAGCTGTCAATGAGATCATGTGTATGGAGAATCTCACCTCTTTACTGTATGGCACGACTGAAGCCTACACTAAGACCTGGTTTTATTGGTTTGAGTTCCAATGCTCCGGGAAGTATCGGACTCATATGGGCTCTGGACCTTTCTCCTAGTACTGTGAGAGGTGCTCTGTCCGTGGTTGCTGCGAGCGGGTGAACTCTTGCTCCCACTGTTTTGTTGCATTCTGTTCTCTGGTATTCTTCGTCTCTTCTCTCTCTTCTATGTGTCTCTCCTCTTTTTTTTTTTAAACTTCCTAATTTTCCTTCCTCCTCTTCCCCTTTTCCCCTCGCTCCTATTATGACTGGACCTCTCCCGAGATTCCCGGGGGGTCCGGATTGTTGTTGCTTCTACTATTATTTTTTATTTTAATGTACTGTTTGTACTTGTGTTTTTCCTTTCCATGTTTCTTTGTGTTATTGGCCTATTTCAGGCCTTGTTGTTCTTAAAACTTGCAATAAAACTTTGAATTGAAAAAAAAAAGCGGATAGCTAAGAAACCCCACGGAACCCATAGACTGTAATGGGGCCCGTATGGTTTCTGCTCGAATCATGCGGAGAGAAAAGTACTGCAAGCAGCACTTTTCTCTCCGCAGGTTTTGTGCAAAAAACCATATAGACCCCATTATAGTCTATGGTGTCCATGTGGTTTCTTAGCTAACTGCTTTTTAATGCGTATAGGGTTCCGTTCAGGGAGGTCTCCAAGCGGACTCCCCGAACGGAATACCGAACGCACATGTGACCCAGGCCTTAGAAAGTAATTTTTTTTTGTTCAACTACAATAAAATGGGGCGGGGGGGATAAAGAACATTTGTTTACTTGTAGTGTATATTGTGGCTCATGAAAAACAGGAAGTGATGGTAGCAGCTCCTTCCTTGTCTCAGTAAAGCTTTTATTTCCTTTTCTGAATATCTCCTAGACTGCTTCACTCTTGTATTCATTTCACCAATATCATATGTATAGCACAAAACACAATCCCACCAGCCTTAGTAACCAAAACTAGGTATCCAACATGCTGTAGAATGTTTCCCTTGTTATAATGACATACTTTAGTATATCTAACATTATCCTACTAATATTATAAATGTGAAAGTTTGTGGATTTGGATGTTTGTTACTTAATCACGCAAAACAGCTATCCTGGTAAATAACATGGCTTTACGACTGTTATGAATTTATGTTCACATACTATATTACACAGCTCTTGCAGCCAGGTCTGTTATCTCTCTATGAGAACACACAGCTAATCCTCAGTCCATTGTGTACATGCATTTGCATATTATCTAATATGCTCCAGGCAACATGCTGACACACTGGATGGGAAAACACCTTTAATCCAAATTGTCAATTTGCTAATTTTAAACATGTCGGGAAAAAGAAAATCTAATTTGTTGCAAAATTCTAAAACAACGAGAGCTATGAAGGTAGCCAGAAGTCAACAGAGTTCTCCTCAAGTGGAGGTGAGGGGGATCATCAACGTTAACAACACACTCATTATATGGCGTCCCGGCTAGCTGCTGAGATGCCGGAACATCATGGGCATAGCGCAAGGAATGAGTTTAGCAGCAGGACAGCTTGAGAATTGCGTAAACGCCAGAACAGGCAAACCATTGGTGGCAGCAATTTGCTGAATATAGCTGGATCATCGACGCCAACAACATGCAGACGAAGTCACAGGCAGACGCTAGCTTAACATAAATCTAACATTATTGCAAATAGTATTTCTACATTATCATATGATAATAAAAAACAACTAATGCATTTAAATGATATCCTAGCTCATGTGTGCACCAAAAGTAGTAAACTATGACTAGATACTTGTTTGACATTGGACACTCGCTCCTCTGTATAATGGGGTGACTGACAAGGTCTGATTATATTTATGGACTGCTGTTTTCTTCTCAGTATTGCATGGTACATGCACTGTCGGCTGAAATTGCCATTTTGACCAATGAACATTTAAACATTTGTCATGTTTGTGACAGCTGACTTCTGTCTGCCTAAAACTGATCCATCCTGTTGAAAATCTTGGCTGTCGGGTTTATTACGACAGTAGTGGAATTGCTGTTTTTTCCATTCACTCAAAGAAGAATTAACAAGAGGTAATGAAAGAAATACACACACCACAAATAGTACCATTAAACAATACAGCTTGTCCTACAAAAAAAAAAAACGAGCTTTCATACATTTACATTGATGTAATAAATGTATGGCTCCTGCTATGCGACAACGGAAAAAATGCAAAAAGAAAAAAAAAAAATGACTTGATCACTGAGCCAAAACAGTCACTGAAAGGTTAATGAAAGCTCTGCTCTAAGGCCTCACATTGCGGAACGCAGCTAAAAACGCAGAGGAAACATATTGTGTCTTTTTTCCAAAGCATTTTAACTGCGTTTTCATGTCCCTTATCAAAATTTATAGGGAAAAGTGGTTCATAAGTAAAATTGACATGCTGCCTTTTTTTAAAAAAAAAAAATAAAAATAAAAAATTCTGCAATGTGTGGATGGAATTAGCTAGAATCTCATTCACTATGTTGGTTATGTAAAATGCTGTCTTTTTTTTCTGCTGTGTTTGCACAATGTGGGGCCTTAGCCTAAAACTAGAGGTCTTGTCATGTCAAATTCCTGCCTAGCAGTCACATACTTTTTTACAATTGGATACACACAGTGACTGTCATACATAGGTTCCTATGTTTCAGACAGCTTAAGGCTGAGGCCCCACGTTGCAGAAACGCAGCTTTTTTTGTTACAGATTTTGTTGTGGTTTTTTTCAGTCAAACCCAGGAGTGGATAGAAGTATAAGAACTTCCTATATACTTCCCATTCCTTTTACAACCACTCTTGGCTTTGGTTCAAAAAAACGCAACAAAAGCTGCAACAAAAAAAGCTGCATTTCCACAATGTGGGGCTTTAGGGCCAGGTACAGGAAACCCGGCAGTTAGTGTCCGCCCCTGAGCGTCTTCTGGTCTCCATGACAAAACCGTTTTTTTTTAACCGGACACAAAGTCCTGTATGTCCAACTTTGTGTCCGGTTAAAAAAAACTGGTTTCACCATGGAGAGGTACAAGACGCTCACGGGTAGTCACTTTGCAAACCCATTCAAATGAATGGGTTTGAAAACTGACTGCGGTTTCGGTCTCCTTTCCAGTTTCTCGGGCAGAAGATGGAAAAATGAAAGCGGAGATTGGGCGCAGGTGTGAACCCGCCATTAGCCTAACATTTTTTGGTTTTTGCAAGGTCTGAATGTGCTGCTGTTTTACATTTCCTGCTCATGGTCATGTTTACACATGCTGGATTTTTTGAGAATATGTAATAAAAGTACAGTATAGTGTAAACTTGACATGACAACATTTAATAGTGTCTTGGAACCGGAAGGTCAGTGTGTTTCTTATGTATTGTGTATCTGTGATGATATAATCTACTTTTTAGAGTCTCATCTGAGTAAACCAAATAACAAAGACATTTAATTATATGAATCACAAAATCACTGTTACAAGCTAGGTGAAAATCGATTGTAAATTCCCAACAATTGTGTATAAAGGAACCTCCTTTTTCCAGTAGCACCCTTTACGAATAGTACCACATTTGTATATTTGATATCTTAATAGACATTACTAACCAATCTTTATGTATAATATGTGCTATATGTTGACTACCTCTATTATATGTTGAGCTAAAGGGTATTCTATTCAATGTTTTTGTTTACCAGACTCAATAAGTCTAGTAAGACTCAACCAGTCTCAATAATGTAGTGCACTCCACATCCTGTCTTTTCTTATTAACCTCCCAAATTTTATCCGGATAACCTCATCTACTAAATTTTTCTGTCATGCGGTCCAACTGTATATACAATTCTTCCTCCTAACTTAATATATGCGTTAACTCTCAAATACCAACTATACGGTAAGGATTGTATCATAGTTCCTGGATGACCACTCTCAAACCTAAGAATATTATTCCTATCTGTAGGTCTGACATATAAATTAGTAATTTTTTTGTTCTTAAGTGTCACCAAAACTTCCGAAAACTGGACCTCGTGCTCAGAAAAAAACAAGGTAAATCTAATGTCCTCATTAACCCCTTAGCGACCCTTGACGTAACTGTACGTCATGGGTCGCATGGGGATGTATGGAGCGAGCTCACACGCTGAGCTCGCTCCATACACGGCAGATGCCGGCTGTATAATACAGCCAGGACCTGCCAATAACAGCAGCGGTCGGTGCCCGAGCCGATCGCTGCTGTTAACCCTTTACACACTGCGGTCAAACGCGACCGCAGCGTGTAAACAGCGCAGGCGGCATGGGCGCCGCCATGTTTCCCCGATCGCCACCCTCCTGAACGTCACATGAGGGCGGTGATCGGTTGCTATGACAGCCGGAAGCCTATTGAAGGCTTCCAGGCTTGTCTCTGCACTAGATCTATTAGACGATGCCAGAGGCCAGAGGCATCGTCTAATAGAAGTGCTGTGATTTTGCTATTCACTGCAATACTGTAGTATTGCAGTGAATAGTATGGGCGATCAGACCCCCTAGGTTTCAAGGTACCTAAGGGGTCTGATCATAAATGTAACAGAAGAAAAAAAAAAGTTTTTAAAAGTGTTAAAAAAATAAAAATAATATAAAAGTTCAAATCACCCCCCTTTCCCTAGATTAGCTATAAAAGTAATTAAAGAACATTAAACATAAACATATTAGGTATCCCCGCGCTCCAAAATGCCCGAACTATTAGAATATTAAAACATTTATCCCGTACTGCGAACAACGTAGCGGCAAAAAAAATAAAAACAGCCAAAAAGCGTTTTTTTCAACACTTTGCCTCTTATAAAAAATTGAATAAAAAGTGATCAAACCATCAGATCTTTCCCCAAATGGTATCAATAGAAACGTCATCTTGTCCCGCATAAAAAGACACCACAACCAGCTCCATACATGGAAATATGAAAAAGTTACAGGTGTTAGAACATGATGACACAAATTTTTTTTTCTATTTTGCAAAGTTTATCATTTTTTTTAAAAGTATCAAAACATTTCAAATACTATATAAATTTGGTATCACCGCATTCGTACTGACATGTAGAACACAGGTAACATGTCATTTGTACCAAACAGTGAACGCTGTAAAAATTAAACCCATAAGAAAATGTCGCAAATGCATTTTTTCTCCAATTGCACCTCATTCTGAATTTTTTTCCAGCTTCCCAGTACATTGCACAGCATATTGAATGGTGCCATTACAAAGTACAATTTGTCCCGCAAAAAATAAGCCATCATGTGACTCTGTGAACTGAAAAATTAAAAAGTTATGGCTCTTGAAATGTGAGGAGGGAAAAACGAAAATGCGAAACCAAAAAATGGCCTGGTCCTTAAGGGGTTAATTTAATTCAGGAACCTGCGGAAACAATTTCATTCCTGCACAGTGCCTGTCCACAAAGGAAGACGTTGTCTATATAACTCCACCAGGACAAGATATTTTTTATGACAAAGTCTTCCTAAAGGACATTATATCTGCATAAGTGAAAAAGAAAAAATTCAGCCCCAAATAAAAAAAATTTAAAGATTAAATCCAGTAATTCCATTATTAAAGCTCGTATGAGCCGCACATATGCCTGAAAGGCTATTCAGGCACCGCTAATCTTATTTTACACACACACACTCCGTCTTAAACTAATATCCTAAAAAACAATATGCAAATTATACTTACCGTGCACCGTTCATGCACTGGTTGACGTCATCTTCGGTCTCGCCTTCCGCCGGTGTCTTCTTCCAGCGACGTCCTCCCGGGATTGCTTTTCCCCGCCTCCATCTTCTTATCTTCCTTCGGGCTGTGTTCAAATAACGCGCGTGCGCACCCTCCGGAGCACTACTGCGCATGTTCTGACACCATTTTTGTTAATGGAAGTTCGGAGCGCCCGCAGGAAGGTAAGAAGATGGAGGCGGGGAAGAGCAAGCACGGGAGGACGTCGCTAGAAGACACCAGCAGAAGGCGGGACCGAAGATGACGTCGACCAGCGGTGCCTGAATAGCCTTCAGGCATATGTGGGGCTCATACGGCATAATTTTGCTGATAGAGCCCTTTTAAACCCATAGCTTCTAGGATATAGGTTGAACCACTAAGTTTTTTCCAACTTAGTATAAATGGAGAACAGGAGGGGGTCCACAGACAGAGCCTTGGGGGACTCCTACATAAAGAGGGCAGTGTCGAGGAGATGGTATGCGGGTGGGAGATGCTGAATGTGCGCTTGGTGAGGTATGAGGAGATCCAGGGAAACGCCAGGTCAGAGATGCTAAGGGATGAGATCATTTCTAACAAGAGGGAGTGGTCTGCTGATAGACAGGGGTCCTGAGTGTAAGACACCCCACCAATAATATATTGATGGCCTATACTAAAAACAAATGTTAACTGAGGGATTTTTGTGTGTTGTTGTCATGGTTCCTTACTAGTCACATAACCTCATTCACTTCCATTAGTTGCAATGAAGGCAGCGCTACATAACTTCTCTTGTGGCAAAAGTCACTGTAGCTGATCTATGCTTAGAATTAAAGATCAGCAGAGGTCTGGCATCTGGTTCCCTGGCCGATCAGCTGTTTGAAGAGGTCACAACACTCGGTGAGCTCAGCAGCCTCTTCTGTACTTACCAAGCACATTGCCATACATTTTTACAGCAGCTGTAACACAGCTCAGCCTATTCACTTGACCGTTGAATAAGATTGAGCTCCGATCAGGCTGTAAATGATGAACATATTATTATTATTGTTTATTTATATAGCACCATTAATTCCATGGTGCTTTACATTTGGGGGTTACATACAGTACACAAAATATACAGGCAGATGTAAAACTAACAGTCCGACTGGCACAGTGGGGTAGAGGGCCTTGCCCACCAGGGCTTACAATCTATGAGGGAAGGGGGGGAGAGACAGAAGGAGAGGGGGAGACTGTACAGATGGGGGTGCGGTGATAGTGTTATTGGAGGTTGTAGGCCTTCCTGAATAGGTGAGTCTTCAGGGCCTTCTTGAATCCTGTGATTGTGGGGGTCAGTCTTATGTGTTGTGGTAAGGAGTTCCAGAGTATGGGGGATGCATGGGAGAAATCTTGGAGACGGTTGTGTGAGGAGCGGATGAGAGCAGAGCGGAGTAGGAGGTCATTGGAGGATCTGAGGTTACGTGTGGGTAAAGTGGAGTCCCGTCCCTGTTTCAAACTGCTGATCTGTAAAGGTACCAGGTGTCTTTCAAGTTGTTATCAAGCATATTAAAATTGATATGTAATTGACAGGATTGGACATCAATTAAAAAGTAGCAGGAATCTGACTGCCAGAACCCCCGCAGACCAGCTGTTTCCCAGTGCTACTGTCACCTACAGTGCTCACTCACCATACTTTTAATAGCAGGCGTAGAGTACAGTAGTGGCCCCATAGACTTGAATATATGCTACTAAAAGTATGGCAAGTTGCACTGGCAAAGAACCATCTGGACCAGTCAATCCCCCACTACTCTAAAATACTAATGCCCTATCCTATAGACAGTACATCAGTTGTAATAAGCTGGATAACTACTTTAAAGATCAGTTCACACCAGTATTCGGGACTCAGTCCCCCTTCTGCTTATGTACTTGTCTGCCGATTTTAGGCAGAAACCAGGTGGACCCCATTATAATCTATGGTGTCTACAGGACTCCATGGGTAACCGCTTTTTAAGCGAACAGGATTTTCCATTTTTCCAGTCCCCAAGCAGACCCAAACAACAGAAACCCCAACACTAATGTGAACCTAGCTCAAGGCTGGCCAAGTAGCAAGCCGCACTTTTCGCTCCTTTTACAAACTAAGGGTCAGCGCACACGGAGTTTTTTGGCGCTGATTTTGACGCTGATTCCCCTCAAAATCAGACTCCAAAAATAGCCTCCCAATGGAGTTCTATTGGGAGGCTTTTTTTGGAGGCTGATTTTGAGGCGGATTCAGCTTCAAAATCAGCACCGAAAAATTCCGTGTGCACTGACCCTTATGGGCATACACACGGAGGAAGTTGCCGCCGATTCTGGCGCGATAACTCACGTCAGAATCTGTGTGGAAATAAAGCTTTCCATTGACTTCAATGGTTTCCGTTTTCCGCGCGGAACCCATTGAAATCAACGGGGGGGGTTGAGTGAGCCTCCCATTGATTTCAAAATGGAAGCCATTGAAGTCAATGAGCGGCTTTATTTCCGCGCAGATTCTGATGCAAGTTATCGCGCCAGAATCAGCACCAACTTCCTGCGTGTGAATGGACCCTTATGTACCTGGTTAATAAACGTGTCACAAAGTAGCCATGACATTATTTGTAAGTAAAATGTGCCAAGAAAAAAAGTGATAAAAATGGGTCAATGTGAAGAGAATGTAAACCCACCACCATATGTGCTAATGTATTCAGTAACATTGTATTGTAGATGTTGTATATGTCAGGCTGTGATCTAGAGGAATACAATGTATCACATGCAGCATGTTATTGTGGGACCAGTGTATATATGTCCATGAGAACACGTGTGAGGATATATGACAGTGTGCTGTATACAGACATATGACAGTGTGCTGCTGTATACAGCTGTGGGCTGCCCCATATACCGCGCTCTTATGGCGCTGCAGCCTGCCATTATCGTATTGGTTGCCTTTATTATTCGACAATTATTTTTTTGACGTGACCCTGGTTGTGGTTGGCCACATTCAGCCATGAAACTCTGTCACAGGCCAATAAAGAAAACACCATAAGCGGCTGCCGTGTGTACTACACTCTCCTTCCTCTGCAGCAGCGGCGGCCTGAAACATGAAGCTCGGCGGGAGGAGATGGCGGCGATGGCGGGGCCGTGCTGTGGGCTGCCTCCCTCGCCAGAGGAAACGAGACATTACACACACACAGCGCAGAGAAAGAAGGAGGGGGAGGGGAGGGCGACTCTCGCCTCATACTCCCGGCGGGAGAGCTGTACAAGCTTCACTGCACGACTGCCCCCCGCTGCCGGTCATGTGACCTTAACGTAACCGGACAGGAAAGCACCGACACTTTTTTTCCCCTCTATTATCGCCCGCCTCTCGGAGAGGAGCACAAGACGCCGGAGGAGGAGGAGGCAGCAGCACCGAGCACGGCTTGTGGGATCTGCACGACACGCACGGCAGAGGTGAGTGCTCTGCATCGTCCGCACCACGTGTAACGTCATACTAGCGGCTGCTGGGCCGCAGCTCCCTCATGTAGCCGGACTTGTTCGGCGGGCCGATACCTCACAGGCCCGGACACTTCTACGTAACGTTATGTGGGGGCTTATTTAATAGGGGGACGCACGGAGCGGCCTGGTCGGGCCCGCACACTCGGTTGTGTCTGTCGCTGCCGGGCTATGTGCGCATTTCTCTCGGCGCTGGCTTTCTATAACGTGAGCCTCTGACCGCGGCTTTATCGTTCTGGAGCCCCGAAGGCCGCCGAGGGATCCGGCCGGACAAAGAGTTAGCGGCGGCCATAGCTCTCCCATCCCCCTCTCGGCGCCTGCCGCCGCCATGTATGTGAGGCAGCTCGTCCACCTCCTCCCCTCCACACCCCGCCTCCTCCACCGCTCAGGCGACAACCCAAGCCGGAGCCATCTTTGTTCGTTATGTTATTCTCCCCCCTTCCCCCTCACAGCTGCGCGGAAGTGGCTGCGCCTCCTGGCTCCTCCCTCGGCCTCTGGCCTCACCACTCGGCGCATCCGGTCGGGCAGGGCAGCGTGTTCTGTGTCCGCTTCACATTCACAGCAACGTGCACAGACACTGGCGGGGAGTGCTGAGAGGCAGAGCCGCAGTAGTCACATATACAACATGCTCTACCCCTGACCTAAACACCCCCACAAGGCAGCACAGCAGTGGTTCCGTCCATACGGCCGGGGCTGTGAGTTCGAATCCCGTAAAGTAGAAGTGTCTGGGGCTGTGCCCGGCCCGGGCTCATTTCCAGTGGACATATAAAGGTGGTGTCCTGTGACTGTGGGGTCTAATACTTGTAAAGGGGTATCCAGGAAATATCTATACACTTCCTGCAGAGTTCTCCATGCCCTCCAGGTCACATGATTGGACCTAGCACCCAGCCCCCTCTTCCAGGTTTACCTGGGCTGTGGAGTCAGAGGCCAAACTAGCACCTCAGACCCCTCTATTTATCCACAGCCGGACTCTGACTCCTCCATGAATGATCAGCTGGTGGGAAGCCAGTGTTTGACTTTCATAGAGGTTCAGTCTGCAAGATCAATAATTGCAGAGAGTAATTGGTGACCATTTTATTTTGAAGACTGCGAGTCAGTAACTTCGTTTTCCGGACACCACAACCCTTGTGTTCTCTGCTATACCCATAATATGGAGGCTGAAAGGCTAGATCATTGTAAAACCATCCATAGTACAGGCAACTACCTGTCAACAAGGGGAAGGAGTCACATCAACTAGGGGGCAAGTGCTGGTTGAGTCAGATCCCCTAAGGAATTACATTCTTGCACATTGATGTTTACAACCTCTTGTAACTCGAGTTCCCACCATTCATGTTGTGATCTGGCAGCCACGTGACTACCACGTGATACTACTGCAGCAATTATTCTCCATAGTGTCAGCGCTGTATAACGACAGAAGGTTGTAGAGGAGAACCATTGCCGGCAGACTGCGACTCTAGCATCTGTGCAGCCGCTCGGTACAACTCTGTGGACGGTACAGAAATAACTGAGTCACTTGGCTGGTTTTCTTTCTACCACAGTGTTATATGGCATTGTGAATCCACAAAACAGTTGCAGGCAGGCAGGCGGGTCCCCAATGATCTAAAGGTAGCCATTGATTTTAGTCTTTTGGGCCCACTGCACCTTCAGCCAGCCTGGCAAGCCATTGAGTGTGAAATGCTCATCTGACAGTCTTTTCAGTATATACAAGAAAGTAAAGGAGGGGTCAGCACTCTAAACTGCAGGTGTACTCAATAAATTACTTTTTATGGGAGTGGAGAATAACGGTTCAACCTACATGAAAAACATCTATTTTACGTGGCGTTTGGCACCTACAGATCCCTCATACATTGCAGTGTGTGGAAGGATTCATGAAAAGGGACCAATACAAAACATAACCTATATTTTGATGATCCATTACAACAGACTTTCATAATATCAGTTGTGTGAACAGCCCCCATTTACATGAATGAATATTAATGCAGCCGTGTGGTGGCCGGTTATGATGTTTATGTGAACATGGGGTTAAAGTCCTTCTAAGAATGTGTTTCTATATATTATAGAAGCTGAGATGCAGATACACAGGAATGGGAGCTGGACCTGTTTGAGTCTCCTAGTCTGTGTCTAAGGGCTCGTTCACACGGGGGGGCGGATTTTCACCATATTTTGACTCGGGGAGCCAAGTCAAAATATGGTCAAAACCCGCCTGCCACGATGTCGTGGTCACGGCTTCCCCCACCCTGGAGTCGGCTCAAATGAATGGGCCGACTCCGGAGGTTGCAGCTGCCAGGCGGATGCCACGGCTCAGCGAGCCGCGGAATCCGCCTGAAGAAAGGGCAGCTCGCTTCTTTTTTTCCGCTATCAGCAGTTGCCGATAGCAGAAAAAAAAGAACGCTAGTGGTCTCCATAGACCACCATTGTAAAGGGGCGGATTATGACGTGGATTCCGCTGCCAAAATCCGCCCCTTTGGCCCCCGTGTCAACTAGCCCTAACAGTTGTAAGGTCCACTTCTGTAGTACCTAGACTTGTGAGCCTGGTTGGGGTTTAAAGCTAAAACTCTATTTTAAAATAACACAACAACCATGGTTTTACGTACCACAGGGCCCAACATACCTCAACGAGACTTGGTAAATAGGCCAATGTAACTGTTCTGAGATCATTTACATACAGACATCAGAAGTGATGTTTTGTCTCCCCCTCCCCAAACTTTACAGAGGGAAATCACCTGACCCTGCTTTAAGCTGAAATGTCATTGCTGACTAATAGAAATTTTGCTTCACAGTGGTGTTGTAATATATACATTAAAGGGGTATTTCGGTAACAAGTTACCTCCTATTCAAAGGATGTGATAACTTGATGATCGGTGGGGGTCTGCCCAGTCAAGGTTTTATTTCCTGTCTCCGACTCCACAGCCCCATTACTGGGGGTGACCAAAATCACAATTCATCGGACATTTTTCCTCAATTGCAATTAATGAATAATTCTTTTAGAACGCTCCCTATTTCCTTCCTACTGGATTTTTGTTAGTCTCATGTTAGCAATACTGACTTAGATAGTATACAGTCAGTGATATATCCTTAATTTTCAATTAATTACCCAGCCCACGTTGATCACCAACCAATCAACAAGTTACCCCTTATCCTGTAGACAGGGTAATTTGTTACTTTGCTATCATTGTTAAAGGGAGTCTGTCAGTGCAAAATAGCATCTAAAGTTGGAGCTAGTACTGTGCATGCCTCACGACTTGAGCGTGCACCCAGGAGCGTGTACTAGTAGTGTGTACTGTGATATCAGCAGGTGTTTGCAGTAGCAGGTACTGCACTTGCTGAAGACCTCTGAAAGCTGAGCAAGGATAGAGCGCTGTCCTTCACCCTCTGTTTGGCGGATCTTGGAGGGCTTTGGGGGGGGGGGGGATCTGCAGCACTCTCTGAAGCTGGAGATTACATATTCTTTAAGAGTCAGAATTTCTTTCAATTGAAGCAGTGGCCAGCAATAAAAAAGGCAGTTCAGGAAAAGTTCACTCAAGCCCTGCGAGATGCTGTCTATCTTCTATATGCTATATTGTGCTTATAATTTCCCTTTCAGATACTTATCTACTGTTTAGGCTGCTGACCTTTCTTTTGCATTTTTGTCTATGTGGCGATTCGGAGGTTAACCAGGCAAATGTTAGCACCTAATAAGCCAGACCAACCAAATTCACTTGTAGTATGGAGGAATAGGCAAAGAATGACAGCATGCCTGCTGCTTTGTTTTCAAGGAATATTAGTGACCACCAGAGGCTATGTATGTATGAGGAGTTTGTTAGGAATAGTTGGCCATAGGCTACTGAAGGTGTATGTTCGGCTTACCAGAAACCAACATTGTTTTGTTTTGTTCAGCTACTTTTATAGAGAAAAGGGCAGATCGCTGTGTGACTGTGGGTAGCAGGAAGTCTGCTGTGTGCAGGAAGCTATCTCCACAGTCACACACTTATCACAGCCATCGGGAGCTCCGCTATGTCTGTATGCTTTCTCCATTTGATGTTTCTTATTAGCTTTGGCTGTAACTGGAGAGCCATTCACCCAAAAACTTGTCTACTTGTAATAAAAGAAAGTTTAAGATAACACTAAGGGGGTATTCACAGTTTGGCCAAACATGCCTGAGATAGAAAAAAATGGGCTTCATTCTTCCCGGTCCCCAGTTACAAAAATAGTCTTATTTCACTGCCCTGCTATTTTCATTACTCTTCTAGAGGTAGAGCGGTTATGGAAACAGCGTATCTGTGACTTCTGTATATAGGAGTTGCCACCGTAGCAGCCAAGTGACCTAACAGATCCCAGTTCTGTCATGTGCAAGCCTAATAGGGTGCATGCTAGTAAAACAGGAAGAGTACATTGCAATGCACTATGGCAGTGTATCATATAAATGACCACATGGGCAAGTCTCCTACAGGATTAGCCCTTGACCATGTGATTCATCTCTTATATAATGTGGGAAAACACATCAAATAGAATATTGTTACACACACACCAAAATGTAACAATAATTGCTTAGTGTAAGACTGTTCTGCCTCTGAGTAGCAGCAGTCAGTCTGTACCGCTCAAGTCACCACTCTGTATTTCAGTGTTGTGGTGTCACATTTTGGGAACATTTGCTCTACTTTAAGCTTGCTTGAGGGAAAAATCTTCATGGCTATTTTTTAAAATCTTGCAAAGCATCTAAAGAATGTCTTGTCACCGCCATAATGATATTGTGTAAAGAAAACCTGTTTTGGTACATTAATGAAATGATTGATTAGACAAGTGTCCATGTGTAGCTGAAGGAATAATGTGTGTGTGTTGCTGGCAGAGCTCTACTGCAAGTACAATGGGTCCAATTTGCTAATCCATCTACATCAGTTTTGTGGTGTAGATGTTGTAAATTCTTGGCGCGTGGCTCTTTTTGCGCTAAGATTTGACAAGATAGGGGTGACTTGGTCCAACAAAGTTACTATAACTCATACCCAAAAATCTATGCCAGTTTTTGAATTCTGGTGCATTCTTGAGATGAGCGAACACTATTCAAAACTAGCATTTCAAATAGCACGCACCCATAGGAATGAATGGACGCAGCCGGCACGCAGAGGGTTAAGTGGTGTATTTATCTCTTGTACGTGGCAGCGCCAGCCTCCTCCCTCAAATTACATCCATTACAAACCCTCTTTAGTTAGTAAAACTGCACTTTATTACTTTGTCCTACAAATTAATCCTACATGTTTTTTTTTTCCCCTTTTATTTTTGCAGGCTCCATTGTAAAGATGGATTTGGCCAACCATGGACTTATACTCCTGCAGCAGTTGAATGCCCAGAGAGAGTTTGGATTCCTGTGTGACTGCACTGTTGCCATTGGCGATGTCTACTTTAAGGCGCACAAATCAGTCCTTGCATCCTTTTCAAATTATTTCAAGATGCTGTTTGTACACCAGACAAGGTAACTATAGATGTTTATCTTATTATAGGGGCTGTCTGAGGTCAACCAAAAAAAGGGGCGATGGTTAAAAAAAAAAAAAAGCCATAAAATTAAACAAAAAGTATTACTTGCCTTTTAGGTCACTTACCTCTAGCACATCTGTTTCAGCGCTCCCCAGGGGGGGGGATGGGAGTTCGCACTACTGTTGTTAGTGTTTCTTGCTAACATCCATTAGTAAATGTTAACGGACACTAATAGAGCTGTCAAAAATCCTACTGAGTTCAATGGGGTTTGCTCTATTGTCCATTATTGTCAGATTTTTTTTTACCAAAACAGTCACAGGTCCATTATTTTGGCAGTCATAATAACTAGAGATGAGCGAGTAGTATTCGATCGAATACCTCCCCGCCATAGGTATCCGTGTAAACAGCCGTACACCAAGGGGTTAAGCGCACCGAATATTCAGTGTGTTTAACCCCTTGGTGTTCGGCCGTTTACACGGATACCTATGGCGGGGAGGTATTCGATCGAATACTACTCGCTCATCTCTAATAACGTAGGGTGCAGGAGTTTGGGTCCATTGAAAATAATGGACTTATAACTGATTTTAAGTGGCCGTTATTTTTTAACTTTGTCTATTGGGCAATGGATAGTAACGCACAGTTGTCACTTATACAATCAGTTACTTTGGAGGTTTTTTGTTTGTTCTGCAACGCTAGCGTTTTTGGCAAAAAAAAAGGCCACTATACTGCCACTACATTTTAGAACTGCTTCCTATAATAATTGGAAGCTCTGAGATGCTGCTCCTTTTTCTGTAAGTTTCTTATATTTGTCATGGTAAAATAAATTTTAGAACAGGAAATAATGTACAGTGGGAAAAAATGTATTTAGTCAGTGACCAATTGTGCAAGTTCTCCCACTTAAAAAGATGAGGTCGGCCTGTATTTGGCATCATAGGTAGACCTCAACTATGAGGGACAAAATGAGAAAACCAATCCAGAAAATCACTGTCTGATTTTGAAAGAATTTATTTGCAAATTATAGTATAAATATAAATAAGTATGCAAATAAACTTTTATTATTCAACAAATATCCATGTTGGCAATGTCTTCATAAGGTTGGTACATACTGTTGCTGGTATGTTGGCCCATTGAACTTTTGCCTATGAAGCTGTGTTAACTGTTCTTCAAGAAATGTTCTCAAAAGCCGCGGGAACATGTTCCATATGTCAAGATGCAATATTGTTGTCAGTCTTTACAGATCTATATGTGCAGAAAATTGAGGCCATAAAATACAGACAAAAACTACCTTTCCCAGGTCATCTGTTTATTACTGTGGCTTTCTGTTGTCTGGTGACCGCTGCAGACAATGGAACGCCTCATTGATGACTTCTTCATAAACTGCATCTGACTGACTTGGCTTTTTAAAAAAAAAAAAATTATAAATCAGTAATTTACTGGCCCATATCAAGACCTATTGAGGAAACTCCTCCGGTTTAAAGCGCCACAGTATCGTGAGCAGTGCCATCCAAACTGCAGATTGACTGTATTCTGTGGCATCCTAAAATGTAGTGTAAGGCTGGTCTTACACGACCGTAGTTTAAGTCCACAAATGGTCCGCAATTGAGGGTTTTCAATTGTGGACCTTTTGCGGACACATTATAGTCAATGCGGCCTCGTACACCACCGGATATTTTATCTGTGGTGTGCTGGGCCGCAACCGAGGTCCGCACTTTTTGGAACATGTCCGCAATGGCCGCAATTCACGGCACTGAACGGACTCGCCCATAGAACTCTATGGGCAAGTGCGGCAGCTCACGGACATCTGCAGAGTGTAAGTTGATGATCAACAACTAGAGTTGCTGATCAGCGACTTGCGGACCTCAAATGCATTACGGTCGTGTAAGACCAGCCTAAGGGTAAGCTCACATTAGAGTTGTTCTTTTGTTCCATCAGGGGAACAGAAGAATGGTAAATACGAATCTAATGACAGACCCCACCGGAGCCCAGTGCACTATAAGGTTCCTTCAGGCATTAATTCTAGTACCCATCAATTTGCCAGACGGAAAAAGTTCCCACATGCAGGACTTTCTCAGACGCAAATTCTAGATTTTGCAATGGGAGTTCCTGACAATGCCTCTGACACAGATGTGAGCACATAGAATACAGTGTTATTGTGATAAGTTAGAGATGTAGAGTTGTTTTTACTTTTGTACTGTTACCACTGTATGTGTATATGATTTTTTTTTTTTTTTAAACATATTTATAGAATTTTTTGTATTTTTTCCTCCCTACAGTGAATGTGTTCGCTTGAAATCAACAGACATTCAGCCGGATATTTTCAGTTATCTTCTACACCTGATGTATACTGGGAAAATGGCACCACAACTCATTGATCCTGTACGTCTTGAACAAGGCATAAAATTTTTGCATGCCTTTCCATTAATTCAGGAAGCCAGTATTGCAAGTCATGGTGGGTTTTCTCACCCAGATCAGGTTTTTCCTCTTGCCTCCTCTCTCTATGGAATTCAGATAGCAGATCATCAGATAAGACCTCCAGCAAAAGCAACCCCTGCTTCTGAGAAAAATAACCGTGAGGCTCGACCACAGACTACCAGAATGAATCAGGATACGCCGTCAGATAATGCGCAGTTATCTCAGCTCCCATCATCGCTGCCTGCAGCAAATCGGACAAATTTAACATTCTCTGAAAATGCTCAAGCACCTATGTCTCCAGAGCCAGCATCCTCTGTCCTTCCTGCAGCTTCTACTCTGGAGGAAAACAGCATGGAGGAGACTCCAAGTGAAGAACAAAACTCGTCCCTAACAATTGCTCATGTGAAACCAAGCATCATGAAGAGGAATGGAAGTTTCCCCAAGTATTATGCTTGTCATTTGTGTGGCAGGCGTTTTAACTTGCGAAGCAGCCTGCGTGAGCATCTCCAGCTTCACACAGGAATCCCTTTTAGTGCCTCTACGGGGCAGACAGAAACAAGCATTTCCCCTTCCTTCTGCAACAGTGGATCAGAAATGGGAAAGGAGTCAATGGAACCTGCTGAGACGGGCATCATCAGTGACAGTGAAATGCCCCAGATCTCAGATTCTCCGATTATTGATGGCCAGCAGCAAGCCGAGACTCCGCCGCCTACCGATATTGCAGATATAGATAACTTGGAACAAGCTGATCAGGAACGGGAAGTGAAACGTAGAAAGTATGAGTGCACCATTTGTGGTCGTAAGTTTATCCAGAAAAGCCATTGGCGCGAGCATATGTACATCCACACTGGCAAGCCATTCAAATGCAGCACCTGTGACAAGAGCTTTTGTAGGGCGAATCAAGCTGCGAGGCACGTGTGTCTAAAGAGTTCTGACACCTACACAGTGGTAGATAAGCAAACTCTAGAGCTATGTTCCTTTGATGAAGGAAGCCAAATGGACAACATGTTGGTTCAAACAAATAAACGTTATAAGTGTAACTTGTGTGACAAAACGTTTTCCACGCCCAATGAGGTGGTCAAACATACGTGCCAAGCCCAAAACTCAGACGTCTTTGCTCTTGAAGACGAAGGAAAGTCCATCTTGTTAAGCAGTGGGGACTCTGAAGCTGCAGAAAATGAGCACTCTATGCTAACAACCATTAAAAAAGAGCAAGAAACTGTACTAGATTAGTTTTGATGGCTGTGTATATTCTTGATTTCCTACATTTTATAAATATATATATATATTTTTTTTTTTACCTAGAGCATCTTTCATTTCTATTTCTTCCGTCCCTTTTACCACCTTCTGCAGTGCGGCAGTGAGAAATAATTCAGACCTTGAGGACTTTTTATTTTTTGTTTCTTTCTTCTGTCCCTCCTTATGGAACTGGAACATTGTAAGGGCCTCCCTGATATCAGTAGAACTACTGAAGTTTAGAAGAAATGTATTTGTAGATGAAACATGTTTGAAATGTATTTGTGCATATTGGGGAAGCGAGGATTTTTTGACTCAGAGAAATTTAAATAAATGCATAAACGTTTAATAATTATGTTTGTTTTCCTCAGTGCAAACAATGACTGACCTATTATTAATGGAGGGCAGTTGGTGGTTTGTTTGTTTTTTTTTAGTTTTTTTTTTTTATAGAATTATAACTAACCTGTTAGAAATCTAGAACTACATAGAAAATGCCTCTCATTTGATTTTCAGCTGTCTGAAAGTTAATGTAAACTTTGTATTTGGTGAAGCTGAAGCACGAGATGGCTTTGAAAATAGGTTTAGCGTGTAGTTACTAGAAGAAGTCACCAAAAGATCAACACCCCTGACAAGTTGCTGATGACTTAAGAAAAGAAAAATTCCATAATTTAAAGGAGAATTCCAGTAATGGCAAGTTATTACCTATCGACTGGATATGGTGCCAAGTTCTAGATCAGTAGCATTACCTATTGGCAGAACAGTGGGCATGTGTTCCTCGCTTTACCACAGCCAGTAGACGTTTAATATAGAGTGGCGGGAAGCGTGCACATTACCCCTTCTTTCACTTTTTAATGGACTGAAGGTGTGTACAACGCCACATTCAACATCTTCTGGCCTCAGTCTTTCTGCTGGGAAGGTAAATGAAACACATTAGACACCATCCCCCATCCTGAGGGTCCCTGTGGTTAGACCCCCATACTAATAGCAGTTACCACCTATTTTCTGGATAGGTTATTTATTGGAATACCCTTTTAAGCAAATTTATTCAGAATTTTGTCTGGCTAACCTTTATTTTAATTTTTGTGTAATTCACTGAAATACAATTAAAAACTTCCAATTATTTTGTTAAACTACGAAAATCCCATTACAACCTGCTGTGCCTTACTGCTTACGTAACGGATAATTCCCAGGACGTACTTCCAGTGCAGCTTTTAATGTATGGCTGAATCCAGGTAGTCTTAGCCCTTCTCTTGTCTGATCACAATGATTGTTTTCTAACCCTGGGTGACTCGCCTCTAGCGGTCCTTCATCTCATCATGTCAGGGCCAATGCTGCCTTTTAAAATTTCAAATAGCTGAAATGGTATAAAAATTTTGTGTTTTGTTTTTTCTTCCCCCATGCCAAACCAGCCTTTTTTTCCCCTTCTACTCCATTACTGGTACTACCAGTGTGCTAGTTGTTTTTTATTTAGTTTTTTTATTGTCCATGTCTCATTTGTTTTAATTTTTAACTTCATTCAAGCAGCAATTCTAGATATCGCTTCAGTTTATCTGTTGGCTCAATAAACTTTATTTTCTTCAAAATAAAGCATTTTTTTTTCCAAACAAAGTGATGCGTCATTTTATTTAATATATTCCAACACTTTGTTTTTCCAGAAAACAACACTTAGTTGCTTATAAAAGCCTTCACACACAATAGAGAAGTCTTAGATCTCTCCCATACTAGGGCATATTTATGAAAACTGTCCAAAGGCAAAACTGTTTAAAGAGGACCTTTCATGTCTTTGGGCACATGCGGTTCTATATACCACTAGCGCACTGTTTGCTTTCTATTGCCTTTCCCATTATGTACCCTGGGGCAAGAGATATTGGTGCTGTCACCGATATCTCTTCACTGTCAGAAGGGTGTTTCTGACAGTCTAGCTGTGCGGAGAGGAATTCTGACAGTATAGAGCTGTGGATGAGCACTGTCAGGGGGCGTTCCTCACAATCCAGCTAGACTGTCAGGAATACCCTTCTGGCAGTGAAGAGCTAATGGTAAATGCACCGATATCTCTTCTCCCAGGGCACATAACAGGAATGCTGACAGTGCACTGAATTCAGCGCACTGTCGACTTTCTAGCGGTATATAAAGTGGCATGTGTCCAAGGACATGAAAAGTTCTTTAAGTGCCCATATCATCCAATAGCGGCAAAGGTTTTGTTTTGTATTCTGCTTCTGAAAGACAAAATCGTGGGTTAAATAGATAACCTGTTTCCCTTAGTCCAAACAGCGGCACAACAGATGGGGTATTCTTACCCCTGTGCGTGGTTTAGGACGGGTGGAATTTTAGTTAATTAAATTTAGTCACTGACCACCACCCCACCCCCCCCCTCCCATAAGAAGGTAAGAGGAACCTCCTCCCCTTGTGTTAGTTGTAAGGTAATCATAACAAATAATAGAAATACAGAAATAACAGGGAGAGAGTCTTGTGCCGCTGTTTGGACTAAGGGTAACAGGTTATCTATATAACCCACGATTCCCCCACGTCCAAATCCGCAGCACAACAGATGGGGATGTAGCGAGATTGCCCCTAGGGAGGGCCCCCTCGGCATACAGATGATAAAACAGTTTGGCCGAAGGCAGTAGCCTCTGACCTTTTGAAGGTCTAAACGATAATGTTTAACAAAGGTACTCTGGGACTGCCAGGTTGCAGCTGCAAAGAAATGTTCCAAGGACACCGAATGCTTTTTTGCCCTGGAGGTAGACATTGCTCTGGTGGAGTGGGCCTTAACAAAATCTGGGGAAGTAAGCCCCTAATAAACAGTCTTATCGCCTCTTTAATCCACCTGGCTAGTGTGGGTTTTGAGGCCTTCAATCCTTTGGAGCGCTCAAAAAAGGAAACCAACAGGTTTTCATCCCTTCTGAAATTGTTTAACGCTCTAGGTAGATAAGTAGGCATCTTACTACGTCTGGAGTGCGCCACTTCTCCTCCTCAGGAGAGGATGGAGTAGGGAAAAATACAGGTAAGGAAATGACCTGATTTAAATTAGTATAAGAAGGGACTTTAGGTAAGAAACCGGGTACAAATCTCAGTTGGACACCGGAAAGAAAACTGTGTAAAGCTCATGGGCTGACAGAGCCTGTAGTTCACCTACATGTTTAGCTGACGTAATTGCTAAAAGGAAGGTCAATTTTAGAGACATAAATTTAAAGTCCACTACTTGCATAGGCTCAAATGGAGGATTGCAGAGTCCTACTAGGATGGTTGAAAGATCCCACTGAGGGACTGGAGATCTTATGGAAGGCCTTAATCTGGTTTCTCCTTTAAGGAACCGGGATATATAAGTATTCTGGGTTAGGCGCCTGTTCAGACAGGCGGATAAGGCAGCCATGTGGACTTTTAATGTGTGAAGCCTTTATCCAGCCCATGCTGCAAGAATTCCAACAGGGATTGTATGGAAGGGTTATCTTAAGATACCTGTTTTCCCGTACACCAGCTCTTGAAGATATTAAAAATTCTGAGGTAAACCTGGTTAGTGGCTGGAGCTCTAAAATGAGCCATGGTGTTCCAGATGGCTGAAGGTAATACTTCTAGTCCAAGTATGGACCGGTCAACTTCCAGGCTGTCAAGTTGAACCTATTGAGATCTTGGCATACTCTGGCACCCTGAGTGACCAGGTTGTGCTGTGGGGGGAGCCTCCAATATATCCCTTGGCTCATTTAAATGAGCTGGGTAAACCATGCCCTCTTTGGCCAAAATGGAATAATCGCAATCACTGACGCCTGCTCCTGTCTGACTTTCATCAATACCCTCGGTATCATGGAAAGCGGAGGGAAGATGTATGCCAGCCAGAACCTTCATGGAATCGACAGGGCGTCTACCGCCAAGGGCTCGTCCTCCAGATAGAGAGAACAAAATTTCTCTACTTTGGCGTTGTACCTGGTGGCCATCAGGTCCACTTCTGGAATTCCCCACATCTCGGTTATTTGGTGAAAAATTTCTTTGTTCAGGGACCACTCGCCTGACACCGTCAGACCCTGACTCCATTGGTCCACTATCACATTCAAGGATCCCTTGATGTGAACCGTCATGAGATGCGTGAGATTCTTAACTGCCCAAGAGAAAATGTGGTCTGTTTCTCTCAGAAGGGCAGGTGACCGGGTACCTCCTTGCTTGTTCAAGTAGAGGACTGCGATTAGATTTTCTGAGTGTACCTTCACTGCTCTGCCCCAAAGGAAAGGGGCAAAATGTAGAATCGCTAGGTAGATTGCTCTGATCTCGTGCCAATTGGAAGATTTGGTTCTTTCCAACCGATTCCAAGCCCCTCTTGCGTACATCTCATCTAGATGGGCTCCCCAATCGGTGAGAGATGTATCCGTCGTCAACAGGATCCAGACTGTGGACCTTCCGTTTTTTCTGATAAGGAAGAGACACTGTCATCTGGATAGACTCCAGAACAAACCCTAGGAAGGTTTTCGTCGTGGAGGGTTCCACGTCTCACTTGCTCCAGTTGATTATCCAACCGAGTCACTGGTGGAGGGTGGTGGTCACTTGTAGATGATTTCTTAGCAGCTCTTCTGAGCGGGCTTTTAGCAGCCAATCGTCCAAATATTGGACTATAAACAGCCCTTGAAGCCTGAGACAGGCAGTGATGGGAGCTATGATCTTTGCGAAGACGTAGGGTGCAGAGGTGATGCCAAATGGCAGAGCCACAAACTGAAGATGACATAGCCAGCCTTGCATTAAAATGGCTATTCTCAGATTTTTCCTGTGGGGAGGAAAGATGGGGATATGGAGGTAGGCATCTTTGAGATCCAATGTGGCGAGAACGTCGCCAGGCTGGAGAAAGGCGACCACTAACGTTATTGTTTCCATGCGGAAATGTAGTTTGCTAATAAACCAATTCAGGAACCTGAGGTCGATTATCATCCTCCAGCCCCCTGATGCCTTTAGCACCAGGAAGACTGGAGAATATACGCCTGCGTCCCTCTCGTCCACAGGCACTGGTTCCAGGGCCTCTTTGTCCAGATATTCCTGAATCATATCTTCCAGACTTGCTTGTTTTTACCTTGAAAAAGAGCGGGTTGCAATATATCTGGTGCGAGGAGGAGAAACAAAATCTATGCGATATCCGTGTTGAATTAGTTAGAGGACCCAAGGGTCCTGGATGTTTTGGCGCCAGGCTGGAAGAAACTTTTGTAGGTGCCCTCCGACGGGTGGAGATTTCTCCATGGGAAGGATACAATAATTGTGAAAAGGAGGGCTTCTTTGGTTCCTACTTGGAGAAACAGCGGCCAGACCCTCTGGACTGGAAGCCTGATCTTCTATACTGTGGCCTGGATGATGACTGGCGTTGGGAGCCTCTGCCACGGGATGATGTCCCTGGTCTGCCTCTGTAGGACTGAGGAAGGGATTTCCTCTTACTGTCCGCCAGCCCCTCCATGATTTCATCCAGCTGTTTCCCAAACAGCCTACCTGGTTCAAATGGTAGAGTGCATATATTATATTTGGAGGCTTTGTCGACCTTCCACGGTTTAAGCCAGAGAGGCCTTCTGGCGGTTGCAGATAAGGCTATACCTTTGGCGGCTGCCTTTACCTGGTATGTGGAAGCCTCGGCCAGAAATTCAGTAGCCAGAAACAGGGATGAAAAAGATTTTAGGAGGTCATCACGAGGGACTCTATCATCGATATCTTGCTGCAGTCTAGCCAGATTAATTCGCAGTTGGTTGGAGACTTCAGAGGAGGCTATACCAATGGAGGCCTGAGAGGAAGCAGCTGTGTGAATATGCCTTAGGATACATTCAGGGCGTCTATCCATGGCATCCGGCAAATTAGATCCATCTTCAGATGGAACCACAGTGCGCCGGGAAAGTTTGGCCACAGCAAAGTCAACCTAGGGGGGTGACATCCAGCTGGCTCGTTCGTTTTCCTCTAAGGGAAACATTAATTTGAACTTTTTAGATTGAGAAAACGCCTTATCTGGATGCTTCCATTCGGCTTTCATTGCTTTGGTCAGGGCAGGATCCACTTGGAAGGTCCTAGACCTTCTATACTTGGAGTCTGAGGCTTCCCCCTCGTCAACATCACGCCCGCCTGGGTGAATGGACTTAAGGAGTTTCGACATCTTTACCACCGGGAATGTGGTTTTAGGAGTGTTGGAATCTTCATCAAAAGAAGTCTCCACAATATTAGAACCTTCCTCCGAAGGATACATTTAAGGCCGCGGTTCTCTGCGACGTCTTTTGGCAGAGTGGACAAGGGCATCTTTCATTTCCAGCATGGAATCGGTACCAAATTCTTTCACCCATGTGACCATATCACAGAGGGCAGGTTCTTCAGGCGGAGGGGCTCGACACTGATGACATCTGTTAAATTCATACCTGTCAGGGAGTGGGATGTCGCAATCCCTACAGGCAAGGTGCCTGCGTTTGGATGACCCCTTCCATCTCGGAGGCTCGTCCCCTTTGAGAGAGGAAGACATCTGTAAAGAGAGGGTAAAAACTAAGTATTTAAAAAAACAGACACCATAGCCTGGTTAGGGTTAAAACATTACCGTGGTGAATAAGCACAATGCAGCTTTTAGCAAAAGGTGAAACACACAAAGGACTACAGGAGCAGCAGAGCTTGGTCCTAACAACAGAGCAAGCACCAACGCTCTGATCTGACAAGGTTTATATAGGACCAAGGGGGAAGGGGAGGGACCACTGTCTCCTCCACAGGAAAATAATATGTTAGCGTTCTCTTAAAATTATCATTATAGCACAACACCCATAGGGGACCTGGTTCAACCCCAGGAGAAACCCTTTTTTTTTTTTTTCTTCAAATTTCCCTCTCCTCTCTCAGCAGGGAGACTGGAGGGTAGATGGTCAGGCAAAGCACCCTCCCCTGAAACACAGGGGAGGGTGCCGACAAACAGCATTACAAGCTGTACACACAGCTGGCATTCCATGGACTCTCTGCGCATTGAGGAGACAGCCGCGCGTGCTGACAGAGACGCGCCGGCCCAGAGAGAATCCGCACAGCCAGCACTTCAAGCTCGCAGGCCGGACACAGTGGCGCCAGGAGTGGGGAACAGGTAGGACTGCTCCCCACACACAGAGACAAGAAAAAAGAGCAAGGAGGTAAGAAAAACCTTCTTCCACCTGTCCTGCACACAGGACAGAAAAAAACACCAGGGGAGGAGGTTCCTCTTACCTTCTTATAGGGGGAGTCAGTGACGAAATTTAATTAATTAAAATTCCACTTGTCCTAAACCACACACAGGGGTAAGAATACCTCATCTGTTTTGCCGCGGTTTGGACATGGGGGAACCTGCATTGTGATTGGTTGTTATTGGAAACTAGGACTGTTTTGTTTTAGAGCACTTTAATAAATCTGCCTTATGGGGTCTGTATTGCAGAACCATGTGGGACTTAATGTACTGCCAAATAATATGCAATGAGAGAAATGCTCCATACATATGGTATGACATGTCCCAATATGTTACATTCTGCCAGTTTCCCAAAAGGCATTAATTGGGGGAATTGCAGTTTTAATCTTTAAGACTCAGAGACACAAATGCAATTTTCTCATTAATCTCTGTAAATTTTTTCTTTTCTTTTGCATTCTCCCTCTCCCCTCTTTGGGTATGTTCAGGGTTAGTGCACCTGTAGTTTTTTGATGCTGAATCTGCCTCAAAATCCGCCTCCAAAAAAGCCTCCCAATAGAGTTCTATTGGGCGGCTTTTTTTGGAGGATGATTTTGAGTCAGATATTTAGCGTCAAAATCAGCGCCAAAACTCCGTGTGTACTGACTCACACAGAGTTTTTTGCTGGGTGAAAAAAATCTGCTTCAGGAATTAGGAAACTGTTGTATGACACTTTTTTATCATGATGCAGTTTTCGCTGTGATTTTTGGCACAATGTCGGGTTTTGCTGTCCGCTTGAAAAGTCGGACATCTTTGGGAACGGAAAGTTAAGGACAGACACGGACTGTAAAAGAACGCACCCGATGTCCATTTAAATCAATGCAAAATGTCACGGACACAGCTATTGTCCACTGCTAATGTCCGCACAAGATTTTGAACAGACATTAGCAGCGGACACTAGCTGTCGGACACCGACGGTAGTGTGAATGCCCCCTAAAAGCCGAAATCAGTTGAACGGCATCTTTTCACAGATGTGAAGAACTAGAGGTGGTGGAAGGTCCTCTATAAATACTTCAAGAGCTGCAGTGTCCTTTGAGAAGCTGCTTTATTATGATGCAGTGAGTATATATCAGCTTATGAAGGAAATTTATTGGACTATCTAAAGGTATGATCCTGCTCAGCATCTTGTGATCTATTATGCACTGTGGCTGGTTTCCTGGTGACAAGGAAAGAAGACTGAAGACATTTTGGAACGTGATTTTTATTTTTTAGAGAAAATAATCCTGTGGATTGCGGCTCTCACTTGATCTTAGAGATGTAAAGATTTTCTTTTTTTTGAAGGGGAATACATATAGAGAAAGGGGTCAACATCAAAAATGTTTTCCGTAATATGATCAGTTAATTTGTATCATGTAAAATGTAATGCAATATGTGCTACTGTTTGAGAAAATAAGAAGATAGTAGCCTTTGGCTAGTAGGGAAGACTTGCGTCATTCAAAACAGTATTTTTATTTTTTTTTCCACTGTTTTATGTAATTTATTTTCAGCCGATTAAAGGGGTTGACAATGAAAAATGATTTGAGGTGCGGTCCTTTGAGTGGATTACAGGGAACCTATCACCTGGATATTTAACAATAAATCCACAGTTCTGTCAGGGAATGAAATATTCTTTCTAGTTTTGTCTCTGTTACATTAAAAATTGCTAATTTACCTATTAAAACCAAACAAAAACAAAACAAATCTGCATGCAAATTAGCTGTAACCAGTCTCACTGGGGAGGAGGTAAATTAGGGTTCCGATATGCTGGTCCTTGTAGCACCTAGAGCGATGGTTCTGGAGTTTTAAAGCTGGGAATCTCATCTTTGCCTGCAAGTTGAAGGACTTATTTTTCGTTTTTGACTCCCTGCCCTCCAAACCCCATTATCTTTTGTTAGTTTACTATTCACAGAGCCATATGAAGGCTCAATGTTTGTGGTCTCTAAATTTAATATTTCATACAATGTACTGGGAATTTTGAGAAAATATTCATAATGGGGTGAACTTCGAGAATAACTGTGTTTCTGTGATATAAAGGCTTTGTTTTTACAGCGTTCACTGTGCAGCCAAAATAACATTTCACCTGTATCATTTGGTTGCTACGATTCCAGGGATATGTACAGTTTTATTTATGTTTTAATTTCTTAGAAAAAAAAATCTAAAACCTTTTAATAAAAAAACAAAAAACATTTCTTCAAGTTGAATTTGTATTGTCTTGATAACTTTCTATTCAATTTTTTTTGAGAGCCGAAACAGTGAAAAACGTGGATTGACATTCTTTATTTTATTTTTTTTCACCCACTACGGCATTCACGGTATGAGAAAAAATTTTCATATAAGTTTGTAGACCAGTTGTTTTTGGAGACAGTGATATCTAAGGTATTCACTTTGTTTTTATTTTTTTAACTTTTATATGTGTTATAGAAAAGTGGGGGGTTATTTGAATTTAAAATTTTTTATATATATAAATGTATTTTTTTTTTTAATAAACTGTAACTAATCACTTTTGCATTGCAAAATTCCACCAGTTACTATTACGTACAGCAGCCTCAGGGGGTAATCATACACATTAGGGAGAAGGCAGAGCACAGACATGGAGGAGATAAGAACCATGCTCAGCACCCTGTGCAACACACTGATCCAGACTGGGATACACAACATGGCCACCAGTCAGGAACCCAGCCTGTCCTCTGCAGGACAGCTCATTACAAGGTATACCCACCAAAGATGACACAACTGACTATCAGTAGCTGGAATATCCAAGGGCTGAACGCAGCCTTTGGATCAAAAGCAAACGATCCAGACTTTATAGACAGACTAAAAAATATCGACATCCAAATCCTCCTAGAGACATGGACCCGGGCAGAAGATGAATCCCTAACACTCATGGGCTACAAGGAATTCTCTGTCGCTGCCCGGAAAAGCAAGACCACCAAACTAGGCCACCACTCAGGAGGCATACTAATATGGTTCAAGGAGGAGCTTAAAAAACATGTGAAAGCCATCAAACGCGGTGACAACAACATGTGGATAAAAATAAGCAACTCCATCCTCAACCACCAACACAACATCTATCTCTGTGCAGTATACATCCCCCCATTAGAGTCCCCCTACCACAACCCAGACATCTATGAGATCCTACAAGTCCCAAGGCTGATCTGCGGCGACCTAAACACCAGGACTGGCACAGAGAAAGACTTCCTGTCCACTGATGGAAACCTGCACATCCCGGTAGGCGAGGTCCTGGAGTCTGCACAGACAAGAAGAAATAGCTATGACATAGTCGTCAACAAGAGCGGGAGACAGCTGCTGAACCTGTGCCACATAATGTGTACATAATGAACGGGCGTACCAGAGGGGACTCTCAGGGACGCTTTACACTAAACTCCCACGTGGGCAACAGCGTGGTAGACTATGTCATCACAGACGCAGACCCAGCAGACATAGATGCTCTCATAGTCACCCCTGAGACACACCTGCCAGACCACAACCAGATCCTGCTGTACATGAGATCCACTGATAAGCCACTCACACAGCAGCCCCACCAGATTGGTCTCTACAACCTGCCACCATCCTTTAAATGGGCCAGTCACCGGGCCACTGAATACACCAACACGACTAACCGACCCAAAATCAAGGAACTACTCACAAACTTCTATATGAGTTCCTACCAGTCAGACCAACAAGGGGTCACCCGAGCAGTGAAGGACTTCAATAGCATCCTGTACACCACAGCAAAACTAGCAGGCCTGAAACAGACAAAGCCCAAGAGACCGACTAACAAACAGTCTCACAAATGGTTTGTGCGACTGCAAGGCTCTACGTCGTTTTCTAAGGGCAGTCTCCAACCAGAAACACAGAGACCCCAACAACAGAGAGACGAGGGAAGCCTACAACAATCTATGCAAGCAATACAAAGGCATCCTCAGAGAGAAGAAACAGAGGTACCTCTCCCACAAAATAGAGCAACTAGAGGACTCCCTCCAGGACAGCTCATTCTGGGAGACCTGGAACCATATGGGCACAAAGCCCAAGAAAAACTCCCTCCACATCCAAAATGGCAATAT
Organism: Leptodactylus fuscus; assembly: GCF_031893055.1. NCBI lineage: Eukaryota > Metazoa > Chordata > Amphibia > Anura > Leptodactylidae > Leptodactylus > Leptodactylus fuscus. Next base: position 58,760,416 of record NC_134267.1, on the reverse strand, counting down.
CTGGCTCAACTACTTCAGAGGTCTCTACAAAAACATCCCAGAAGAAGACCTAACCCCAGAACAGCAACAGATAACCACAAAACTGAGGGATATGGAGAAAGTCATCAAAGACTTCCAGAACCCTCTGGACTCACCAATCACCATAAAAGATATACAGGAAAGAATTGCCCTGCTGAAAGGCAAAAAGGCCAGTGGCCCTGACAGTATCCTACCAGAGATGATCAAATACAGCCCTCCAGCAATACACGCAGCTCTGGCAAAGTTATTCACCCTCGTGCTCAATGCAGGACACATCCCCGAAGACTGGAACAAAGGCCTCATAACCCCCATCTACAAGAATGGGGACCAACATGACCCCAACAACTACAGAGGGATCTGCGTCAGCAGCACGCTGGAGAAACTGTTCAACAGCATCATCAATAACAGAATCCTCACCTTCCTCACACAACACGGGGTCCTCAGCAAGAGCCAAGCAGGGTTCATGCCAAACCACCGCACCACAGACCATATCTACACCCTGCACAGCCTTATCAAGACGCACGTCCACAACACCAGAAGAGGCAAGATATTCACCTGCTTTGTGGACTTTAAGAAGGCGTTTGATTCAGTATGGCACCCAGGCCTGCTCCTGAAACTCCTAGAGAGTGGAATAGGAGGAAGAATGTATGACGTCATCAAGAGCTCCTACACCGGAAACCAGTGCAGTGTGAAGGTGAATGGGAAAAGGACAGCATACTTCCAACAGGCCCGAGGGGTCAGACAAGGCTGTAGCCTGAGCCCAACGCTCTTCAACATCTACATCAATGAACTGGCTACAGCTCTGGAGGCCTCACCAACCCCAGGCCTCACCCTGAACAACCGGGAGGTGAGGTTCCTGCTATATGCTGATGACCTCCTACTCCAGTCCCTCACGGAGAAAGACCTCCAAGAAAGCCTGTCAGTGCTGGAAAAATTCAACACCACATGGGCCCTACCCATCAACCACAAGAAGACCAAAGTCATGGTATTTCAGAAGAAGGGCCACAACAAAGCCCCCACCCCACAATTCACACTGAACGGCTCCACACTGGAGAAAACCAACAGCTACACCTACCTGGGGCTGGAGCTCAGCCAATCAGAAAGCTTCAAAGCAGCAATAGAAACCCTGAAAGCAAAAGCCTGCAGAACCTTCTACGCCATCAGAAGACAACTGTACCACTTCAAACCACCGGTGAGGGTCTGGCTGAAGATATTTCACGCAGTCATCGCTCCAATCCTTTTCTATAGCTGCGAGGTTTGGGGCCCAGTGACCTACCCAGACCAGTCAAAGTGGGATTCCAGCCCAACAGAGAACTTCCACCTGGAGTTCTGCAAGTACCTGCTCCATGTCCATCGCAGTACCTCCAACATGGCCTGCAGGGCAGAGCTAGGCAGACTCCCCCTATGGCTCACCATGCAGAAGAGGGCGCTATCATTCTGGACACACATACAGGGCAGCAGTCCTGGCTCTTACCACCACCAAGCCTGGCTGAGCCACAGAGCCCCGAGAAAAACTGATACCCCCAACCAAGCATCAGCCATCTGTCAAGCTAAACACCCAACATGCCCTGAACAAGGCTCAAATAAAAGGAGTCATTGAGAGAGACAGAGAGCGGTACATCGAGGAATGGAGAAGCGCAATAAATAACTCCAAGAAACTCATTGGGTACCAGTCACTGCAAAGGGACTACACCATGGCCACCTACCTGGAGAGAATACCTCACCCCAAACACAGACAGACCCTGAGCCAGTACAGACTGAGTGCCCACAACCTGGAGATGGAGATGGGGCGACACAGGCAGACGTACAAGCCACGGGAGAACAGACTGTGCCAGCACTGTGATCAGGGGGCCTTAGAAGACGAGACCCACTTCCTGCTACACTGCACCAAATACTCAGCTGTGAGGGCCGTCTACTACCAAAGACTCTCTGCCCACATCCCAGACTTCATATCTGCAGATCATACTGGGAGAAGAAGAGGCCACTGTGGAGATCGCTGCCCAATACGTGTCCAGCTGTCACCAAACCAGAGGAAGATGAGACTCCATGGACTGTTATACCCCCCATCTCTGGCCCCAGTTTCTTGTCCCCCCCTTCATCTGCCCCCAGTTTCTTGGCCCCCCCATCTCTGCCCCTAGTTTGTTGTCCAGTTTCTTGTCCCCCCATCTCTGTCCCCAGTTGGTTGTCCCCCCATCTCTGCCCCCAGTTTCCTGTCCCCCCGTCATCTGCTCCCAGTTTCTTGTCCCTCCATGTCTGCCCCCAGTTTCTTGTCCCCCATCTCTGCCGCCAGTTTCTTGTCCCCCATCTCTGCCCCCAGTTTCTTGTCCCCCCCTCTCTGTCCCCAGTTTCTTGTCCCCCCCTCTCTACCCCCAGTTTCCTGTCCCCCCCGTCATTTGCTCCCAGTTTCTTGTCCCCCCATCTCTGCCCCCAGTTTCTTGTCCCCCCATCTCTGCCCCCAGTGTCTTGTTCCCCCCCTTCATCTGCCACCAGTTTCTTGTCCCCCCTTCATCTGCCCCCAGTTTCTTGTCCCCCCATTTCTGCTCCCAGCTTCATGTCCCCCCCCCCCCCCACATTGGCCCCAGTGTAGTTGGACTCACCTTGCCACGCTCCCCCGCTGCTCTCTCCGCTCGCTTGCTGCACATAGGTGTCGGGCGGCTGGCTGCATGTGGCGTATATGAGGCACAGCGAGGGCGTCAGGTTGCTGTGACAGCCGGAGCCTCGCGCTGCCTCCCTGATCTGTCAGGCGTGCGCTTGTATTGCAGCCTAGGCAGGTAGACTGCAATGAAGGCTCCGGTATTAAACAGTGCATTGCCGAATACTGGCGCCTGTGTTGCAGTGTACCTGCCATACGCAGCCTGCCGCCCGACACCTATGTGCAGTGAGCGAGCGGAGAGAGCGGCGGGGGAGCGTGGCAAGGTGAGTCCAACTATGCTGGGGCCGATGAAGGGGGGGGGACATGAAGCTGGGGAATGTGGTTGATCCCTGGGGACACCGACCCAGGGACACCCCCTCCCCAACCCCCTGTACCCGCTGCACTGACCTGTGGTGTGTCGGCTGCAGCAGGCTCCTCTGTCCGCGAACTGTGTAGGTGGCCTGGGATAGCTGCGGCGCCGGGACCATGTAAGCTGCCGCCATCTTCCTCAATGTTTCCCTGCTGAATCGGCATGCCCACCTTCAGCCCCCAACCTATGGTGCCACAGCCCTGGCTCCAGAGCCCGCCCACAGCCTGCCATGCACCAATAGGAGGTGCGTGCAAAGACCAGCGCTGGCGGAATGCCAGCTGCTACAGCCCAGCCGGAGGATTGTTTGGAGGGTCACGGTGGCGATTTGGGGTGAGTGACCCACATTTAAAGTAGCCTACTACCTTTTCCTGGGAAATGTGTGTATGTGAGTGTGTGTGTGTGTGTGTGTGTGTGAAATTTCCCCAAAATTCATTCAGCCGTTTGGCTGTGATTGAGGAACAAACATCCAAACACACAAACTCACAAACTTTCACCTTTATAATATTAATAGGATAATATGTTGTGAAACAGTAAAAATTATTTGTGGGATGGAAAAGAATCGTAATTCTGTCACTGTATTTTTGTGCTTCATTTGACTGTACAGTAACAATGATATGTATTCTATTCTGTGGGTCAGTGCGATTCTGGCAACATGAAGCTTTAAAAAAAATGAAACAGAATATGTTAATACAAAGATTTTTTATTTTTTTTGCAAATACTCATAACATTGTTATATTTAAGTCTACAGAGCTGTGTAATGGCTCTTTATTGTAGGACAAGGTGTCGTATTGGCAAAATTATGGCATAAACTACTTTTTTCCCCCCTCAAGTTGTTTTATATGGTAAAAAAAACTAAATCTGTTATACAGAGATGAATCAGAGTCAGTCATAAATAGCCCACTAGGCATCCTTGACAGGTCAGTGAAAGTAATGAAGAGTAAGAGATACAGAGAGCATGCAAGCCATAGAGCCCAGTGTGGCTTGGATGAGGTAGACTGGGACAGAGCCATTTTCTCTATAGTGCCGTCAAATTGATGTAAGGAGATACGGTACTATTCCGTTATCGGGCCAGCAGCAGCGCAGTTCAGCAGCAGCTTTCGGGACAGCAGTTCAGCAGCGGGAATTACAATGACATCCGAGGACTGCTGGCCCGATGCTTGTGCCCAGTAACCAGTACATCGATGACCCCCCTCCCCCATCCTTCTCCTCCTGCCAGTGCTGCCCCCCAGCTCTCCTTACATCTTCCCCGTACCCTCTCCCCGCCACACGACTAGGCCTCACCTCAGCGCTAGTACCGAGACCGAAAGGAAAGACACCGGGGCTCAATCCAGGCCCTGACAAGAAACACGCCGACTATAGGAACGGTGAGCTACAGCGAGCCGGAGGGACAAACTTTCTGCAGCGTCCGGCGGCTATCTAGTAGCATTCATTGCTCAAGATTTACGGTGAGGCCTATTACAGGGAGAGGGTACGGGGCAGATGTAAGAAGAGCTGGGGGGCAGCACTGGAAGGAAGAGGAGGATGAGGGCATCGATCGATGTACTGCCTACTACACACAAGCACGGCCTCTATCATCGGGCCAGCATCGGCTTAGTCATGTGGCGGGGAGAGGGTACGGGGTAGATGTAAGGAGAGCTGGGGGGCAGCACTGGAAGGAGGAGGAGATGGAGGGGGGGTCATTGATGTACTGGCTACTGGGCACAAGCATCGGGCCAGCAGTCCTCGGATGTCATTGTAATTCCCGCTGCTGAACTGAACTGCTGTCCCGAAAGCTGGTGCTGAAATGCGCTGCTGCTGGCCCGATAACGGAATAGTACCGGAGATCCTTTAGAGATAGGTTCCTTTATCAGAAATGGTGGAGATTACATCAGTCTAGCATGAGTTTGTAATCACTTTTTATTTCACTGGTATAGAATGGACACAAATCAGCAATTTGGGCCTTGTGAGCCACCGCCAGCTTACAACCTTCACCGCATTATTTATTTAGCTTACTTGTATAGCGCCTTCATATTCCACATCACTTTTACAGACATTGTACCATATAGGGCTCACAATCTACATTCATTATCAGTATGTCTTTAGAATGTTGGAGGAAACCCACACAAACACGGGGAGAACATACAAACGCCTTACAGATGTTGTCCTTGGCGTGATTCGAGCCCAGGACTCCGGTGCTGCATTCATAGCAAGTGCTAATTTCTAATTCTTTGAAGATGACAAGGGAGAGTGGCCTTAGTTCTTCTTATAACTTAGACTCAATGTGGTGGCAAAACACTGCAACTTATTACCAATTCAGTGGGCTCCCAAGTGTGTGTTATACCACTATTGAGAGCGGCATCTAAGTGGGTGCTTGGAATCTTTTTGATCATTATTATTCCAGATTTTAGGAAGGCAAACAATGCATCTTCACCAGGACATCAGCCGGCCCAGATTGAGCAGGACAGTCAGTCTCAAATTTTGGGCGCTATCCCAATGTTCCAGGCTGCAGGTTTGAAGTTTGAAGTCATTAATGGAACATGGAGGGAACATCTTTGAGCTTCATTATTCAAGTGGTGTCTGTGACAGTGAAGCATGAGAAGCCCTGCACTGCATCATTACAGTCCGAGCCTGCAGGTCTGTGAAAATGGGTTTAGATGAGTATTCGTTTCTTTCTTATATAATATTGGTTGCTGAGCAGGGGCACAGGGCTTTATGTGCAGTTAGTTAAGGGGAAATCATCACCACCTAATTTAGACAAGGCCGCTTAATCTATTAAAATTGCCCTGGACCGAATTCAAACTCACGTAATACATATTGCCACCTACTGGCACACTGCAGTCCTTCAGCAGTCTGTGAAACAGTTAATCATATTTTTATATATAACATATTGGAGGCCAACCGATTGGGAGCCATAGCTCACTTCCTACCACGCTCCTGATCTTCAGTACTACACTGTACACCTCTGACCGCTCCTTTTATGTGAACTAGCAATTGGAAAGTGTACTGTATAACCATGCGATATGTCCATGTAACATTGGTGTGACGTACAGTATTACTCTCTGATGGCTCATGTTCATATTTTGGTTTCTTCTCTCTTTTCATGTAAAGCTAGATGGAAAAATCATCAAACAATCATTCTTTACTGTAAAGGTGGCATTGGCCAGGTACTTGGTTTCCTGCACCATCTAGAAATCGGATTAACATCAAAGGAAATATGAACAGAACAAATCCAAAAGACCCATAAGGTGTTTCCAGACACCTCACCAAACCATAATTAATCTGTGAAATATACTGTGTCAGTCCTCATTGCTTCCCTGGTCCCCCAAAATAACAGCTACACCATTGGCTATTCCTCCATTGAAGTCCATATCCTGTTGCCATGTATGCAGTGTCCAGACTGCATATAGTGAGAGGATCGGTACACATACTCAACGATAAATAGACTTGTACCTTCTCAGCAATGCCATAATCATCACATTCACAAGGGTTCAACCATGACTGGAGGGGTATGGGGCCCGCAGCCTGCTGGAGATGGCTGTTAGTGAAAGCCTGGTTCCATGAATGCCATTTGTTATACATCTTGTTAAGGTAAAGGGGCCCGGCGTTATGTCTCTACATGCTGCTGGGCCCCATTCCAATAGAAGCTTGCCTAGGGGAGGCAAGTAATAAATACTTAAACTCACCTCTCCTCGGATTCTGAGGACATACTCTTTGGGGCTCTTCTACCTTGCGTGACATCAGTTTCAGGCCAGAGCATCCCGAAGAGGATTCTGGGGAGAGCTGGATTGAAGCGAGCATGCCCAGGAGAGGCGAGGCAAGATGAGTGTAAGTGTTTGGTCTCTTCAGACCCAGGGAAGGTAAGTAAAAGAGAGTACAACAATGGCCCCAAAAAGAACGAGCAGACTCCACCTCGTGAATAATCATTGAAATGAAGTACCTATGTGGGCTTCACCTGAATGCTCTCGAGAGCATTTTATATTGTGTGGGACTACGGTGGAACAATATACTGTGGTGGTGGAAGTTTTGAAGAGCATATTATATGGTGTGGGAACAATGTGGAGGATTATACACTGCTCAAAAAAATAAAGGGAACACTCAAATAACACATCTTAGATCTGAATGAATGAAAGTTGAATGTGATGACAACAAAATAACACAAAAATCATCAATGGCAATCAACTTTATTAACCAATGGAGGCCTGGATGTGGAGTCACCCCCAAAATTAAAGTGGAAAAACACACTATAGGCTGATCCAACTTTGATGTAATGTCCTTATAACATGTCAAAATAAGGCTCAGTAGTGTGTGTGGCCTCCACGTGCCTGTATAACCTCCCTACAATGCCTGGGCATGCTCCTGGTGAGGTTGCGGATGTTCTCCTGAGGGATCTCCTCCCAGACCTGGACTAAAGCATCTGCCAACTCCTGGACAGTCTGTGGTGGAACGTGACATTGGTGGGTGGAGTGAGTCAGGAACGTCCTTCCACACAGCAGTGTCTATAGCACTGTACTGTGAGAGGGGGCATTGCTTACCGCCCAGTGATGACGCTGAGTGGTAAGGACCGCCCACCCCATAGACGAGTACTATCATGAAGGGAGGGAGGCGTTCCTCACCGCTATCACAGTACAGCACAATAGATACTGCTGTGTGGAAGGGCATTCCTGACTGAAGGGTGCCCTTCTGACAGTGAAGAGCTACGTTACCAGCACCGATCGCGCTTCACCGGGGGCACAAAACATGAAAGTCGATAGTGCGCTGAATTCAGCGCACTGTCATCTTTCTAGCGGTATATGAAACCGCATGTGCTCCAGATGGTCAAAGGTCCTCTTTAAGTGTTCCCTTTTTTTTTTTTTTTTTTTGAGCAGCATACTATGAGAGGTGCCAGCCTATCATGAGGCTCAATAGCCAAAGCGGCAACTACAAGATTTTAGGATTTTTTTTCTCTCTGTTTTGATGCACCCATGATTTCATTTCTTTTGGCAGAAGGTGCCAGACTCTGGGTGTTTACTTTGTATTAAGTTTACTGTGCACCAATATCCTCTTGTTTGGGTATTTATACCTCAGTATTAGATCAGCATTGTATGGTTTTATAAGCCAGAACCTGTATTGGAACAGGTTCCTCTACGTGTCGTCTTCTGGCCTGGATTGTAGTAAGTGGCCACAAAAAAATGCCCGAGGCCCACTGGCAGAGCTTATTGCGCATGAGTAGAAGATTGAAAGCCAGGCCGGAAGACGACGCGTAGAGGCTGGTTCCTGAAGAAGATGGAGGCGGTGCGGGAAAGTTCTCTCGCAGCACTGGGGCCGCCCCCAGTGCTGTTTGAGCGCTTGGGCCCACCCCCAGTGCTGTGAGAGAATTCATTTGCATTAAGACAGAAAACGGAATATCTACCGAACGGTGGCGTGGAGAAACCATCTAAAGATAGGAGAAGAATAGCCTTTCTTAAGGCTATTCCTACCTGTTAGAAAAAAAGCTTTTGTATCTTTCTTATGCATGTTAATAATTCCACTTTCGCATAGTTGGGCAAGTAAATGTCACTTTTAGTAGCACATGCTCAGTTCACCATTAAGTAGAAACCAACGCCTAATGGCAGTCAAACATCTCTGGATCAGGGCTCTACATTCCTGGAAGTTTACAAGTAAGAAATGTATTTTTTATTTTTTTTTACAAAATTGCACTTCCTCTAACTATAAGTAGTGCTATAAAAAAATTTTCCCCTCATTTTCGGGGTAGAGGCCATTTTGAGTTTTATCATGATGCTCAATGACTTCTTGTAAGTGCTGGCCGGCCACCTTACACACCATTAAGGTCACTTTTATACAATTTCTGCAGTACATTCAAAGTGACACAAAAATGTCCATTGCCTTTAATGACTAAACTGTTCCCTAAAGTAAAAATAACTTTGTGATTGCAGAAAAGAAAAGGATCAAAAGGTCCACACCATCCTCCTCCAGACCTGAATGGTTTGTGTTTTTATCTGTACTTGGAATCATTTTCCTTTCAGCTAAAATAAATACATCTTTCTTTGTAAAATTACTCTTATATTTTTCCCTGTTCGTTTCAGGGGATTCATTTTTTTGGAAAGAAAATTTAGGATTTAAAAATCTGAAAATTGTTTTAGTCTGTTATTGTTGTAAACATCATTTTAACATTTGGTGATTGTTTTATTTTTTTTATCTGCATTACAAAATTCTGAAATATTTCTGATCATGAAACCAGACAGAATAGCTCAACATTTCCTGATTTCCTCCACCTTTACTGTACATATTGGGGCAGAGTCATCTCATAGACATTCGTATTGTAGTGCTGGGGGCCTAAATAAGACAAGTTAGCAACAATATATATCCAAGTACTGCTCTTAATGCTTAATGCTCCCCTGTCACTCTCCTGTCTTTGGAGGAATGAATGATAGTCTATTCCTAGAAAACAGTTGGAACCAGCGAATGGTCAGAGTGGCACGGTACCCTGACTACGGCCGTTCTTTCTTCTTTTTTCATCTTTGGACGGGCCTGGTTCGGCGATACTGGAGGTAAGGACCCCTGGACAACAAGCATATATGTTTCAGTTATGAAATGATCAGATATCACAGCCCATGTGTTTTTAATTTAACTCCAGGCTACACCAGACCATTTACCTAGAGATCACCACTGTGATGGAATTCATACATTTACTCCACTCATTACAGGTGAATGGATTCCATTGTTTTCTATACCTTTTAGTTATGTATTCTTGCTGTATGATTTGAGAATTTGTGTTGGTATATCCTTATTTATTCCCTAACAGCTTGTTTACCTATTTACTGGCTTACCATCTGCTGTTACAACCGACTCTTCTGGACATGGCTTGTTCAATGTTTGTTTTTTGTTTTGTTCTTCTTTGTTTGTCTATGTATTTTGTAAATATTGTATGTATGATACACAATCACCTGCGTGTGAATAAGCACCTAATACTGGGTTATTGCGCTTTATTGTAGAGTCTGAGGAAGATCTTTTGACCGAAAAACGTTTTACTCAACTTTACGTTAATAAAACACGAAGTTTGAACACTACTATCTGTGAAGTCTCTCTATTTGACACAAGTTGAGGGTTGGGACCCTGACTTCACGTGTATAGGACCAAGGCTGTATCCCTATTTCTACTTTTGTTATAAGTGGTGTACCCCAGGGTTCAGTGCTGGGTCTGCAGTTATTTGAAGGGGTTGTCCAGGCAAAACCACCTCTTTAACTTTTCAATCAGCCAGGGGCAATGAAAATTAAAAAAAAAAAAAAAAAAATTCACCTGTCTTCGATGCTCCGATATCCTCCAGGCGTGTCCCTGTTCTTCTGCTCAAGCGGCTTTTTGCAGGACTCTTCTGGAGTTCTGTTGAAGCCACTGATTGGCCTCACTAGTCATGTGAACGATGAGGCCAATCAGTGGCCTCAGTAAGGAGACCCATTATATCACAGGTTGTGACATCGCATGGCATTTCATGGCGTTAGATCAAGAAGGTTCTATTTCACTTTTTGTCAAAAGCGAGTTAATAAGGCACAAGGTTCTTTGTACATCAATCTACCTGCTGTCTGAGCGGTATAGCATTATCTGTGATATTCACTGAGAAAGCGTGAATGCAAAATGGTTTCATCTCCATATTTATTATCCATTTAGAGTAAAAAGGTTCTATCTCCTTCCGCCAATAAAGCTGCTGTCTGAATCGGCTTGGGCATGCGTAGATTCAGACATCTGCTTTGGCGGAAGGATTCGGTTGAGGAGGCCAACATGCGGTTTCGCAGGCGTACATTTGATGTTGCTGATCTAATTGAGTATTTGGAAGAATTCTCTGATCTTAGTGGCACATCTGGATCTGAATATTGCCCATCAATAGATGAAGACACAGAGCTGTTCTTCGTCAGAGGAATTTTCCTCCAATGTTACAGTTGTGATCCAACTACCAGGTGCCAACTCTAGTAAGAGATTGTAAGCACTGCAATGTTAGGCCTGGTTCACATCTGCGTTCGGTATTCCGTTCGGGGAGTCCACATGGGGACCCCCTGAACGAAATACTGAACTCACTGACAAGCGGTGAACTAATGAAAGCACACAGTTCCCATAGACTATAATGGGGTCCATGTGTTTTCCACGTGGTCTCCGCATGAGTCATGCAGAAAGGAAAGTAGTTCATGAAGTGTTTAATCCCTCTGGCAAATAAGCCAATACGTGGTGGCAAAACCCTTGTTGGTGCGCACAGCAGTCAGACATTTTTTGTAGTTGATGATGAGGTTCGCACAAATGTCAGGAGGAATTTTGGTCCACTCCTTTTTGCAGATCTTCTCTAAATCATTAAGATTTTGAGGCTGTCGCCTGGCAACTTGAAGCTTCAGCATAAGTTTTCTATGGGATTAAAGTGTGGAGACTGGCTAGGCCACTCCATGACCTTAATGTGCTTCTTTCTGAGCCACTCCTTTGTTGCTTTGGCTGTATGTTTTGGGTCATTGTCCTGCTGGAAGACCCAGCCATGACCCATTTTTAATGTCCTGGCGGAAGGACATTCTCCCATTGATGCGGTGAAGTAGTCCTGCGCCCTTAGCAGACAAGCACCCCTAAAACATAATGTTTCCACCTCCATGCTTGGCAGTGGGGACGGTGTTCTTTGGGTCAAAGGCAGCATTTCTCTTCCTCCAAACATGGCAAGTTGAGTTAATGCCAAAGAGCTCAATTTTTGTCTCATCTGATCACAGCACCTTCTCCCATTCACTAGCAGAATCATCCAGATTGATCAGAAGAGACAAAAATTGAGCTCTTTGACATTAGCTCAACTCACTCATCGTGTATCCACCTAAAAGAGATCCTTTCGATTGACAAACAGTTTGATGTATGGCATTAAGACAAATAATGTGCAATATTGTTTACTTGTCAAACAGAAATATAATAGTTCATGCAGAACTTTCCCTTTTGTTTCTAACAGAGAAAATACAATAAATCTTTGCTTTTTATATTAGAGCGAAAGTTGATGGAGCCAGATAGAACGTGCTCCATATATTAGTTTTTCAGTCTGTTGTTCTGATAAATGAGGCACATCCTCCAAAAGTGCAGGGTATATGAAGACTGGCCTTGAATATTCAAGTCTTGAAAATCCCCTCCCCCTTGAGTTGAACATTGTTTCCGCTTCATAAGCCATGTAACAACACGTTTAATGGTCACATGGTATGTTTGTAACTACATCCCATCAAGTGAATAAGTAGAGCTGTGTTACCAACAACAATTGCTATACAAGTCAACAGCACTATACTTATTTGGTGACAAGGTCACGCCACTTCCCAAAATGCTGCAATTCAAACAGAATATGGCCAAATTTTGGAACTTATTTTGGCACAAATGATTATCGCGATTCATTATTGGACGAATCATCAGAAATAAGAGCTCATAACTGTCCTGTGTAGTTGTTCACCTAGACCACATACAAGTAAACACATGGCCACTTGCTCATTTTTGCCACATTATCAAATTATAGTCAACAATTACATAAGATCACCGATCGATGCCTTTATGGTCAATTTGAACTTGTCGCACCCAAATATCAGACAGTCTGCAGAATACTAAAATTGTTCTTCATTCACAATACATTTTTTTGTGGCTTATACATCACCGATTACATAGAAGGGTGCAGCCACATAAAACATGCAAACACGACAAGTGACTGCAGTCCTAAAATGTTTGCAGCAAGTATGAACTACTCTTCCAGACAGGCATCATAGTAGTCATTAATAGAGATGAGCGAGTACTGTTCAGATCAGCTGATCCGAACAGCACGCTCCATAGATATGAATGGATGTACCCGGTACTTCCGCTTTGACGGCGGCCAGCCGCTTAACCCCCCACGTCCCCAATTCTGGCCATTACTGTGGGAGTATGTAAGGCCTGTGCTTTGTGTTCTGTTGCCTATGGCTCTGCATTTACGTAATTTTGTCCTGTCTTCAGTTCTGTCCTGCCAGATCCAAACAATGAAGCAATTGTGAGGAGTGCTGTGGATTTTTCTATTAACTTTTGTTAGAAAAGAAAGATAAAATATAATTGAAGCAAGAGTGACTATTGCTGTGAATTACCTCATCCACAAGTACCTCCAGACACGACCTAGAGAAGTGCATAACATATCTGTTTTATTTTGCCAAACTAGGGCCATCTCAGGAGGTAATAGCCTGGCAGACTCCCTGCATCAAAGGACTCTATCATTGGGAAAAGTAATTTTTAGCTAAGCACATACATACATATCCTTTAGAAAGGCTATTCCACACCTACCTTATGCATGTAAGTCGCCTCAGTGGTTTTTGAATGAGCCAGTTTTTATTCATATGCTAATTAGCTTCCAGCCAGCACAGGAAGTTCCCAGCAGCACTTGTCTCTCTGCTATTCTCTCCTATCTGTGTGTGCAAACAGGAAGCAGGAAGTCATCCTCAGCAGCAGCAGCCTGTGCTGTATACATACATAGGAAATAATAGGCAGAGGGTGCACAATGAGACTTCTAGGGTGCTCATAAAAACGGGCTCATTCAAAAACCACTGAGGCGATTTACATACAAAAGGTAGGTATGGAATAGTCTTTCTAAAGGCTATGCAAGGATGTGATTAGTTAAAAATGACTTTTCCCAATGATAGAGCCCCTTTAAAGACTGAAGACCAGTGAATCTGCTATGCTGCAGGCCAAATCAATTCAATAGCACAGTGGGTACATGATCCACTGCCCACGTTACAGAGTATCATGTCAGTCTCCATCTTAGGCTTCTTAAGGCTTTTTCTTTCATTTGTGAACACTCACAACTGATGAATAATGGATGCCATTGGTTGGCATCTGCCATCAATATATTCACATAAAAGTTATATCTTCCCATTATTTATAAAACATTGTCAAGGAACCTAGCCTGGTATCTCTCCTATCTACCAATATAGCAAAGATGATGTGACTCTCTGCTCTCTGAAAGGGGAGAGGGCTGCGTTCTCCAGATTGTGCTAGCTCTCAGAACTGTTATTTCTTGCTGTTCCTTCAGGGCAATTAGGTCAATGAATTGAAGTTGCTAATAAAGGCTCGGACAGTGTGTTATCTCTCTATGTAAACACAAAGATAACTGAGTTTACTGTAAGTCCATTCTCTCTTCTGCAGCATATACGTTTTATTTCTCTCCAAACCAGTGTAATGTAATATACATTTATTGTGCATATTTGATATGCCTTTTTATAGATTTCTAGCACTCATAATGAATGATCTCTCATGCTAAAGGCAATGTCTACTGAGGTACTCAATATTGTCCTGTCCATCTGTTAAATATCATGTTTTACAATATTCATATCAATGGGACATACAGAGGTAACTAGATATAACTTTTATTATCATTCACAAGGACATGTCATGAGTTATACTTGCGTTAGCCATATATAGAGTGACATAAGTATTTGAGGTCCCAAGACGCACTACCTCTATTGGTACAAATGATTAGCAGATGCACATGTAGGATTGCTGCTTTTGCTGCTAAGTCTGTTGGGTATTGTGACACTTATGTGGAGTGGACTTTGATGGAGAAGCCTAGATAAAATCTGTCCACTAAATACTATACTATATCATTCAAACCAGGATGGCTGATACATATATTGCTTATTCTGTATATATTTACTGCATCCATCCTTCATAAAGACTTCAATAAATTTCCTTTTTTTTTTTCCTTCTAATAAGAGCGAGTCCTCCACTAATAACTTACTTGTGGGTATGAATTCCATCATCACCCCAAAAATATATTTTTACATGTGGCAAATGTAAGCAAACATTTTTTTGTTTTTTTCTTTTAAACAGGTTAACTTTTTGGATGATTGCAGGTTCAAGTCCCGTGGAGTAAGAGAACCCCCCTCCAAAAAACCCCAATTAAAGTTCAAGCCCCCCCCCTTCACTACAAAACATATAAAATTATGATATTACTGTACAACACATACATATTTGGTATCCCTGTATTTGAAAACGCTACAAACTTATGAAAAAAAAATATTTTTCCTCTATGGTGAATGCTGTAGCGGGAAAAACAAAGAAAAAAAAATCAAAAGTGCCAAACTGCCCTTTTTTTCATCGTTTCACCTCTGATAAAAAAAATTACAGAAAAAGCAAATGTTTGATGATTGTTCATAAAAAAGCATTAAGACTAACCACAAAAATAAGCCCTAGATCTTTTTTGTAGAAAAAAATAATATAAGAACTTATCTTATTTTCGGAAAAACACAGTATATACCCATCGTTCATTGACTTCCAGAGGTGCATGTCTCGCACTTATTGATGGTCCATGCCAAAGCTAATTAAACAATAGGTATATGGTTTTTATAGTACCACTGGGCAGCGCGAAGGGCTGAATTTATGGCGGTTAGCTTAGTATGACCATTTATGGTACACGAATTTGAAGAAATTTTTTTCTACTGAGTAATATAGAGTAACCAATCTTAGTATACAGAAATACAGGCAAAAACTACAGAGTGAACTCCTATAGATATACAACAAATACATAAAGACTGATCAGTAAGACATTAACTCCATCATATCTCATGAAATAGACACTAGTTTTAGGACATATTGGCGAACCTAGAACTCTGAAGGAGGACTACAGATGCTAGAGGTACTGAGACTTGTTGATGAAAGTTGCTTCAAGGAGAAACTCAAAGTTGAAAGTCTTCTAAGTTTGTAAGTATGGAAATCATAAGCTTGTAGTCTAAAAAGCGTAAGTTTAAGTTTGTGTCTAGTGTGAAATGAAAGGTTACAGTATAGGGATTTAGACAGATTAAAAAAGTTAATTTGGTGTACTAGAAGTGACAGCATGCCAATGTCTAAAATTCCTAATGAAGCTGCCAGAAACAAGTGCACATATACAGCCATTATTGCACATGTGAACTCTCCGTCTATGGTGAGATTGTTAAATTCAGATTTCTGGATTCTGTCACTCTTGCTGCTCTATCAGATATGAAGTCACTCTTTGAAGCTGCATTAGCTAGAAGACATAGCTAGAAAACATTAGCAATAGAATTTATCAGATACACATAGCTAGTATAGAAAGAATACAGGGAATGAGAGTATAAAGTCACTGCCCAACTTGCCCATTTACACTAAAGTGTCATATTTAAAAAAAAAAAAAAGTGACAAAATTTACAAGGAATCTAGAAAATTACATGTATTGCAAAAACTATACAATATGATTAGAAAAGGTCCATGCATTAAAATACTATTACCAATTGCAAGTATACAAAAGAAACATGGAGGAGTCTCTGTTATGTTCTGGGGCTGCTTTGCGGCATACTGCACTACTGCACAGGGTGTCTTGAATCTGTGCAGGGTACAATGAAATCTTAAAACTATCAAGGCATTCTAGAGAGAAATATGCTGCCCAGTGTCAGAAAACTTGGTCTCAGTCGCAGGTCATGTGTCTTGTAACAGGATAATGACCCAAAACACACAGCTAAAAACACCCAAGAATGGCTAAGAGGAAAACCATGGACTATTCTGAAGTGGCCTTCTATGAGCCCAGTCCTAAATCCTATTGAGCATCTTTGGAAGGAGCTGAAACATGCCGTCTGGAAAAGGGACCCTTCAAACCCAAGACAATTAGAGCAGTTTCCTCATGAGGAGTGGGCTAAAATACCTACTGAGATCTGCAGAAGTCTCATTGACAGTTACAGGAATCATTTGATTGCAGTGATTGCCTCAAAAGGTTGTACAACAAAATATTAAAGTTAAGGGAACCGTCATTTCTGTCCAGGCCTATTTAATGAGTATTTTTTTTAAAAAAAATTCTGCTGAAGCGAAAAGCAATGCCTGACTTTAATTTGTTCATTTTCATAGATATTATGGCCCACTGCTTATGTGCAAGCTGGTCCAGCTGCCTCAGGTTTGAAGGGTAGCTTATCCGGACTTCAGATTTCAGCTACTTCCACAAATGTTCAATAGGATTTAGATCATGGCTGATAGAATGCCACTTCAGAATAGTCCAATACTTTGCTCTTGGCCATTCTTGGATGTTTTTAAGCTGTGTGTTTTGGGTCAGTTTCCTGTTGTACAACTCATGACCCATGTTTCTGACAGTGGACTACATATTTCACTCCAGAAAGCCTTAAAGGGGGTTTCCCATCTCAGTGTTTCAGCAGCTTTGCTTGCAGTCTGTTCTTCTCACTTCCTGCATTTCTCTCCCCCTCCTTCCTCTTGCTGATTGAGACATACAATCCTTCTGCAGACCAGATAATATGCAGATGCTTGTACAGAACGGACTCAGTGTTATCTCTGTGCTTACATAGAGAGATAACAAACCGGGCTTTATCAGAAAATCTGCAATTAGCTAAAGGATTGTCCTGCTGGCAAGAGCAGTGAGTAATGTCACTTGTTCTATAGGTCCATGGTTATAACAATGCTGTGTAAACAATGGAGAGGAATAAGGTCACATAGCTGAAGAACAAAGCAGAACTTCTAAAGCAATATGTTTAGGAAAAGTCTTCAATTTACACAAGCTACCAGTATAGATAGGATCCTTGAGATGGGACAACCCCTTTAATAGTCTTGAGATTGTATCCAGCACATATTTAAAGACACCCTGTATCAGCTGCAGCAAAGCAGCCCCAAAACGGAGGCTCCTCCAGGTTTCCCAGTAGGAACAATGTTACTTTCTTTGCATGCTCCCTTTTTGCATCTCTAAACATAGAGCTGATGTAACCTTAAAAGAAGCTTCAGTTTTGTCTCATCTGTACAAATGACATTCTCCCAGCTTTGTGGCTTGTTGATATGCATTTTAGCAAATTCCAGTCTTGGTTTTTATGATTATGGTTTCCAAAGACAGCCTTGGAGTTCACCTCTAAACTCTTTGAAAGTAGTTCTTGGCTCTTTGGTTACCATTTGTTCAAATCCGTCTCTTCAATGCCAGAGACTTCCTCTAATTTCTTAGCTATTTTTGGTCTAGTTAGAGTGTAGTACACACCAAGATACCAAACATCACAGTGACTACTTTTCACCCTTCAAAATAAGGAGACGGATTACAAGTTTGAAGACTTCTGTTAAGCAAACTACAGGACACACCTTAGTCCCGATGGTCAAATCATTCTCAATCTGTTCTACCTTAATTTTTAATCAGGTCATTTAATTTTTTTTTATTTTTTAGATTATTTCATGGAACCACAATTCAAAAGAAATCTCTGATTTCCATTAGTTGATTTTCAGTAAATTTAAATACATTAATATTTTTGTTTCAAGTTATTTCAGTGACCAATATTGGTTTTAATACTACCAATTTGGATGCATTTTGATAGGAATTGGTTTTTAATTAAAGGGGCTCTCCAGGATAAAGTAAAAATTAACCCCTAAACTACCCCCCCACCTAACTTCTGGACTGGAACATTGCACTTTGGGCTTATAAAAGTCCACATTATGTTTTCAACTGGCGTGTGACCATTTTTATATAAAAAAATTCATCGATCCACTATTGATCACAGCTCATGAATCCACATTTATTACTGCTTTTTTCCTTTTTAAAGATAGATATGGGATATTATTTAGAAATGAGACAGATAGATTTGATATAGATTGCTATGAGATCCCATTGCCCTCTATCCTACTATACCAGTTGGTCACTCTAGTCCACCAAACTTGTTTTTGTGCTTTACATGTAAAGCACCATTGAAGTAATGTTGCTTCAAAAATTAATATATGAGATAAATGGCAAATACAAGATACATTGACACATATGAAGTAGATAAAAAAAATCTAACTGTTAACTAGCCATTGGTTAGAGTAGTCTGGTAATGATATAGATACCTGAAAAGGCCCCAAATTCCTGATAAACATGGCTGACTTTCTCCACATCCAAAACATGCCTAAAATACAGGGGACATGTCATGACAAGCTCTAAATCTTAATGCAAGACATTCGATAACAAATGTAAGAATAAAAGGGGATAAAAAGCAGCCTTGATAAGTACCCCTAGATGTGTGAGGGGAGAAGAATTCGAAGTATTCACTCTAATGTGGGATTGGGAATATTATATAGAAGCCTAATCCATGAAATCAAATAATCCCAAAAACCAAATCTTCGTGGCACTTCCCATAGAGAATCCTACTTAAAAGAATCAGCGGCTCTACAGTAGTTGGAAAGTTAGTTCCAGGGCCAGCTGTTCAATATGCTATAAATCTGTAGATAATGAAATTATAATGTATAGCTTTAGGAGGGATAAATCTTTTCTAGAACAGAGGACACACAATTCAACAGGACTTAAGCAATTAATTTCACAAAGTAATTAAGGAGAAATAGAGAACCGTACAACCTCATTAACAATACATCCTTATTTTCTTAAGAATCAAAAGAAGAAGAGCATCAATCCTTAAGGGTGGTAAGCTTTCCTCTATTTGTGCCTTTTGCACCATTAACAAATTCTCTATGAATTGCTTTAAATAATTTGTATAAAATTTAAAAGGAATTTCATCAGGCCCAGAGGATTTATCCCCTGGCGATTGACTAATAACTCTCTCAAATTCCCTCCTTTAGAGGGCAGCATCTAATAACTATCTGGGGAACACAAATCCAATTTTAATTTTAGTGATGTGACCAAGAAGAGGAGTGCACCTTTTAAAGAATGAAACAAATGCCTCTAAAATATTATCTGAGTTGCTGTAAATCATCTCTGTACCTGTAACGGCAACAACCTGGGATTGTCCTCTGGATTTTGAATACAGAAGGCCTTTAGCAAGCAAACCCCACCCTCAAAAAAAACATTGCCAAAAAATTATATCTAATGAAAGAAAACTATCATATTGATCATGGCAGCCCTCTGTCATCTCCATGGAGAAAAAACAAAACGTGTATTCCATTGGAAATCAACATTAATAGTAAATATATATATATATATATATATATATATATATATATATATACAGAGAGAGAGAGAGAGACAGAGAGAGTTATTCAGTAGGGAAGTACAACTAGTAGGTATGGTTTGAGAGAGTCAAAAAGGTCAGCATTGACATGCCATATCTCAGCTTTAGCGGGGTTGTTCCTAGTCTTTTTATTTAATCTACACACATATATAATATATGTATATACAAGTGCATTTAAATAAATTAGAATATCAAAATGTTATATATATATATATATATATATATATATATATATATATATATATATTACATATATATTATATAGAGTAATTATAGAGTGAAATTTTTCAAGTGTTTTTTTATGTTGATGATTATGGCTTACAGCCAAGGAAAACCCAAACGTCATTATCTCAGAAAATTAGATTTTTATTAGAGATGAGCGAACACTAAAATGTTCGAGGTTCAAAATTCGATTCGAACAGCCGCTCACTGTTCGAACGGGTTTCGAACCTCATTATAGTCTATGGGGAACATATACTCGTTAAGGGGGAAACCCAAATCCGTCTCAGGAGGGTCACCAAGTCCACTATGACACCACAGGAAATGATGCCAACACCTCTGGAATGACACTGGGACAGCAGGGGAAGCATGTCTGGGGGCATCTAACACACCAAAGACCCTCTATTACCCCAACATCACAGCCTAACAACTACATACTATACACACTCACTACAACCTCTATCAAAGTGGGAAAATACCTGGAAACCTTCTTTACTCCCCAAATGGATGGACACAAACCCTAATTTAAGCTCAACAAACAGTAACAACCACCCCTTTAAATCACGTTCCCCATGACAACCACGGATGGAATAGACAATGGGAAATCCAAAAGCCCTCACCCTTGTCATTTTGAGTGTGTGTGTGTGTGTGTGTGTGATGTGGTAAGACCTTCCAAAATTGACTTTTCTAGCCCTTAACATGAGCCCTTCCAAACAAAGTTACAGGACCTTAAGCTGAGCTACCAGCAGAGATTGAGGCCCTTGGCATGAGTAGAGCCTTGCACCAGCAGTGTTTTTGGCCCTTAGGGTGAGTTGAGCCTTGTACCAGCGTGTGTCCCTTAACATCAGGTGGGCCCTAAGTTCTGCGCTTTGCACAAAAGTTCCACATTAACTAGGCTGAATGGTACAAACCTTAGTAGGCCCGAGAACCAGGAACAGGTCTTGCAATGGCTGTCGGATAACGCTTAAAGCACATTGTCCACCAGCCAGTCAGCCTCTACCTCCTCTCCTCCTCTTACCCAACAGTCTTGTCCTCCTTCCACCCAAAATTCCCAATCTTCCCAGAACAATAACCTCAGCTGTCCCTGCTCCCCAGAGCTGTTCTCCCTTCCTTTGACTGTACCGCAATCTGCCCCTCCATTTCGCGATTCCACGGACCTAACAGACGAGTATCTGTGTCCAGATGCTCAAACACTAGAGTCTCCTCCATCTCTGGTCGATTTGGTGGCGGATGACCAGCAACCCACCCTCATCGACGACGATGAGGCGCAGTTGCTGTCAGGGCAGCCAGTTGACATGCGCATTGTGCAGGAGGAGGAGGCGAGACAGGAGTTGGAAGAGGAGGTGGTGGACGACGAGGACACCGACCCCACCTGGACAAGGCGGATGTCAAGTTGGGAAAGTAGTGTGGATGTTGAGGCAGGTGCAGCACCAAAAAGGGTAGCTAGAGGCAGACGTCAGCAGCTTAGGCGAAGCCAGGCCACACCCAGATTCTCCCAAGATGTTCCAGTTTGTACCCAGCCCCGAAAAACTCCCGCCTCGAGGGCACGTTTCTCGAAGGTGTGGAGTTTTTTCAAGGAATGCGCCGAGGACAGATATAGTGTCGTCTGCACAATTTGCCTCTCGAAATCGAGTAGGGGCTCTGAGAAGGGCAACCTGTCCACCACTTCAATGCACCATCATTTGGAATCCAAGCACTGGAATCAGTGGCAGGCAGCAACGGCAGGACAAACGTCGCCCGCCGTTCATGCCACTGCCTCTGCTCACAGTGCTGGCGATGCACTCCAGAGGACGAGCCAGGACATCACTTCATCTGCCTCCGCCACTTTGTTGACTTTCTTCCTCATCCTCCCCTGTTCCTGTCTTATCTCCTTCTCCTGCACCATCAAAGGCACCATCAGGCGCTTCTTTACAACAACCCACCATCTCTCAGACATTGGAGCGCCGGCAGAAATACACCGCTAACCACCCACCCACGCAAGCCTTGAACGCCAACATCGCTAAACTGCTGGCCCAGGAGATGTTGGCGTTCCGGCTTGTTGAAACTCCGGCCTTCCCGGACCTGATGGCAACTGTGGCACCTCGCTATGCCGTCCCTAACCGTCACAACTTCTCCCGGTGTGGCGTCCCCACCTTGCACCAGCACGTGTCACTCAACATCAGGTGGGCCCTTAGTTCTGCGCTTTGCTGCAAGATCCACTTGACCATCGACACATGGACAAGCGCCTGTGGTCAGGGATGCTGCTCATCTTTAATGCCAGGCAGGGTGAATGTGGTGGAGTCTGGTCCCGGGGTGCAAACTGGGGTACCCTATCTCCTCTCCCAGGCCAAAATTCATGGCAGTAGACTGTGAAACCCTACTACGCTGCAACCTCCACCCCAGCTACTAGCGTCACAGGCTAAAACACTGGCGTGGGGAGACGTCAGCAGGCGGTGCTGAAGCTCATCAGCTTGGGGGACAGACAGCACAGTGCCTCCGAGGTCAGGGATGCCATCCTGGCTGAGATGGCATTTTTTTTTCCCTGCTACACCTGGGGCCTGGCATATTTGCACCTGTGATAATGGACGGAACCTGGTAGCAGATGTGGAGCTTGCAAGACTCAAACACGGTCCACACATGGCCCACGTTTTCAAATTATTGGTGCAACGGTTTCTAACAACTTAACCCAATGTACCCAAGCTACTGGTTAAAGTGCGGCACTTAAGCTCCCACTTTGGCAAGTCTACAGTACCTGGAGCTAGCCGCAATACACTCCAGCAACGCCTACATCTGCCTGAAGCACCTACTGTTGTGCGAGGTCACCACACGCTCTAACCCTAGATACCATCTGTTGAGCAGGGTGTGTGAGCAGCAGAGACCTTTGATGGAGTACCATCTACAAAACCCAAGGGTTCCTCAAAGTCAGCTCCCTCACTTTCTGCACCATGAGTTTCCATGGGTGGCAGACTTATGGCTAGAGGCACAGGCATGGATAGGGGTGATGTGTAGGGGCAAAATCAGTGTGGATGTGGAGGCAAGCTAAGCAGCAAAAACTGGGGGTACAAGCAGCCGGTGGCATCATCACTGACAAGCACAGCTGTCTGTCAGCTGACAGGCTGACTTTCACCAAAATGAACAGACAATGGATAGACTCATCATATACATGTCAGTTACATGACAAATTTAGTGCACTTTGCAAGTCCAACATGGGTTGGAGATCTGCAGAGAGGAATCTCACCACCTCTTGCGGGTGCCATCATTTGGAAGGCAAGCCCTGGGCTCAGTGGGTGAGAGCAAGCGCAGGATAATCGTCGTTTGGCCTTGCGGCCACTGCCTCTCCCACTGTTGACAGGGCTGGCACTGCAGTCCAGACCAGCAGCCAGGACACCTCCACATCTGCCTCTGACACTTTGGGGAGTTCACCCTCATCCTCCCCTTTTCCTGCCACATCTCCTTTTGCCCGCGCCATCATGCGCCTCTTCCCAGCAACTCCCCATCTCCCAGGCCTTTCATTTCATGCTAAAGTACAGCGCAACCCACCCACATGCCCAAGGCTTCAACGGCCTCATCTCAAAAAATCTGGCCCAGGAGATGTTGGAGTCCCGGCTGGGGGACACTCTGCCCTTTTTGGGCAGAGTGTCTACTGCGCCACCTCACTGTGCCGTCCACACCAGCACTTTCCCCCAAACATGAGGCGGTCCCTAAATTCAGCGCTTAGCCCAAAAGTTCCATGTGACCAGCTACGAATGGACAAGTGCATGCGGACAGGGACGCTACCTTTCAATTTTGGCACAGTGGTTGAATGTAGTTGAGGCGTGGATCGGGTCGCAAAATGTGGTGGCCTGACTTGTCTCCCCACACAACATTCCTGGGAGGAGGGCTGAAACACCACCCTCCTCCGCTGTTAGATTGACCCCAGCTACGAGCTGGAAACGCTGCAACACTGGTGTGGGGAGACGTCAGCAGGCTGTGCTGAAGCTCATCAGCTTGGGGGACGGACAGCACGCTGCCTCTGAGGTCAGGGATGCCATCCTGGATGAGATGGCAATATTTTTTTTTTATCCCCGCTGCCCCTGGGGCCAGGCTTTTTTTGTCTTTTTGGAGGGCTCTGGAGCTTGCCAGCCTCCGACACGTTCCATGCCTGGCCCACGTGTTCAATGTCGTGGTGCAACGATTTTTCAAATCATACCCCAAATTAGCTGAGCTAAGGGTGAAAGTGCGGCGCTTGGACACCCACTTTCACAAGTCTACAGTAGCCGCTGCTAGCCTACAAACACTCCAGCAAGGCCTACATCTATCCAAACACAGGCTGTTGTCCGTCATTTACACACGCTGAAACCCTACAATACCATATCTTGAGCAGGGTGTGTGAGCTGCACAGACCTTTCATGGAATACCGTCTACAAAACCCAAAGGTTGCTCAAAGTCAGCTCCCTCACTTTCTGCACCATGAGTTTTCATGGGTGGCAGAGTTATGGCTAGAGGCACAGGCATGGATAGGGGTAATGTGTAGGGGCAAAAGCAGTGTGGATGTGGAGGCAAGCTAAGCATAAAAAACTGGAGGTAAAAGCAGAGGCATGGACTGGGGTGATGTCTAGGGGCAAAAGCAGTGTGCATGTGGAGGGAAGCTAAATCAACAAAAAAAGCTGGGGAAAAGCACAGGCATAAACTGGGGTGATGTTTAAGGGCGCAAGCATTGTCGATGTGGAGGGAAGCTAAGCATAAAAAACTGGGGGTAAAAGCAGAGGCATGGACTGGGGTGATGTCTAGGGGCAAAAGCAGTGTGGATGTGGAGGAAAGCAAAGCAGAGAAAATGGTGGCTAGAGGCAAAGGGATGTCCATAGGCAGCAAGGGCAAATATGCAAAACTCTCCCGTTTCAAGAATTTTCCTGACTTGTCTCCCCACACAACATTCCTGGGAGGAGGGCTGAAACACCACCCTCCTCCTCCTCCGCTGTTAGATTGACCCCAGCTACGAGCTGGAAACGCTGCAACACTGGTGTGGGGAGACGTCAGCAGGCCGTGCTGAAGCTCATCAGCTTGGGGGCCAGACAGCACACTGCCTACAAAGTGAGTCATGCCATCCTCGATGACACGGCAATGTGGTTTTTGCCACTGCACCTGGGCCCAGGTATTTGTCATGTGTGATAATGGCCGTAACCTGGGATCGGCTCTGTAGCTTGGCAGCCTGCAACATATTCCATGCCTGGGCCACGTTTTTAACTCATTGCTGCTAATCTTTTTAAAAAGGTACCCCAATGTTCCTGAGCTACTGGTGAAAGTGTGGCGCTTGTGCGGATAGTTTTTAAAGTCTATAGTTGCCGCTGCTAGCCTCTATGCACTCCTACAACGCCTGTACCTGCTCGAACAACGGCTGTTGTGCGACGTCTCCACACTGCTGGCACTAAACATATCATCTGTTGAGCAGAGTGTGTGAGCAGCACAGACCTTTGATGGAGTTCCAACTCCAAAACCCTCGGGTTCGTCAAAGTCAACTCCCTCAGTTGCTCAACCATGAGTGGCCATGGGTGGCAGACTTATGTGAAATCCCATCCCATCCATTGCACTGGGCACGAAACATTAGCATGCGCTCATCACAACTGCGGATATGGCAGCTGCGTTAAGCAGGGTGCAGGGTACAACACAGACCAGGCCCGAGCACCAGGAACAGGTGTTATAAATACTGCAGCATCCACCATTTCCTTCCAATTTTGGGGTTTTGGACCCGCCACCGACTTTTCTGGACCTCAGTGGGGATCATGAGACACAGTTGCCATCAGGGCAAGCTGTGGTCATGTGCGGTTTGCAGTAGGGGACAGTGCGCAATTGGAAGAGGAGTTGGTGGATGACGAGGCCACCGACCCCACATGGACAGGGGTGATGTCTAGGGGCTAAAGCAGTGTAGATGTAGAGGGAAGCTAAATCAACAAAAAACCTGGGTAGAAGCAAAGGCATAAACTGGGGTGATGTTTAGGGGCTAAAGCAGTGTAGATGTGGAGGGAAGCTAAATCAACAAAAAACCTGGGTAGAAGCAAAGGCATAAACTGGGGTGATGTTTAGGGGCTAAAGCAGTGTAGATGTGGAGGGAAGCTAAGCAGCAAAAACAGTGGGTAGAAGCAAAGGCATGCAAAACTCTACCCTGTTGGAAGACTTATTCCTAGGTCTGGGACACGTTAATGGCCCCCCTGGACAAATTACTGCCACTCAGGGGCCTAGCGTCACCAGGAAGGACAAGTATAGTCGCATGTTGTGGGAATACCTGGCCGACCCCAGCTCTGTCCTCTCCGATCCCTATGTGCTCTGTGCACTTATTTTCTCATCTTTTTTTCTGCACTGCACATCTCTTGCCTACTTCTTTTTGGCCTGCACCATCATGCGCCTCTTCCCAGCCACTCCCCATCTCCCAGGCATTTCATTGCAGGCAAAAGTACAACACAACCATCCCCATGCCCAAGCCTTTAACAGCCTCATCGATAAACTGCTGGCCCTGGAGATGTTGGTGTTTGTTTATGCTTCTGGATACCCAGGCCTTCCGTCAGCAATGGCAGCTGGGGCACCTCCCTATGCTGGGCCTAGCCATTACTACTTCTCTTGGTGTGCTGTCCCTGCCTCGCACCTGCATGTGTCCCATAACATCAGTCGGGCCCAGAGCTCTGTGCTTTGCTGCAAGGTCCACTTGACCACCGACACATGGACAAGCGCCTGTGGTCAGGGATGCTGCAGTGCTTATCGTTAAGGACAGGCAGGGTGAATGTGGTGGAGTCTGGTCCCCGGGTGCAAACTGGGGTGGCCTATCTCCTCTCCCAGGCCAAAATTCATGACAGGAGTAGACTGAAACCCTACTACGCTGCAACCTCCACCCCAGCTACTAGCGACAGACAGCACAGTACCTCCGAGGTCAGGGATGCCATCCTGGCTGAGATGGCAATGTTTTTTTCCCTGCTACACCTGGGGCCTGACATTTTTGCGCCTGTGATAATGGCTGGAACCTGGTAGCAGATCTGGAGCTTGCCAGACTCAAAAACGGTCCACACATGACCCACGTTTTCAACTTGTTGGTGCCATGTTTCTTTGAAACCTACACCATTGTGCCTGATATACAGGTCAAAGTGTGGCCATTTTCATAAGTGAGAACTAGCCTCTGCTAGGCAGAAAACATTCAGAGCACACTCCTCTCATCTTCGCACCATTGGCTGGCGGAGGAAGACGAGGGGGTTGGAGTGGCATCTGATGTCCCTGTCCCACACGAGGCTAGAGGGTGCACTTCAGTGCATCCCATTGCTTCACCACAAATGGTGTGAAGGGGAGTGGAAAATGGAGGAAATGGAGAGTGACCCTTACAGTTGGGGCCAGCAAAGGCATGCCAAGTAACACACTGGCACACATGGCTGACTTCATGTTGGGTTGCTTTTCAAGAGTCTAACGCATACTTCACATCATGGAGAACAAATAATACTGGATTTTTACAAGCCTCGAACCACGGTCTAGGTCTAATGTCTGTTCCTTTCTTATATTAGGGGAGAGGGGAAAAAAATTACTTCAGTGATGCGTTTAGCGTACATAGACTGACTATTAATGTGTATCCCACTTAGTGTTGTTAGGGTTACACACTGTCACAACCTGGCTAAAGCTTCTATAGCTGTTAATAAAGTCAACATAACTTTACAGTATCCAAAAAGACAGCTGGTACCGACAGAGAGCAAGACAAATGTCAACAAAAGCTGTGAGCTCTGAACACCCACAGTGACTTTGGCGTCATGATTATAAGGGAGCGGGTGGTAATAAATAACTTGGCAGTGCCTAAAACCCAACAAGCTTATACAACTATATTTACATTAAGATACACAAATGACACTTTTTAGTAGCATGTCATGAGACAAGCTGATAAGATCTTCCTTTGTGCAGTGCTATTTGAAAGTTAAACGCTGCCTTTATTTTATTTCAGGAGAAGGTGCAGACAGATTAGATTTAGAACATGTTGTCTTCATTGTCAAAATTCTCTATATAGGTAATGTGTTTTTCGGGCCGAGCTGTCTGGGAACGAGCTGGTGCAGCACTGACAACCTGGGTGAATATGGCAAGAGCCTGAGATGTAGGGTGAATGTATCCCCAAATTATTTGGGGAATTTCCACTCAGAAACTGGCACTATATGGCAGTAGCAAAAATTGTGGTGCACGTAACCCCAATATATTCTTTGAATTCCCAGTCAGACAATGGCAGTATACACCAGTAGCAAAAAATTGTGGGTGCACGTAACCCCAATATATTCTTTGAATTCCCAGTCAATGGCAGTATATACCAGTAGCAAAAATTGTGGGTGCACGTAACCCCAATATATTCTTTGAATTCCCAGTCAGACAATGGCAGTATATACCAGTAGCAAAATTTGTGGGTGCACGTAAAACCAATATATTCTTTGAATTCCCAGTCAGACAATGGCAGTATATACCAGTAGCAAAAATTGTGGGTGCACGTAACCCCAATATATTCTTTGAATTCCCAGTCAGACAATGGCAGTATATACCAGTAGCAAAAATTGTGGGTGCACGTAACCCCAATATATTCTTTGAATTCCCAGTCAGACAATGGCAGTATATACCAGTAGCAAAAATAGTGGGTGTATATAGCCCCAATTCTATTGCTAGGGGACTTCCAGTGTATTTCTGGGGTGAAGGTGGGGGGCACATCGTTGGAACGTGGATCGGGGGTATATATAGGGTATACGGGAATAACTGTCAGTGTATTCCATTCAGGATGCTGGAAAAGCTGGGTTGCGGCGATTGCGCCCGTCAGTGCCACGTTAGACTGACAAGCTTCTCCCTGGAATTTAGCTCTTACAAGAGCTGTTGGTTATCGTCTGCTTCCTATCCTATTCTACCCCTGCCTACCAGAATCTAACCCCTAGCTAACTGGACGGAAACCTCCGTCCCCGGTGAATTGCAAGCTCAGAATGACGCGAAGCTGGGCGTCGCTGTTCTTTTAAATCAGAGGTCACATGTTTTCGGCAGCCAATGGGTTTTTCCTACTTTTTTCAACGTCACCGGTGTCGTAGTTCCTGTCCCACCTACCCTGTGCTGTTATTGGAGCAAAAAAGGCGCCAGGGAAGGTGGGAGGGGAATCGAGTAATGGCGCACTTTACCACGCGGTGTTCGATTCGATTCGAACATGGCGAACAGCCTAATATCCGATCGAACATGTGTTCGATAGAACACTGTTTGCTCATCTCTAATTATTATGCAAGACCAACTGTAAAAAAGAAAATTAAACACAAAAACATTGGGCAAATGAAAAGTATGTACAGTAAATTCATAGATTCTCTATTGTGGTTATTAAACCAGGTCTTGGTATTTTTGTCAGTGTGGATAGGTACCAAGTCCTGTTGGAAAATAAAATTTTCATCTCCAAAAAGCGGTAGAGGTCGGTAGAGGGAAGCATGCAGTGCTCTAGAATTTCTTGGTAGACGGCTGTGCTGACTTTGGTTTTAGTGGCTTGACTATGGAATGCAACACTTGTAGCCCATGTCCTGTGCAGCAGCTACTGGAAAATTGCAAAAGTTAAAATGGTCGGAGTTTTTGGGTACAGTAGATGCTGGATGATGGGAAAGAGGAGGGGGTGTTTTGGCTGCCTGTCTGCCCCTTCCCTGAGCTTGAGGACTGGGTTTCTCCCCCCTCACTTGGAATTCATCCTCACTGAATCTAAGTTATCTGCAGTGCTCCTATTATAACCCCTTCCCGACGGAATAAGAGCACTGCAGATACCCTATATTCAGCCTGGCTGTAATCAGGCTGAATCCCAAGTGGGGGAAAAAAAAAACCAGTCTCAGGGAAGGGGCAGTTAGACAACTTTTTTTTTTCCTGCTATGGCGTTTACCGTACAGGAAAAATATTTTTATAGATTTGTAGAACGGGTGTTTTTGGACACAGGGATACCTAATGTGTAGGTGTTTCACAGTATTAGTTATTAATTATATGTGTTCTAGGGAAAGGGGGGTGATTTGAATTTTTAATACTTATTTTTTATTTTTATTTTTTAAATTTTTTTGGGCATTTATTAGGCCCCCAAGGGGTCTTGAACCCCAGGGGGTCTTATCACTAATGCAATGCTAATGCATTGCAAAAATCGTCATTTCTTTTGCAGGCTGCATAGAGCAGCCTGCAAAAGAAAAGCACTGCAGGCTGGGGAGCCTTTACAGAAGCACTGAGGGGAATCCCTGGCAGGAGCGCTGAGGGGCGGACCTGAATGAGAACCTCGGCCTGGCGGCCGGCCGCAGTTCCCCTTCAGGTCCAGCCTCAATGCTTCTGACGGCGGCAGGGGATCTCCCTCAGCGCTTCAGGACCGCCCTCGAGAGAGCGGTCGCGCCCGCTCCCTCCTCTCTCCAGGGGCATGATGGCGCCTGCCGCTTTCCTGCAGCGGTTCCCCTTGGAGTCTTCAAGTACTACCCGTGGAGGGCATCTCTGCTGTATCTCTTACAGCGGAGATGCCGGAGCTCATGAACAGAGTGGCGCCATTATAGCTACAGACCCGGCATACAGACACCAGGGTTTCTGGCAGGAGCATGGCAATGCAGTTTATTTCAAACTGCAGAAGTTCTTACGGTACTTCTGCTAGCAGGCCCAGAACATAGATACACACGAGGTGCAGGCCTGAGGTTATGTGGCCACGTCACCCCACATGTGATAGAGCAGTGCGGGGGAGGCGAGGTCTGCGCTCCTGGAAGGAGCGTGGGGCAATGCTGCGGCCCGGCACCCCTCCCGGTATCTGTATGCTGGGTCCGGATGCCAGGTCTGTAACTATGATATTGCTGTAATGACTTGAGTATAAGCCAAGGCAGACTTTTTCAGCACAAAAACTGTGCAACTCTGCTTATACGGTAATACAAATGCCTTTGTTGGTGATGACAGCTTCACGACACCTCCTGTATGGAGAAACTAGTCATGTATTGTTCAGGTTTGATTTTGGCCCATTCTTCTAGACAAACACTCTTCAAATCCTTAATGTTAGTAGGGTTCTTTCTATGAACTCTGAGCTTTAGTTCTGTGAATGATACCACCTAACCAAAGCCACTTTGCACACCTTGCGATCAGCCTTTTTTCTTACTCTCCACTCATGCCCCGAGAGTGTGCCTTATAGGATTATATGAAACAAGCTTTCTAAATTTTATATAATTTTTTTTTTTTTTTAATTTATTAACCATGAATGGGTTGGCGCCAGTCACTTAACATATTCAAAAATATATATCATGGGAGACAAGCAAATACAGATAAAAAGCATAATACAATACATAAAAAATGGGGATAATGATGGAAAGAAAACAATACAAATCTCTGAAGCCCCCCCCAACCAGGAGGATCAGTTAAAGAGCACGTGGTTGCTCACATGATGTCCAGAAACAAAGAGACCCTCCCCCCACAGGTGATGCCAGATAACTCTTTCAGTCTCCTCCCAGGGTGATGCCATGGGGATCCCGCCCTCCATCTTGGAACCAAATAACTATGCAGAGTCATAATTCCTCGCTAGATGATCATAGGGTGCGCTACAATGCTCTACGGGAAACCCCTGTGGAGATAACCAGATTAGCACTTGTGTATAAGTGCCTCTCTGAAAAACAAAGGGTTTGATTAAACCAGTAATACTGATTTCCTGTGATCAAGAGAACATCATATTACACAGAAGAAAACTGATCTCTGATCATCACAAGTTCCTTTAATAGATTTTTCTATTGGGTTCAGGTCATGTGATTGGCTGGGCCCTTCTTTGAACCCAATTGTGAGTTTGGGATCATTGTCTTACTCAAATGTCCTCCCTTGTTTCATCTTCATCATCCTGATAGTTGGCAGGTGGTAGCATGATGTTCCCACCTCTAAACTTCACTGTTACTATGGTGTTTTGGGGGTAATATGCAATGTCATTTGGTCTACATACATGGTGTGCATTATAGCATCCACAGATTTAAAATTTGGTCTCATCTGAGCAGACTATATTTTCCCAGTATTTCCCAGGCTTGCCTTTAAATGCACTTGAACATGAGCTTTCATACAGGCCATGGAGATTGACTGTATTACTTAATGTTTTCTTTTTTGTTGAAACAATGGTATCTTTCTGTAGATAAGAACAGGTGGTCCTT
Organism: Leptodactylus fuscus; assembly: GCF_031893055.1. Classification (NCBI taxonomy): domain Eukaryota; kingdom Metazoa; phylum Chordata; class Amphibia; order Anura; family Leptodactylidae; genus Leptodactylus; species Leptodactylus fuscus. The sequence goes on along the minus strand of NC_134267.1, from coordinate 58,728,190 downwards.
GGCTCCTAAAAAAACTGGAATAATTCTTTTCACTCTTCTAAAATCCTGCGGGGAGCACCTGGTCATGGCTGGTTTATGGTGATATGATGTTCTTCCCTCTTCTGGATGACCCCAAAAGTGCTCACTGGTAGTATAGTATATATTTTCCTTATGGCACTTATAATAGAGTTTCATTGCTTGCAAATAAGAATTGAATGGAGACTACAACAGTAACTCCCATGAACATGAAGCAGCCCTGACCTGAGGCACCCAATAAAAATGGGCCCCAATATCAGGTTAATAGTCATGTAAGAAGAGTAATTGGAATATACAGTTTACGCCTTACCATCTTTGCCCTCTGGGGAAATATAAGATTCAAGTCCCAACCCACACCCTGCCAGAACACCTGTTTTAGGGTTTCAGTCAACATAGTCGCTTTAGAATAGTTTAGAAATTCTTTAGTAACTAATGCCATCAGTAGGTCTTGGAACACTAAGATTTCTAAGGTCTTGAGACAGCTCACTGATATTACTCTTCATGAGATGTTTCTTGTGTGGCACCTTAGTAATGAGACACCTTCTTATAGGCCATCAGTTGAACCAGCTGATATTTGTCACTAAGTGTCAGGATTGCTTTCTAATTCCTGATTTCAGCTGGTGTCAAGACTTTCCATGGCTTTTTGCACCTTTTTCTTCATGTGTTCAGTACTTTTTCCCAGTGTCATTTCTCATGATTATACATAATTTATTGATACCTATGAGAATTTCATGTAAATACCACATTTAGAAATATATTTACTTAGAAAATTGGTGATGCGTTCACTACTTATTTCACCTGCTCCGTGTGCGTATATATATATATATATATATATATATATATATATATATATATATATATATATATATATACCCCCGTATTTTTCGGACTATAAGATGCACTTTTTTCCCCCCAAATTTGGAGGGAAAAGAAGGGTGCATCTTATAGTCCGAATGTGGCGCCTGGCATCCACTGTAATAGAGAGACGGATGCCGGCAAGGGATAGACGCCGGGGCCTGAGACATCGCTGCTCTCCTCTGCCCTGCATGAAGCCAGCAGTGGCAGCGGCGATGCTATTCCGCTCCTCCGTCCCCCCGCCGCTGGCTTCATGCAGGGCAGAGGAGCGTAGCGATGTCTCAGGCCCCGGCACCTGTGCCAGCGTCTATCCCTCGCCGGCATCCGCCTCTCTAGATATCGCAGGAGCCGACCTGTTCTGGTGACAGCAGGGAGCCTAATGAGGCTCCCAGGCCTGTCACTGCTATATTAGTATTGTGGGGCTGGGTCTACGACCAGCCGGAATACTAATATACAGAATGTCCCACAGACGGCAATACAGTTGCAATCAAGTGACCGCAGGTTCAACCCCCCGGGGGGGAATAAAATAGTAAAAAAAAAAAAAAAAAAAAGCTTTAAAACTATATAATAAAAATATGAAATAAATAAAAGTTCTAAATCACCTCCTGTCCCTAGACTATATATATATAAAAGTAGAAAATTATATATCAAACCACCGGGTTTTTTTTCAATACAAGGTGATCTAAGCAATAGATATTCCCCAAAATGGTATAACTAAAAAGTACTTCTGACCCCGCAAAAAAAAAACACTCTATGCATCCCCGTACAGCTGCAGGGTCACCTGTCAATGTGGCCTTGCAGCTGTTGCAAAACTACAACTCCCATATATTAAATATTTTACCATTTTTTGCTTCAAAATTTTTTTCCCCTATTTTCCTCCTCTAAAACCTAAAACCGTCTTATAGTCCAAAAATACGGTATAATATATATATACATATATATATATATATATATATATATATATATGTATAATTATTAGTAGTAAACAGACTGCTACTGGTTAAGATTAATTTGCAAGTTCCAGAATTTTCTAGCGATACCTACCTTATCTACACTTTGCCGTTAGTGAAAATACGGACCATTAACAGGTCAGCCTAAAAATCTACAGCTTAATAAACACATGAAATGCTGTCAGGACATATTTGAATAGTTTATTTGCCCGATAGAGCCCTTCAGCATAATCACACATTCTTATACACATACATATGAACATTTCGCCTTGAAACATTAATTTATAATACTTTTTTTTTTTTTTTTTTTTTTGCTGCCCCGACAACCAGAACATTGTTGCTTTGCAAATATTTTACCAGGGCACTGTGGCAGCAAAGGAATCAATGTTGTCAAACAGGTTTTGTAAAGTTGTTTTTCTTTTATTTACAAAAATAAGCAATGGCCTATGTATACTCTTTTAAGATCATTTTAGTTCAATTACATGAATGTAAAGTAAATCTACACTGTCTAATACATAGCAGTGTTTTTATAACGATTTCTGTTGAAGTGAAATTGGATTGACATTGAATTACACCTTGTGATAGTGAATCTTAATTGAAAATGATATCCCTGTATTCACTTCTTAGAAGAGCTTTAGGCGGACTCAATGACAACATAGTCCTCCAGTGTAAATGTCAAGTGGTTTCTCTGATGCTCCGGAGATCTCTCCAGTGATTCCGTTCAAGCATGTACTTCTCAAAAATAAAGAATGCTATATCCTGTTTTAGTCGTAACCTTACTACTATTAAAATCACGTAAATACCTTGTTGTTCGTCTCTAAGTGCTGTCATTTATGTCAAGAATACATCTGAGACATTACAGCAAATAGTGTCGTTGCAGAAGCATCTTGTGGGACAAAACTATGGACGTGAATTATCCATCATGTGTTATTATATTATTCCATAGTCAGAGTTTGTTATATTAATTTTCAAAACTAAAATATTCTTGTGGAATGATATAGGGGAAGTAAAATGTCTAAGAATAGCTTTCAACTATTTTTAACTTTGTTTTATTTAATATCTGCATTATTCTCCATTATCTCCTCTTATTAGCATGCCATTATTTTCTCGCCAGTGTGTAAAGCAACGAAGAAGAAAAATAAATATATAGATCATTTCATGTACCTGTTCTTATCTATATGTTGTAGTATATTAGTGTTGATGTAATACAGGCTTGGAAAAAAATATTTGTTTAAAAAGTCACTTTTTACCCAATTGGTGTACACAATCAGAATAGGAAAATGGTGCAAGAAATATTAAACCAACTATTCATCAAGTGCTAATTTTTTTTTTGGTGTAGGATTAGTTATTAGTTACTATTGTGGTTTCACTCAACAATGTACTGCATGACGTGGTGACCAATAGAAAGAAGCAGGACTTAAATATTCTGAAAATTCACCAATTTATCAAAGTGGCTTCCAATAGTTAAACTTCATGATAGGAAAAAGTTCCACTGAACATGTATACTCAAGATGGTAATTCACCAAGGTGCCATTGTTCTTATTTATTGTATAGAGAATAAACTCTTATTATGGTATAGAATTATTGCCTTTAAGAAACTACTTGAATAATTGGTTTAACATATATTTGTAAAACATGTCAAGTTTATGACTTGGATTAATTTTATAACCTACACAGATAAAGATTGTGGGATTTTTCTATACAAATTAGTATTTCATGGCTTACCAATACACCCTTCTTCCTACAAACACGCAATGTACATTTTACAGTAGGTTTAGGATTTCATTTAACGTCACAAATTCTCAGCACAGGATTAGTTTACAAACTAAAAGAGTGGGCATATTTATCGAAATGTCCAAGGCCTCCTGTATATCATGTTCAGAAGGTCCATTCGAATGTCCATCTTTTTGGACAAAATGTTGATCAGATCACAGCAATATTGTGGACTCTCTCTCTACTCCTTTCTATCACAAAACGTTCCTTCTTTGATTTAAAAAGACATAAGACACTTCTTGTAAACTGTGCCAGAAAGCTAAACAGAAAAACTAGACGTTATGACCACAGCATCTTATCACCTGGGCTTTCAATTGTTCTATACTGTTCTGGAAAACTAATAAAGAGCACGATAATAGATTGCTATGGACAGCTAAGCCAAGCTTTCTGTTAGACTGTTTGATAGACGTGGCTCAGCGTGCCAGAGTGAGGTCAATGTAATAAACTGATGTGAAGATCGGAAAAAAAAAAAAACCCTGAATGGTTAACTTGATTTCGATTTTTTACTTCAATTCCACAAAATTCGAGATATTTCCAATAAAATAACTAAGGGCACTAATAGTGCTTAAAGGGGTAGTACCATTAAGGACACTTATCCCCTGCCCACAGGACCAGAGAAAATAATCAGACTAATGAAGAGATGGGATGACAAAGTCCCTCAAAAGCCTCCTTGTGAATGGAGTGCCAGTGTGCGTGCCCAACCGGAGCCCTAATCCTTCTATGGAACTGTGGGTGCTAGGGGAGAACACAGTGCTGGAAACCTGGAACATCCTGTTCCCTCGGTCAGGCCCCCAGTAATCGGACAATTAAAGTATCCATAACGACAATCCCTGAAAGCACCAACTGAACTGTATAGCTTCAATAATATACAATAGGAGGCATAAAGTTCCATTCTTACCCAGATCTGCTGATCTTAAACGTTATTATAAAATAGAAAACACACACAATTCTTCCATCATTCTCTTACCGAACCCTGACTTTAGAAACCGTAGCTGTAACTGTTTAACGTGTAGGTATTTTGTCTGCATCTTATTACTGTTCAACAGCAATTTACAAACTGCAGATGTTTTCTTAGATACTGCAGATATGAATGTTGCAAATGAATGGACAAAAAAGTCATTGTGTCTTGTAACCTTTTATAACATGGCACTCACATGGATTATTAAATTAAAAAAAATAATCTTGATTTGCTGATCAAAATACACATTTGTTTAAACGTTTTATTACACTTTTGATCCATTTCACAGTTAATATCTATTTACAAGTTCTTTGATTGTTTAACTTTGAGGCAGCAGATAGTTACACACCCACAGAAATTGAAAATGGCACACTGTCTTAAAACTGGCTAGTGATGAATGACTACTTATCTACATTATTCTTCATCAGATAAAGACACTAGATGTGGAAAACAAAAAAAGTGATCTAATAAAATAGAGGAAATGCAGACGATTGCCATTAGTGCGCACTATAGTCCAGCACAAGCAAACCACATTAGATGACACTTCATTTTGATGAAACAGATCTCTCAGCCACTACAACAATAGACTAGGAACAGTGGCTCCATATACTCAATAACCAAGTTTACAGCATCCATCCAAGGACATTGTCAGGCATCAGCCATGGTAATAAGACCGATAACTGACCCTGATCCCCGACTTTAACATGTGACTCCAGAATTTCTGATGTTCATCATTATAAGAAGAAGCATGTCATGGATCAGATTCAGTATTGAGTCCTACTGCAAATTCACTTCCGATACTGGTTGAGAATATCTTAAAATGGTCACCATTCAAGTCTAATTTTACCTACAGCCAGTCACAAACATAATATGAACAGCCAATTTGAAAGTCTCTTTGTCCACTCAAACTTTCCAGAGTTTCAGCATTAAAAACCATTAAATAGTTTCTTAAGAAACGTGTGCACTTTTAATACATTTCTTTCTATTGACATAGAATTGCTTATGTACAAGCACATACACTTAATAATGCCCAAACCTCAAGGGACATACACATGAGAAAATAGAAAAAGCAATTGATAAGCATTTCTTCAAGAGATGATAAATTCATGACAGACAGGAAAATAAAGCTTTGATAAAAAGTCAGCAGCAATCTTAAATCACTTTAATATTATGGCTGGGATTCATGAAGAGTTGGTCTGGAAAACTAGTCTACACGTTGGCAGTCAGGGATCCTCACTGGCATTCATTAAAGTTACATAATCTACTGAGAAATCTAAGGACAAAGAAGAATTGAACTCATTGACAATGTTGTTTTCATGAAAAGGAGATGACATTAGGCATCTATTATTCATTAGGAGGATCAATCACTAATAACACAACTAGAGAGATCAAGTATTCTTTGGTTATTACCACGACAGACTCATAACCAGAGTTTAAGTTCCCATATTTTGAAGACAATAGAGAAAAACCTGGCCTTCCAATGACAACTATGACATACACATATAATCATAAAAGTTCAATATGTTATCACAACTGTATATTTATCAAATACAATTGTGGCAGAGAGGGGAACATTTTACTGTAGTCTGTATTTTCCACACACAGTGATAGATAACTCATATTATACATTACCAAATAAAATGGGAAAGTTTATCAGGTAAAAGCTGTTGCCCCTAGTCCAATCGCTCTTTCGGATGTGGTAATGCCAGTCTCGATCGGGTTATGCCGAGGAAAGAGATTTCCATTTTGGAACGTTGCATAAAGAGTGGTCCTGTGAAGTTACTTATGTGATATCTTAGTAAACCTACATATTATGTGACGTTATTGTCCTCCTTGCAGAATATGCCACCCCTTAGCTCTTCATATATTTTCTTTTAAATCTATTAAATTATGCATGTTTATAAAAAAATACACTCGAATATAAAATAAAAAATAAAATCTTCAGTAATATATTCTGCATGGATTGCAACATTCTTCGAACAAAGCAACAAAAACTAATTTTAGGAAAATGAAGAAAACACTATACTATGTGCAATCTGCATTACAGGCAGTATATGGATGCACCATTCATTTTGACTCTAGGTTAATTTTTTTTTTTTTAAACTTTTACATTTACAGCAAACAAAAAACATTAGATGACCATATTTCTTTATCTGGTTTCTGTATCCTGTTCTTACAAGAATATACCTTGCCGTGGTGTTTTTTTATTTGCAGAAACTCTTGGTATAGTCTGAAGTATAGCTTACTCAATACATTGTTTCTCTTCTCTGTGAGGGGTCTCTCCTTTAGTTTATATTAACTACATTATTTAATATCTGAAAAGACTGAAGGCTAGGTTATGATTGATACAATAAATCAATACTTAGTAGCTTCATTTAAAGGGGTATTCCCATCTCAAGGATCATATTCAGACTTGTAACTTAAGCCGACGTGTTTTACCCAACACATTGCTTTATCTATCTTGCTCTGTGAGGGGCGGTTCACACTTGCGCCTGGTGTCCGGTTTGTGTACTTCGTCAGGTTTCCGTCTTCAGCCCCAGCGAAACTGAACAGGGGATGGAAACCTGGCGGTCAGTTTTAAAACCCATTCACTTGAACGAGTTTATAAAGGTGACCGCCTGCTGCCTGTTCACAAGGAAACCGTTTTTTTCAGCCGAACAGAAAGTCTAGTCTTGCATGTCCGACTTTGTGTCTGGCTAAAACTCCCCCCCAAAAAAAACTTTCCCCAGGGACAGGCCGCAGTCTGTGACCTTTACAAACCCATTCACTTTTACTAACCCATTCAAACCGACCCTGTCCAGTTTCACCGGGGCTGAAGACAGAAACCTGACAAAATACACAAACTGGACACAGGGCGCAAGTGTGAACCACCCCTTAGCTAGACACAACAAAATCTCTCTCCTCAGTATTTTACAAACGACTGCCTAGGTTACAGACCTGCTGTCTGCTTGTTCTGGTGAATCATTCCCTATTCCCAGCCATCTATATTCTCTTCTCCCTTTATCAGCATATAGATTTCAGTTTTTGGCCTTGATCAGGGCTAGTCAAGTTTCTTGGAGCAGTGTTATCACTACATGTAAATCCACAGATAACGCTGCCATTTACAGCACATGCTCTGTGAAAGAATGAGTTGAAAAGCACAAAGCGGAGGGGAGAGGAGACAAGAGGGCAGCTGAAACTCTGAGATGAGAAAACCCCCTTCAAGTCATGATTGCAGATACTGTCTACATTGGGCCTAATAGATGGACACTTGAAATGTGGCTATAAGCATTTGACTCAAGTAGGTTTATGGTTGAGTAGTCATTATGCTGACACAGCCATAAATATTTTCAGCCATATTATTTCAGTCTTATAACCTGGCCATAAATGTTTTGCGGCACTAGGTGGAGGATCAACTATCTTCCACTGGGAGTGTTCCTTCAAAGAAAGATTGTTCATGTAGCAGCAGACTGTATTAGACATTGTTAATGACTAGTAACTATAAAAAGACTAAACATTGCACACATCTTTTTGGATGATGACATGTCCGTCACCAGTCAGCTGAAATGTAGGATCATTGCTACATTTCACACAATGAATGATAATTATGATTGAAATTATTTGTTTTGTTTTTCATTTTAGTCCAAGGTGCAATGCCACCGTCACACAAACATTTGGAGACAGCATTTTTAAAAAAAAAATATTAAGAAACTTAAAACCGGCATTGATAAATAACTGATCTAAGGGATAGAGCTTCTGTGGCAGAGTGAAGGGACAGATATTGTGCAGACCTTATGACCAATAAGCTGTGAGGGCTCACATTCTTACATATGGGTCCACAGAGATAGAGCTCCAGGTTGGCCCTTTATTCCACTTGCAAAGCTGTCCATGAAGCAGGTTACCCTAAATCTGTGACTACCTAATCTTGGCCCTGCCCCTTATCACCAAGTGATAAAGTTGGTGTGAAGAATACGTAGAACCCACACAACCATGAACCCCAAGTAATCCTATCATCGGGTACAGGATCTTTTAGGGACATCTGTACTGTTTTTTGTTTCATATAACTATTTGTATTCTATTAAAAAACAAAGAAAAACAACAGACTGCATATTGTATATTGTTACTGTCTCACCATACATATATCTCATGCACAAGTGATACGAACAGAAGGTAAACCTGGAATCTTCATAGGCTAAACCAATACTAAACAGTTTAAGCCGGAAAGATTGTATTTTACAGGGAGCTGTAGTAACTTACATACTAATAATAACCTTAACTAAGTATATGTAACCAGGAATAAGAGCAATGTTATGTCATGTATGTGCTGCACTACTTTATTTCAGGGTATCTATGTCACAATGTGTTAAAAGGTTAACAGTAAAGTTTATCATTATACCCAATCATTTTACTTAGATTAAAGTGTACAACAGTCAACAAATAAGAATCTAAGGAAAGCACATGTAACACATCAATGCCATCCTAAATAATCTATATACCGTAATCATAACCCATACTTATTGTATAGGGTGCATGATATCTCCATATTTTATTTTTTTTTGCAATGAATGATAAATATGTGCTCAATGATTTTGCCATCAAAATACAGGTGAAAAAAAATGTTCTTTGTTACAGAATCATTTGATTCACACACTATATGATTTGTAGAATATGCATCGCTTAGACTTCAGCAGAGCGAGCGAATGAAAAGTCAGCAATGTGAACAAATATCTGAAAGTAATAAATAAAAATGTGTATATAGTCTACAAGTATTTTCAAGTTTTGTGTTTCAGTGCACGTTGATATAAATATAGAGGTATGGCTCCTAAACGAATAAATAAAACCTGGGAATTAAACATGTGATTTGCTCCTGTACTACTTAAAGGGGTTGTAGTATTGAGTTAGAAAAGCAGTGCAACTCTTATCCATTAGTTTTGCTTAATATTAAACAAAACCCAATAATACATTGTATTGAGCACCACACAAGTCATGTCCTGAGTGGCGCCGTTTGTAGCAGAGATGCTCACACAACCCTTTAAGTCTAGAAGCTAATTTCTTAAATATGTATTGGTAAATATTTTAACAGCTGTCTAATATAAGTGAACTGGATGACTTAAAATGGATAGATAAGGCACAACATTCTTTCACTGTTGACTTGTAAGACTATACATTTACCATGAGTAGACAAGGCAGGATGATGCTTGCTACTATATCTTATGGGTTGACAATTTCATACACAGACCACTTATAGAATAGTGTTTTTATAAGCCTGTATAAATATAATGTTCATGGGCAATAACATTTTTTGTAATATAACTCCAAACAAGCAGGTGGCACACCAAAATTGTGAAAAAAGTGAAGGAGGTTTATTGCCTCATACTGCGACGTTTCGGCTCAAAGAGGCTTGAAACAGGCTCTTCGAGCCGAAACGTCGCAGTATGAGGCAATAAACCTCCTTCGCTTTTTTCACAATTTTGGTGTGCCGCCTGCTTGTTTGGAGTTATATTGAATGGGACAAATCCTTTTCCCATTGCTGAGCACCCTATACCTATACTGGTGCGGTCATATATATATATATATTGTGTAGTTTACGTCATATCAGTGATATAACAATATTGGAGTCTCAAATACCAAAATAAAGCAATAAATTATACGCGTTTCAACTTACATTTAAGCATATATTTTTGGCCTTTAACACATTTGTATTTCTTTTATCCTCGCAGTTAGTTATACATTACCAATCGCTCATACTGTAGATGGTCATCAGATTGTCATGACCCCGAGTGCTGTGTGGGAACACTGATGGAGTGAAGAACAGCGTTCCCATATTTTTACAAAATTGATTTATTAATCACAGAAACCATGGTGTAATAAAGGAACGCAACACTGAATCCAATCCGTATTTAAAAACACTGGATATGTTATTAAAAATAATGGATCTCTAAACAAGTTCTATATAGAACTTTGAAAGCTGAAATAGTACCGCAAAAAAAAAAAAAAAAAAAAAAAAAGCTCCTTATGGTAGACAAGAAAAATGCGTATAAAACTGAAAAAGCTAGCATTTCAAGTTTACTATAAACATTTTCATTTCAATATGCAGAAGGACTTCAAAGCAAAAAATTTTTTATTAATTCCATACTATATAAATTCAAATAGTAACTATAATTATACGGCATTCTCTGTACTCTAAGAAGGTAACAATGTATACTCCATGCTATAGGCTTAGGCTGGAAACTGCAAACAGCTTGTTATTGTGCTTTATATTTTCTCATTAGTAAAAACAGCAAAAAAAAAAAAAAAGTCAAAACAATTTAAAAGGAAGAAAAAAAAATTGTAAAAAAAAAAAAAGAAAAAAAAAGTATGACTTTGTACATCATAAAAAAAGTGTAATCTCCTTTTATTTTTGTGCCAATTCCTGGCATAAAACATTTTTACCACACTGGATTTTGTTAAATTTAGTCAAAAGCTAAAAAATAATTCTAAGAGCTGCAATTTAGTGACCTGCTAAACACCCCAATACTCTCTTTAAGCAACATCTGAAGCAATATGTTTGGTGCTTCCATAACGTTACTACATAATGCCCTACAGTTAAGCAGAGCATGGCAACATCAAGCCTACTTGGAGAAGTTAATTGGGGGTAGGGGATTTTTAAGTTTTTTTTGCTTAACGTGCCCGTTATTATGTTCTTATTATAGAGGAATTTAATTTATTTCTTTTCAGTGTTCTAGCCAATTTTCAATTCAGTCATTTTTCACCTAATGTAATTGAAAAAGTAACGGTTAGGGCTAGTTCACACAGGGCAAAATGGTCAGGATCTTGACGCGGAATCCGTGTCAAAATACTGCTAAAAAACCGTCTCCCATTGAAATCAATAGGAGCTGGTCATTTCCTTTTTCTGCGAGCAGTTTGTTCCCGCTCCCGGAAAAAAGCAGCGAGTTGCCCTTTAAGGCGGATTCCGCGGCTGATTCAGCCGCGGACGTCCGTCTTGCTACACCACCCTCTGGACTAGGCCTATTCATTTGGGCCTAATCCAGAGCGGTAAGCCGCAACGGGATGCCGATGCACTGCACCGGCATCCCGTCGCAGCAGCGGCGATGGATATGCTGCACAGTTTTGTGGTACACAATGGCTTTTTTCTCAATATTTTTACATAAGATTTAAATATTTGTTGTACTTTCTATCACTTTATCCCATTTCTACTTTACACTTTTTTTTTTCTTAAATTTTTTAGAGACATCCAAGAAAGTTGTGTTAACGGCAAAATAGAATTGTTTTATATAGGGTCACATATACATTATACAAAAAAAAGCTTCAGTTAGTATTACTTTTATTTTCTCTAACTCCCCCTTAAAATATGGTGGCCACTCTACAGAGATGTCCATGTGCTAAGAGCTATTCAGCTTTAGATCCAGCTTATCGTTCTAGTAGTAATTTTTATCCTTTTGTATAAATTTATATTGACTCGTGCTGCTTTGTAAGCAGGTTTTATTCTATTTATTGAAACTTATATTGATTAAATGTTAAGAGCTAGGTTGGAAAATCTGGAAAGCTGCAAGTGTGAGGTCAATCAATTGCCACTTTATGGAAGGACAATGGAGTGAGCCATTTGGATCCCATACTGGCCAGTTTAGTCTGCTGTGTTGCTAATGGGATCATTATACAAATAATCCCACAGGTTACTGATCAGATGTAATGGAGACAATCATTATCTTATCTGTATAATCAGGTTTATAGACGCCACAGAAAAGACATACTAAAGAGTCAAACCCCTGATATGAGGTTTGGTTTTGGATCTTTTACAGATGTTACATAGATCACTGTTACCATATAGAATATATACTGGATTGACAGACATTGAATGATTTTACACAACCAGGAACATCTAAATGGAAGTAGACAGTCAAAACATCCTTTTCTTTGTAGGCGTCAATGGATTTCCTACCATGTAGGCAGACCATGCAGCTGCTATGTGGCACTTGGAGAGAGGGAGCTGCTGCTAACCTTCTGCTTCCCAAAACTTATTCACTGCATTTTTTTTTGCAGATGCCACTAGAGGGGGTTCAGTGTCAGGAGATTTTTACAGCTGACATTGAGTTCAATGGTAGATGTATTCACTCCTACACTTTGAGCTCCCCTAGTGGTGGCTCCAAGTTTTATCACTCATCTTTGTAAAGGATATTTAGCAATGTATTTAAACCAGTTTTCTGATGTAAATACATTAAAATTAAGGGGTGATTTGTACAAGGTGTGTCAAAACTAGCCATTTTTGGCACATGACCATATAATTGCAACATCACCCCCCACCACCACATCTGTGCAACAACTGACACTTTTCTTCGGCAATGGTGAGCTTTGCATCCCCCCAAAATAAGTGGAAATAATGGCTTAAACCTCTTAATTTTGGCGCATTTCACTCCAAAATGGCTATTCATTAAGACTGTCATACTATATGTCAAACTTAATGAATCATCCCAAAGTGTTCACAATGAGAACCATATTAATAAATCACTAAGGAGATTAGCGGGAAACCCTTAGATAGAGGTCTCCACTGTGTACTTATCTCATTTCCACCTCATCTAAATTTGCTCCCTATGCCCAGCTTTATAACTAATCTTAAAGGGAGTCTATCATTGGCTAGATCGGTTTTTAAATAAGCATATCTTTACATAGCCTTTAGAAAGGCTATTCTAGGCATACCTTTCATTCATTAATCCACAACGGCGTTTTTTTAAAATTAATCCAGTTTTTGATATGCCAATTACTCTTTACCGTAAGCCTGCTTGTCGTTCCCTGAGCCCCAATTGAGTCATCTGTCTTCCTCAGTTCACACTGTCCCCTTCTTTACAGATGATCCCTCCTCCTACAGTTCTTCACTGCTTTCTTCAGAGCAGTTAGTTAAGTACAGTGTGATTAGAATCTCGCACATGCACTGTACATGACCTACAAGCGGAGGGATCCTGCGTAAAGAAGAGGGGGTGAGAACCGGGGAAGGCTGATGATGTTGCAGTGTTCAGGGAACAGTGAGAAGGCTCCCAATGCTCTGTGAAGACTAATTAGCAGATCAAGAAAACCGGGTTAATTAAAAAACAGCGGCGTAGATCAATGAATGAAAGGTATGCCTAGAATAGCCTTTCTAAAGGATATGGAAAGATTGACTATGTCGATTTTTAACTAAGCCTATGATAGACTCCCTTTAATGTTTATAGCATATGTGAATTGAAAGTTTTGGCACAAATTCCTTTTGTAAATAATTGCTAACACAAATACGATACATTACAACAAACTCCACCTTATCAAACAAAGAAAATATAAATCTATATTTCATATACTATTAGAATTAGAAAATATAACATAAGGCATCTGCTGGCAATGTCACTATTATAAGTCCAACTTAGAAAAATATGTTTAAACTAACTTAAAATAGGTTGTAAATTGTTAATGCTGAAATCCCAATTCGTATTTAGAAAACTTTGTAGCCAATGTATGGATGAACAGGTGGTTACACAATGGGGTAAGCTGAGGTAGTATTCATCATGTTGCTATGTTTAGAGTTGTATAATGTCACCACTTACTGAAGTTGAGGCCAAACCTGCAATGCACTTATTTCATTCTGGATCCAATGGATAACAATTGTATTGATCCATGTTCAAAATTATTTAAAAAAATAGAATGTTTAGAGGGTTCATGTACAAAGCCATCATGCTTATCCTTATCATGCATCATATTTAGTCATTTAATTGGCATATTATTTGTTGTGCAAGACTGTGTAATCCTAATGCATATAAATATATTACTATCATAGTATCGCTTGGCAAATGAAGAAATAAAACCCTTCAGAATATGTTTTATTTTCCCCCAACGGCATGACATTTCATAGTTTTTTTTCTTTTCTTTTTTTTGCGGTATGATGCCCATGTACACAAGATCTTAAGGGTCATTTATAAAAGTTCAACAGTTTTCTACACAGTGAAAATCCAGTATGTCCATTATGAAATATGTACAGAGTGAGCACACTACAATGCCAGAACTATTTGATTGTGTACTAAGTGTTATATTTCTTATGTGGCATCGCTGTTGGATCAGAACATTTCTAGCTGTGCATTTATATGTAAAATCACAAAGTCTGTATGTGTCAGATTGTAATAACTGGTGTGTGGAGTGGCTGGAGAGGAGAAGGATATAAGGTTTCCCCCTCTCAAACATCCTATTGTGGCCTTCAAGTTGGAAACCCAGATCATTAAAAATGGTAATGGTTGCTTTGTATATGCAAGGGGACCTTGGAATACAAAATGTAACACTTTGAAACACATCGAAAACCATATAACATGATTTCAATAAGAAGCATGGGTCAGGAATCTATATTATAGGAGTAGAACTACAAAATAATGAAGTACTGGATCATCTGCAGAACACGACGCATTTCTATGCATGCAGTTTGCACAGCTAGTTCATACACTAAGAAGGTAAGGAAAGGATGTGTATAGTTCATGATATTCTCTGCTTTAGATAATACCTTTTAATGAGAAAGGTCTCTGATGAAAATGCAATTGAGCCACTTTTCCATTGCATAGTATCGGATCGACTTGGTCCATCTCAACTTTGTGGTAGAAATCTACATGGTACCCCAAACAAACAGTAACCGCTTCATGTAACTGGTTGTCCACTAAGTGATGACCAATGAGCGGAGCAGTATTTGACATGTGACCTTCTAGTATCACTTTGAAATGCTTGGTCCCAAGCCTCAAGCAGGTATAAAAAAAACATTAAACTAGTACCAGGTACTTTATCATAGTAGAAAAACATACAACGTGGTCCAAGATGAGCGGAATTAATCTGGTATCATGCCGTGAAAAAGGAGCTTTATGTAATGCTCTATGTAATGCTGGATCTCCCTAACAGACACCCCCTTGGCGTTTTCTACTCTGGCTCAGAAGCTAGAATCAAGAAGATTCCTCTGGATGAACACCTTAACGTGCTATAAGAAGAAATGTCTCGTAAAAAAGCAGACAGCCCCTTAAACAGAAGATGTCCATACTCCAATAATCACACTATACCATATGAATATGACCATAGTCATTTTTAACATTTTTAGCTAAACATGATGCATCTTGTGCATTTTACCCCATGTGCGAATACAGATTAGCATATATGTCAAATACAGATTAGCATATATGTCAATAAGCAATAAACTATTAACTATTGCCTGACATGGAGACAGATTTTTGACCAAGTGCAGTGACAGTGCGGATTCTCAGATCAAAAGAAGATTTTAGCAAATACATTACTCACAATAATAGGCATCTGTTGAAATAATTTTACAATACGCTCGGAAATGTCTGTTTTGTCCCAATACATATACCATCAATACATTTCAAGAACTCCAGCAAAAATGCTTTTTTCTATCCCTGCACCTCTCACCTGCCTGTCTGTCACACACGTCCCCTCAGCTTTTGGTCAGAGCCAATTCTGGCTTCTTTATTTCTCATTACTCTGCTATCAATCCCATGTTGCATCAGCACAGCATTACATGGACAGCCTGTATTACATCTACCTGCTGGAGGCTGTGCAATTATCCTTCTCTCTATATTCTCCTAAATAATCTAAGAGATTAGAAGTATATAATAGAGAGGGAGGCTGAGCTGTGAGCCGCTCCTTTGTAGCTGCGTGTAATATGATATATATTTTCCACAAAATCATAGTACCTTGTCTGTAGGAATTTTTTGCTGTTGATCTGTAGGATAATTTCTGTAACTGATCACTCTGTAGTTCTGTATACTATTCTGTTACTGATCACTATTTCTGTATACTATTGTTACTGATCACTGTGTTTCTGTATACTATTCTGTTACTGATCGTTCTATTTCTGTATACTATTGTTACTGATCACTCTGTAGTTCTGTATACTATTCTGTTACTGATCACTATTTCTGTATACTATTCTGTTACTGATCACTGTGTTTCTGTATACTATTCTGTTACTGATCGTTCTATTTCTGTATACTATTTTGTTATTGATCACTGTATATTATTCTGTCACTGATCACTTTGTATTTCTGTATACTATTCTGTTACTGATCACTATTTTTGTATACTATTCGGTTACTGATCACTCTGTAGTTCTGTATACTATTCTGTTATTGATCACTCTGTAGTTCTGTATACTATTTTGTTATTGATCACTCTGTAGTTCTGTATACTATTCTGTTACTGATCACTGTGTTTCTGTATACTATTCTGTTACTGATCGTTCTATTTCTGTATACTATTTTGTTATTGATCACTGTATATTATTCTGTCACTGATCACTTTGTATTTCTGTATACTATTCTGTTACTGATCACTGTGTTTCTGTATACTATTTTGTTATTGATCACTCTGTAGTTCTGTATACTATTCTGTTACTGATCACTCTGTAGTTCTGTATACTATTCTGTTACTGATCACTGTGTTTCTGTATACTATTTTGTTACTGATCACTCTGTAGTTCTGTATACTATTCTGTTACTGATCACTCTGTAGTTCTGTATACTATTCTGTTACTGATCACTTTATTTCTGTATGTCATTCTATTACTGATCAGTAGCTAAACATTCCTTCAAATTCCTGTATCATAAATGGTCAGGTTAGTAGTTGACCGCTCATATACATCCACAGATCCACCCCCTCCCCAAAGGTACTATAAAAACTCTATAGGCAATTGTTAATTCGCCTCAGCTTGGATCATGTGAGAAAAGAAAGATGCCCAGCACCTCTGGAAGTCAACGAACGATGGGTATATGTCACTTATTTTATTATATTCTGGTATGATTATATAATTTTTTTGACCATCTTTGAGTTAACCTGTAAAAAAACCAAACCAAACCAAACCCCAAACAAAACCCAACAACCTGTTTGCCTAAACTGTGTGACAGGAACTGTCTGCTTATTATTAGTTATTGGAAGAAGTTTCTGTTCCTCCCCTTCCCCGTGGAAATCCCGTGCGGTACAATCCATGATACTAGAAGTCAAGAACTTAATTTTTAATTCCTCTATATTTTATCAGATCAGCATGAGAGTCACATGACCTAGCAGAAGAAAAGGATAGAAAGTAATATAGGTAATACTGGCTGAATGATATATACTGGGGGAATAGGTACATAATGAAAGGGGAAAAAAAGTCATTGGAGTGCTTCTCTTTATACTGTCATCAATTTACTACACTTGTGTATTAAATGATATGGATAAACCAAAAAATATTCACCTTCTCTACAAGCCTTTCATCTGTCTAGTCCTGTAGTACCCCATAAGACAATGGTCCTCTTCAGGGTGTCAATATAGCTAGAGTCAAAAGCTCAAAAATGATATGCAATATATTATCTGTCATTTATTTTGCTCACAACTTGCAGCTGGATGACTTTTAGCTCATCTGCTTTTTGGCAGAACAATAGTCGGTCACTATAGGTTTGCTACAGTGCTTGCTATGAGATTGAGGTAGTCTGAGAATACCCCCACCTCCATCACTGGTTCAGGCTTCTGCCCTCTCTCCATTCTGCAGTTTTGCCTCTTCTGTTAGGCTAATGTGTATAAAAGAAGTCTATCACAGGCTCCCCAGGAAGCCCCTGCATTGTGAGCCGATATCCAGTACCTCAAGGGCAGAATGAGAATCACTAGACAGAAAAAAAATAAATAAAAAAAATAAAAGATCATCAGGTAACAGCTGAACCTTACAGAGGGGCGTCTGCGTGGCCAAGGCAATAAGAATCTGATGAACATTTCCATCAGCAGAACTTTGTTCTACGCAGCAATATCCCCTGAACATAGAACATAAAGGACTTTTTCGATCACTTAGAAACAAGTTACAGTGATAACTGGCCAGTGGAAAGACTTTTAGGAATATTCACATATTGTTTGTAATTGTATGAACCAAGGAATGTTTGGATAGCACTGGAGAATGACTAAGCTATATAAAGTTGCTATATTTTACATGCTGCTCTTAAATTATGAAAAAGTGTTTTATCTGGAAATAGAACCTAAAGAATTCACTGTGGTCACTTAAAGCGTACCTCTGGTTTCAGAAGAACAAAAATATTACAGTGCAGGATATATCCAAATATTTAACTGTTCGAAGCCACACTTTTCCTGCTATACCCCCTAAGGACGCTGTGTACACAGAGAAATATATCAAAAGGGGAAAACACGTAAATCCTTTTAAATATGGAGTCAGGCATTCTGCCATTATGCTATAAATCTTACATACTGCAAATTTGACCTGCAGCACAATGCACTATATGTAAAAATTATCTTTTATTGGCACATTATACAACAGCTCTGTGTCACCACTGCCTCTATATAGTCATTATCTGTTATTTAGTGCAGGACTTGGCATTATGGGATCTCTATGGTTCCTGCACTGTAGAGGTTTCTCTAACAACCACAGCAAGACACCTGCCAGTACAGACGGCAGTGCCGGTTCGTGCCACAGCCTGATGGCAGTAATGCCTTATACAACGACATACAAAAAGGACTATGGGGCCATGCCCTGCACTATAGTCCCTTTTCTTCTGAAACTGGGGGTGTACTGTAATGAAATGTAAAATCAGCATTTTGTGATATGACATTTAAGTTTTAAAATTCTACACTCCTTTCCATTTTCCCCAGATGTCAGTCATGATACACCATTGCTGTATGCATATTGATAACACTAAGTGAAAACCTTGTACTATAATCTGTGAAATTGCATCAGTGATTTGGACACAGTAGCAGCAGCCATTCTAGGGATTAAGCCATTGTTTACAAAGGGGTCTATTATGTCACTTAGAAAGTGATATATTGTATTTCAGGCACTTTGCATATTCACACAACAGTAGTCAGTAAATTTACTGGCTCCTTGTAAAATGGAGGAGGTCACGTCCTCATAATACTAGCTGCTAATGTATGTAATGTTCAGAGTCAAGTCTGCCAAGAGACAGGGATCCTACTTGTAATAAAATGACTACAACCATATACAAAGTAATGTAATGTTCATGTTAGGTATATAAAAAGCTACTTAAGTCATTTTTGAAGCATATATTTGATTTAATAATATTTTTTTTCTTTTTAGCCTAGGACTGAAAACAGATCACTATACTAAGTAACAGTATAGTAATGTAAGTCTACATCGGTCATGGTCAGTATTTTGCATCAGTATTTCTAAGCAAAAACCAAAGGTGGATCCTACAGAGACCGAATAATTTAATATATAGATCACCCATTTCGTATTGAACCAACTGATGCAAAATACTCCTCAAAATACACAAGTGTGCAAATGCCTTAACATATTCTCAACCAACAGTAATTTTTTATTTATTTTTGTATGTGCAAATGACAGACTAAGGTATAAACGAATTGGACTAGAACAAATCTTAGACAACGCCTTGAAAATTGGATGGGAGCATATTTTCAGTGGACAAAATGAATGGTACATTATCTCTACGTAGTTCTAAAGGCCAGCAATAAATAGGATTCTTATTGGAATTCAAGCAACAAGTGTCGTCATCTGCTTACAAGAACAAGTTTCCATATGTGAAGGGAGCTAAGCCTTTAATAATAACCTGAAAATAATATTTCCAGGAGTCCAATTTGTGCATATTTTGTCAATAAATACTATATTCAAGTTTGATAGCCGAGTCTACATTCACATCTGCGCGGAGTCTCCGTCGCAGTGTCGGTTAGAAACCACTGGACGAAAAAGTGCTGTAAGCCTGACTTTTTATTTTGTCTGGCGACTTCATAAAAAAACAACAACAAAAACTGGCCCCCATAATAGTCAAGGGGTCCCATGGGCTCTGCTTGTGTCTGCCACATTCGCAGTCTGTTTTTCTGCTCGGCGCAGATGTGAACATAGTGTAATGGGATTTTGGAAGTGTGCTTGGTAACAAAATATTTGTCTAGAGTCTCAAAGAAAAAAAATATACACAAATGCATAAACTCTGTATAATTACAAGAAAAACACCTTCAATTTATAATAACACATCTGATAAATAATACTAAGTTCATCACTTGTCCTCTATTTTCCTACAATATATATTGCACTGCTCTCGTGACCATTCTCGAATGTCTGTGTGTTCGGTTTCTTATAAAATGATCTCAGTGCCTATCTGCAGTGCTTCCTTATCAATGGCATTGGAGTGTTTACTTATTATATTGAAAGTACAGAAATGACATCACAATCATGAGACATAAGTCAGTACATGACTGCGTCCTGCCAGAGACATTTGTGGTCAACCACCACTTGAAAGGTTAAAATAAATAGAAAAATATATCTTTAGAACTGCATGCGCCAAAACGTGATAATACTGGAATTGAACATGCAACTACAAATGTACAATGCTGCTGTAACAGAAATGTCTCCTCATTTCCTAGTTACTATTATAGGCACTTAAAAGAAATGAACTAGTAATAAATGAATGGTGTTCCTCAGCCAATGGGTAAGGTCAATAGTTGGGGAAGGATAAAATAAGACATCTTAACAGCCATGTGGCTCCTGTTATGTTAGAAATACCCCAACACTACCCCCTTACTGCACAATGTATGTTAGATGCCCTTTTTTCAAGTAGCTGCTAATATGCAGACAATGTCATCCCTCAACACTGGACCACATACGCATATTACTAAAAGATGACAGACAATGCCTATTGTATGAAGGGGAAAATCTTGAAATGTGAGTCTTTCATGAACAGTCCAAAATATATAGTCCAAATATATAGTAACCCTTCCCTCTGCTTATTTTAATAGTGTATGGTGCATTTCTCAGCGTACTATTCTTCAGCAAGGGAGTCATAGACTTTTGTGGGACTTTGGTACAGGTCAGATAACTAATTTGGGATTATTTTGAAGAACTTAACAATCCGCCGATACGTTTTTTTTTTGCTTGGTAAAGAATGTATGTTAGTCATTTTCGACCAAGGCTTTGTAATGCTTTAACTCATTTTGCTATATTCCTAAAATCTCCTAAAATGAGGACGTGTACAAAACTGGTCCAGAAATAAAGTTTTTCCAAATGAAAGTTATTATTTAACAAACAGTAAACTGGACATATCTCCACAATCTAGTCTTGGTGCAGTACACCCACTCCCAATGAACTGAGAAACAGCAGAAGTATTTGGTAGGAGAACCAGAGAAATTCTTGGGTGAGTAATGGATCATCAAGTGACTTAGGAAGTCCCCAATTTTGCTAGGCAAACAAATTGCAGTCAAACACAGAAGAAAAAAAAAAACCTCATCAGATAGAACATCTGAAAAGATCTGTATGAAGAGTTTACCAATCCTATGTCGAGCTTGATATGAATGGAAAATACGCAATGGATGAACAATGAAATCTTCCCAAGGGAGATCTTTGAGCTGTCTAAAGATGAATGCTTTGTGATCACCTCACTTGTGCAGTTAGCCAAGTCTTGGAACTGTTTCATGTCCCATCCCCTGTAAGAGCCTGTGATATTTGTGGTGAAGCAATAAAGGTTACAGCTAATTGTCCAGACATAACTTAACTTCTCTTCGTTTCAGAGAAGTGAAACACCCGTCAAAGACATAAAAAAAAAAAAAAAAATTGTAAATCACAAAAATATTAAAGTAATGAAAAAAAACCCAAAACATTTCCCACTGCTCATTCTTGTGCCTTCTCACCATCTCGTTGCTTCCTTATCTCTTGCATCTCGTCACCAAACTACAGCTTAGAGACAAATACTGAGTTTGTTTCTATTTTCTTGGATGTAATGCTCCTCAGTTAAAACCAAGACACTGAGGTAAGACAGTATATGATTTGTGCTAGGAAACAGTAACCAAATATGAATGTTCAACCCTTGTTCTCAACTGTCCTGCAGAAAGAAATGGCGAGAAAATGGATGCATGTTGTGTTTAAAATCTTCCTTCCCAGCAAAGTTAAGATGTTTTTTGGGTCTGGATCATCAGAACTGATACCACTTCTTTTCTTTGTATTTTAACATCATCTGCAAAAGAAAAACAATAACAGTATTTGTATTATTACGACATGATAAGATTCTCACACTTACTGTCAAAGGCAAAACTGTTGTTGCCAAAAGAAACTGCAAAAATGCTGTAAGGAGTTGACAAAATCTCTTCAGAGCTTACCTGTGCCCACAAGGTGAAGGCCCCACTCCACAGTTCTGTGGACCACGATGGAAACCATTTTTCAATTTTTGTTTTTATACTCATCTTCCAAAAGCCATAACTTTTTTTGTTCCGTTCATATAGCCATACGAAGGCTTACTTTTTGAGGGACAAACTGTACTTCATAATGGTAATCCGTATTATAATACTATACCATATTAAAAGACCTGAATCTGCCATAACCGTACATGTGATGTCAGGAAAGGGTTAAAGAGAGTCTATCAGCAGTAAAGCTAGGTTCACACTGATGCCTAGCGGACTTCTCAATCCGCATTTTTCCATTCGGACAGAAACCCCGCTGACTCTATTATAGTCTATAGGGTCCGCGAGTTTCCAACGGTAACTGCTTTTTAAAGCAGATTGGATTTCTGATAGGGGATCCCAAGCAGACCCCCCTGCCCCCAAACAGAAACCCAAACACTAGTGTGAACCTAGCGCCAATCGGTTATAAACCTAATGACAGTACCTTGTAGAGGAGATTCTATAGTGTCTAATTATACCTCAGTTATGCAGATGGAGCTTATTTTCATGTAAATATCAAATCTCCATTTTATTGATATGCCGATTGGGGAAGGGGGGGCTTTTCCCAGGAATCTAGAGCGGAGACCAAAGCCCAGGTAAACAAAGGCACACCCCCCAAAGTACTTTCCCTTCATTTGCAAAAGAATAAAATGTTGTTTACATGAAAATGGGACTCCAAAGCTGAGTAACAGAGACATTTTTGGAAACTCTAGAACTAACTTTACAAGCTACTGTTAGGTAGGTTTATAACCAACCAAATTACTGCTAACAGACTCCCTCTTTAAACCATTACATTTCTGAGTATGATTTTTATGCCGACAGCCCCTTCAAGTTGTAATTCTTATCTAAAAGATATTAACAATGAGATGAGGCGGAGAGGACCTTAGATCCACTGGTGACTTTCTCATGAATAGTAACGGTATTCAACATGATATTTTTGAATATTATTTTTCCATGTCCATACATATCTGATATTCCAGGTCCAGATATGGAAAGAAACAAATAGTCACTAACTTTTCTCATTTTATAGTGCACGTTATTCTGGACCAAATTGTAATGCATTTTAATTAAAAATGTTGCCATTTTCTGTCTGAAAATCCTCTCTAAAGTTGTTGCCACTAGGTGTCCCCGTTCTAGCCTATTTTCTGTTCACCCTGTTGCTAGGGAATATCTGTCTATAGATATTATTAAAAAAGCAAGATGGATTGACAGTGCGTGCAGGAGGAAGGGGCTGGGCTTTCATTACACAGTGAAGGGAGATGGGAAGATTCCACAAAGCTTTCTCAAGTTCTATACTGCACAGGTGAAAGAGTATTTTTTTTTCTGAATAGATGCTTTTTCTATTACTGATAGGATATTAGTCATAGGCAGCTTAATGTGGCTCAGATCTCTCTTTTTTGTGTCAGGGATCTTCATCATACCCTGTATTTGCAGTGTCCATGAATCTCATATATTATAGTCACATGGGCTTTTCTCAGTTGTTTGCTCTTTTACTCCAGGCAAAATTACATGAAAAGAAACCAGTTACTATCAGTAATAGATATAATGGATAGACAAGGAGGGTAGAATGCTCTGTCAGACAGAAATGCAAGGTATACAGCAGCTATAAAGGGGCTATTAATAGCAGAAAAACTGATAAGAAATCATGTAAGACGCCTTTCACAGCCAGAGAACAGACTACCAAGTGAGCTGAAAATTTAAGTACCCTTTAAAAAGTTGTCTTGAATTCAGGCAAAATGACACAATTGTTATATAATACCTCATGAGCATGTTTTGAGAATGTGTCCGCACTAGCAAGCATGGCAGCTGTCCTATCTTCTAACTCTCCTAATTTCTGCCCCCTCTCATCCAGAGCCCATCTGGCTCGTGTTAGTTCAGCACCAACACCCGTTGCAGCTCCTTTCACTCCTTCCATGCCCCCTGGTCCAGGAATGTGCGTAACAACAGTTGGACGTGGTCTCCCCGATGTTTCTCCAACTAAAACAATAAATACACAATTAATTTGCCACTGTCACCGTCTAACATTCTAAGTAAAATGTCATTTTTATAATCTTTCCTGTAGTGTAAAGTTTATATTCTGACAAAAAAAACTAATTGATCAAAAATATAAGAATGATTTTACAAAAACCAAAACAAAACAGCTTTAACACGACAAAGTAAATTTGCACAATTTCCAGCTTTCAGAATTCACATAGAAACATGGAGAATAAAGGGTATGCACGGTTTGTGGCTTTTCAAGTTGCTCTTTGAGAAGATGATTGAGGGGGGCAGTCTGATTTACTGGGCTAGTAAGTTCCAGTGTATGGGGGATTCACAGGGCAAATTCTGGAGACTGTTGTGTGAAGAGTAGAAGGGATTGGCCGAGAGGGGACTTATCCTGGTAGCAGAGCCGATTGTGGACTGGAGAAAGAACATTTGCTGGGAGGCGAGAAGAAAGGATGTTATAGTAGTCTATGAAGAAGAGGACAAGATGCAGATATGCAATTGCTTTTTGTAGACTTATAGTTGAGGAAAGTGTGTTTATAGTTTGAAAGTGGCCAGAGGTATTAAGGGCTCCGTGGGTTATCGGTCACTGAATTCTGTTGCAGTTTGTCAATAAGCAGTCAGCGTACGTTGAATTTATTCGTGTGTTGCCATATTTTAAGAGCCATTGATGTGGCTGCATGAGGAATGCTCGTTTTTACATGATGTCTTAATTTTTATGACAGTGTATACTCTAGTATAAGCCGACCCGAATATAAGCAAAGACCCCTAATTTTACCCCCCAAAACTGTGAAAACTTATTGACTCGAGTATTAGCCTAGGGGGGAAATGCAATGCATTTTTTCCCCCACTTGGAATTCAGCCTGGCTGCATATAGGGTATCTGCAGTGCTCCTATTAACCCTTTCCCGACGGAATAGGAGCACTGCAGATACCTTATATTTAGCTTGACTATATGTATTCAGGCTGAATTCCAAGTGGGGGGGATGAACTCAATCTCAGGGAAGGGGCTACAGCATTTACCGTACAGGAAAAATATATTTATAGATTTGTAGAGCGGGCGTTTTCGGACACAGGAATATGTAACATGTATGTGTTTCACAGTATTAGTTTTACGTGTGTTCTAGGGAAAGGGGGAGGAATTGAATTTTTTAATACTTGCATTTATTAGACCCCCCTAGGGGTCTTGAACCCTGGGGGGTCTGATCACTAATGCAATGCTAATGAATTGCAATACATTGCAAAAATTGTCATTTCTTTTGCAGGCTGCATAGAGCAGCCTGCAAAAGAGATGCTCTGCTGGCCAGGGAGCCTTTACAGAGGTGCTGAGGGGAATCCCCGGCAGGAGCGCTGGGGGGAATCCCCGTCGGACCTGAAGGAGAACCTCAGCCGGCGTAACCTGAAGGGGAACTGCAGCCAACCGCCGGCAGGAGCGCGGAGGGAAAACCCCAGCAGAAGCGCTTCTGCCGGCGGCCAGCCACAGTTCCTATCTTCAGGATCGCCCTTGAGAGAGCCGTCGTGCCCGCTCCCTCCTCCCTCCAGCAGCATGGCGGCGCCTGCTGGTTCCCCTTGGACTGGGACATCATCGTAGAGCATCTCTGCTGTAACACTTACAGCGGAGATGTTAGAACTCGTGCCTGCAATCTCTGACTTCAGGGAGCTCCGGCATTACCACTGTAAAAGTTACAGCGGAGGTGCCGGTTGGTATGGCAACCGCTCTAGAGCAGAGCGGCGCCATTATCGTCACAGTCCTGGCATCTGGATCCGGCATACAGACACCGGGGTGGGTGCCGGGCCGCAGGAGCGTGGCGATGCTGCTCATTTCAAACTGGCCTGGAACGCAGATACACGCTGGATGTGGGCCTGAGGTTACGTTACCGTAAGTACTTCTGCAGTTTGAAATGAGCGTGGCGATGCTGCGGCCCGGCACCCACCCGTGTCTGTATGCCAGGTCCGTAACTATAAATATCGCTGAATTACCGTAATGACTTGAGTATAAACCGAGGCGGACTTTTTCAGCACAAAAACTGTGCTGAAAAACTCGGCTTATACTCGAGTCTATACAGTACTTTTTTTTTTTTTTTTTTTTTTTTTTTTAGAGGTGTGGATCAGAAAACATCATTTTCATAGCATTCAAATTTTAATCCCTAGATTATTAATCAGTACTAATCTGACTATTTACATAACTCATACTGCAGTCATGTTAGAGTCAGGAATAATAAGAGCTTCTCCTTGCAAGGGTTATAGTTAAGGTTTATGGCATACACCTTGTAGGATAATGTATTAATTCCGTTTTATGGGTTTTTACAGGTGTGGGCATACCAAATGTGGTTTTTCTTTTTTTTTTAAGAAAAAAAAGCCTACATAGGTGCTGTGGTCAGTGTGTGTATATGCAGTTCCCATTTCAACCAGTGGTCTTTATTTTAAAATCAATATTTTTTGCTTCAAATAAATATCTTGAGCTAGAGCCATTTTCCCAAATGCTTCAATGCCACTTGCTCTAAACTGTTAGGGACTCTGCTCTAAACCTTAGCAGGAGAAGAGCAGAACTGTTATACTGTAGATGACTAGTGTATGACTATTAACATCCCTCCAATGTAAGATGTGGACTATTATATACATATCAATGGCTTATTGTGAAATGTAAAACTTACAGAGGTCTTCTCTGTCCAGCGACTGTGCTCCTCCTCCAAATAAGCCTTTGAAGAAACCTCTATTAGGGGCTTCAGGCGTTTCAACTGGAGTGAACATCTCTCCTAGCATTTCCTATATCATTGTGAATAAATCATATTGAAAATATGAATAAATTGCAAATTAATTTTCTTGGGAGATTTGCACATATTGGTTGAAATCATATTCCTACATTAAAAACTTTTTTTTTTTTTAGAGTGTATAAAACTCACTTGCATTACAAATACAATACAGTAAATGAGTAATTACAGTAAGGTATATACATAAAGGCAGCACTAAAATATTATATTATGTGCATATTCGGCTAAATTCAAAATAAGAAACAAGACAAACATTCAAATGCAAGTTCGAGGAAGGGAGAAACTGATAAATTGGGGAATATGCACCTTCTGATAAGTGATGTATTATCTCTGATAAGATGTATTACAAAGTATTATATTTGCATCTAGGATGGAAGACCTGGGGATTCCTAGCCCCCCCCCACCTGATACAGCAACCAGTCTGCATTTCACAAACATGTCATGTAGGGCTGACAAGGAATCCTCTTTGTCTTACCCAAATTCCAAAACACGCGTTACAAAAACAGAATGATGTCCTTTAATAATATACAGTGAAACCTTTCGAGATGACCTTCCAAATGTGCACTACAGCAGTTTTCTGGCCCCAAATCAAATTTTCATACTGATGATTTATTCGCAGAATCTGTCAGGGTCCTACAAAGGGGCCCATGCACAGATCATCTGCTCTAGCAGCCTCCGGGTGAATTCCATCCACTTTGCAGGTAATGTAAAATGCTGCAGTATTTGCCATTGTGTTTCCGCAGCCTTAGGGTATGTTCACACGGAGGAAAGTGAAGAAGAATTCCTCTTCATTTTCTGCCGCCGGCACTTTTGCCGCGGTCTAGCCGTAATGGAAGTTGATGAAGTGCATCGGCATTCCGTCAAGGCATCCTGCTGCTGATTTGGCCCAGATGAATAGGCCTAATCAGCAGGGAGTCTCGAAACATAGACTCTGCAGCAAGATCAAGCAGGATGCTTCTTTTTTTCTGTGTCCTGCTGTGATCTCTGCCTCCCATTGAAAACAATGGGAGGTGATTCTGGGAGGAATCTGCCCTGGATTAGGGTGCGAAATTTGCCCCCAAATCAATTGCAAATTCCTCCGTGTGAACACAGTACTATATGATCAAAATTCCACTCTGGAATTGTAGAATTAACCAACCAGTTGTGTTACCTGTAGGTTCTCGCAAGTTTCTTGACTGTAGGTAATTCTCTGTATTTCTGTAGGGGACACGAGATACAAAGCCTGCCCATTGTTTGTGAAGCAGAATGTTCGGGCTATCCGCATGTTGGTTAGCGGCAAATAATTTACATCCAACAGCGGCCTTAAACTTGGCAAACTTGAGAAGAAAACAGAGTAGAAAATTATTTTCATCTTTATATCACGTTAAGTTTCAGATTTTATTTACACAAACAGGAAGGAAGCCAGCACATGCCCATTTATTATCCTAATGGGAGATTATTAGAGATGAGCGAACACATGTAGCTAGATAATCCATAATCACTAGAGATGAGCGAACACTATTCGGAACAGCCATTCTGAATAGCACGCTCCCATAGAAATGAATGGAAGCGGCCGGCTACGTCCATTCATTTCTATGGGAGCGTGCTATTCGAAACGGCTGTTCCGAATAGTGTTCGCTCATCTCTAGTGATTATGGATTAACTAGCTACATGCCCATTACCCTAATCTGTGATTATGGATTATCTAGCACATGCCCATTTATTACCCTAATCTGTGATTATGGATTATCTAGCACACACCCATTTATTATCCTAATGGGTGATTAGGGATTATCTAGCACATGCCTTTTATTACCCTAATCTGTGATTATGGATTATCTAGCACACACCCATTTATTATCCTAATATGTGATTATGGATTATCTAGCTACATGCCCATTACCCTAATCTGTGATTATGGATTATCTAGCACACACCCATTTATTATCCTAATGGGTGATTATGGATTATCTAGCACACACCCATTTATTATCCTAATAGGTGATTATGGATTATCTAGCTACATGCCCATTACCCTAATCTGTGATTATGGATTATCTAGCACACACCCATTTATTATCCTAATGGGTGATTATGGATTATCTAGCACACACCCATTTATTATCCTAATGGGTGATTATGGATTCTCTAGCACACGCCCATTTATTACCCTAATCTGTGATTATGGATTATCTAGCACATGCTACACAGCGCTGTGACACTGTGCTGATTAGGAGCACAGCAGCTCGTTCTTCAAGGGATGAGGTCTGAAACTAAAGTGTAAACCACATTGTGGTATTTGTATAACTCCAGGATCAGTAACTTTCGGCATTTCTATGGGAATTTTATAAATAGCCAAGCTAGTGTGCATGTTGGGAAGAGTCGTTTCATAGCAGCAAGAGAGACAAAGGTTACTAATTGTTAGCATAGCCCATACATTGTGTGCATATCCACCAACTGGAGGGCAAAATAATGAACTTTTTACAGCTTTTTTTTAATGCTACCTTGATCACTGTTATGTGATGTCATTGCTCTCATCAATCTCCATTGTAAACAGGGAATGCTACCTACTGTGTGCATGATGACCAAGTCCATAACAAATAAAAAATTTCACTTGAAGACTTTAAACTATAGCTATTCAAAACACACAAAAAAACTTTCAAAAACTCCTTTCTCACGTGCATACACAATCCATACCATGTATTCTAAATACATTTTAAGAGTCTTTAACCCTTAAGTACTATCATGGTGTCTATCATCATGATATGTGTATGATAGTGGTGTATGATATACACCATGATCGTACTTAAGGGTTAAAGTAACTGCCTTGTTTTTCCACCTAAAATATTTGCTGTAGTCTTGTACCAGTCTTGCATAAATGATACTATATCCTGCACAACATATGGTATGCAGGACATAATTGTGCCACTTTTTTATAACTTTTCTTCTTTCTCACCAAATTGAAAAGGGACAAAAGTATGTGGATGCATACCTGTAGGAGACTAAAATGATGGTATATGAAATTTATGAAACCTTTTTCCAGCTTTCCCTCAACATGCAGGATATTGCTACTAAGGGAGTGTTCACGCTTGCACCCGGTGTCCACCCTGTGCCATTCTGCCGACTTTCTGTCCTCAGCCCTGAGAAACTGGAGAGGGGACGGCTTCCCGGTGGTCAGCTTTAAAACCAATTCATTTGCGGCTTCCCCGTGGAGAAACTGTTTTTTTTCGGCCAGACACAAAGTCCCTCATATCCAAGTTTGAGTCTGGCTGAAAAAAATGTTTTCCCGCGGCAGGCATCGGTTGTCCCCTTTAACCCTTTCCCGCCGATGGCATTTTTTGATTTTTCGTTTTTGACTCCCCTCCTTCTAAACCCCATAACTTTTTTATTTCTCTGCTCCCAGACCCATATGAGGTCTTAATTTTTGCGGGACAAATTTTTCTTCATGATGCCACCATTAATTATTCTGTAGAATGTACTGGGAAGCAGGAAAAAAAATCAGAATGGGGTGGATTTGAAGAAAAAAATGCATTTCTGCGACTCTTACGGGCTTTGGTTTTACGGCGTTCACTGTGCAGCCAAAATGACATGTCCCCTGTATTCTGTGTTTCGGTACGGTTCCAGAGATACTAAATTTATATGGTTTCATTTACATTTTGACCCCTTAAAAAAAATTCAAAACTGTGTTAAAATTTTTTTTTTTCTAAAAGTCGCCATATTCCGACAGCCGTAACTTTTTTATACATCAGTGTACTGGGATACATAGGGCGTCTTTTTGCAGGGTCGGGTGTACTTTTTAATTCTACCATTTTCGGGAAATGCTTTTGCTTTGATCACTTTTTATTCATATTTTTATCAGAATCAAAACAGTGAAAAAACGGCGGTTTGGCACTTTTGACTATTTTTCCCGCTACGGCGTTTACCGAACAGGAAAAATATTTTTATAGATTTGTAGAGCGGGCGATTTCGGACACAGGGAGACCTAACATGTATGTGTTTCACAGTTTTTAACTACTTTTATATGTGTTCTAGGGAAAGGGGGGTGATTTGAATTTTTAATACGTTTATATTTTTTTATATTTTTTTTTTTACTTTTTTTTTTAAATTTTTTTTGTATTTATTAGACCCCCCTATGGGTGTTGAAACCCAGGGAGTCTGATCACTAATGCAATGCATTACAACGCTAATGCATTGCAAAAAATCATCCTTTCTTTTGCAGGCTGCATAGACCAGCCTGAAAAAGAAAGAGCTTGCAGACAAGCCTGGGAGCCTTGTAAAGGCTCCCGGCTGTCATGCCAACGTGACGTCGGCCCTGGAGCATGCGATCACCGGCAAAATGGCAGTGCCCATGCGCCACCGGGAAAATGGCGCCGGTTAAAGCTTAAACCGCTGCTTAAAGCAGTAGACACCCGGCGGCTATGGCGGTCGCCAAAGTTACACACCCAACATGCGCCGTACTATTATGGCGGATCTCGGGAAGGGGTTAAGAACCCATTCAAATGTATGGTTTTCGGCCTGGATCACATCTGCATCGGTAACCCATGCAGACTCCCCCGAACGGAATACCAAATGCATTGGCAAGCGGTGTTCAGTGAAAGCACATAGACCGCATAGACTACAATGGGGTCCGTGTGCTTTCCTGCACAAGTCACGTGGACTGAAAAGTAGATCATGAAGTACTTTTATGTCAGATGTTCCGTGTGGAGACTGTGCGGAAGGCACACGGACCCCATTATAGTCTATGGGGTCTGTGTGCTTTCATTGCACACCGCTTGCCAATGCGTTCGGTAGTCCGTTTGGGGAAGGGGGGGGGGACTTCCTCGAATGGATTACCGACGCAGATGTGAACCAGGCCTTAAAGCTGACGCCAGGAAGTCGTCCCCTCTACAGATTTTTGGGGCTGAGGACAGAAACCTGGCGGAATGGCACAGGGTGGACACCAGGTGCAAGTCTGATCACTCCCTTAGCCAATCAGTCAATAGAATGGTGACCCACCTTATATAATGACCATCTAAGGGGCAGTAAGCAGATCACATAGGGGGACTGAGAAGCACCAGGGACTTGTGAAAGACATAATTTACAATTTTATCAATCTTTCTAAAATTAGCTGGACAATCACTTTAGAAGGTAGAAGTAAAAGTACAGTACATTTTTTATCATTTTTTTTAACCAGCCATTTTTCTTTTTTACTACTGGACTTCCAAAAAGCTGTAATTTTTTTTAAAGTTCACAATAATATTTCAGAAAATGTACTGGCAACCTGTAAAAAGAAAAAAAACCTGAAAGGAGTGGGATTTTGATGGCTTTTGTTTTTACAGTGTTCACTGTGTAGCCAAAACAATGTTACCTGTATTCTGCAGGTCATTACAATTAAGGCAATTCCAATTACAATTTATTTATTTATTTTTTTGTTATAACACCTTAAAAAAAAAAAAAAAAAAAAAAAAAACCTGAAGAAATAAATGCTTGGAGTAACCATATTCTGTCAGGCGAATTTTGGGGATTTCTGACATTTTGATTGCCTTATTCAAATTTTTTTTGGAAGTTAAAACGACCAAAAAAAAAAAGGCAATTCATCTCTTTGTTTTTTGTTTCCTGCTATTGTGTTCACCATATGGAAAAATATTTTCAAGTTTCTAGTTGTGGCATTTATGAACACAGGGATACGTAATGTGAATATGTATTATTTATTTTTTTCCTGAACTAGGGGAAAGAGGGGTGTGATTTGAATTGTTTTTTTGGATCCGAAACTTTTTGGACATCTTATGGGTTTGAAACCCCAGAGAGTCTGACCAATACACTGTATTGGAAAATTCATAGATTACACAAGAACAGGCCCTATAGTCATTATCGCAGATATGCTCTTTCCTTTCTTCACCTCCCCATATGAAAAATCTAGGTGTAGAAAACTATACAGCAAATGCACAAGAGATAGAATATTAAATATTTCTTACCTAAATGTCATAATGTGTCCATTGGCACAGAAACATGCAAGGCAGGTACTATTACTCATTGACACTATATCTCCACGGAGGACAAAAGAAGTCTCTGTAATGTTGTGTTTATAAATGCAGTTCTGGGAGGGCAGTGAGATCACCTTCGCCTGTTTTTCTGAACATATTACTGCATATTGGTTTTCACTGATTTCCTGAGACGAAGACGGTGAGACTGAAACGGGCCTCCTTTTTTTCAACCGCTCCTTGTCCTCTTTATCTTCAGGTGCATTGGGTTCCCTCCAAGCTTCATAGGCTGGTGGGATTATAGCCCCTAGTGAGTCCAGAAACGCCATTCTTAATATTGCACCCTTTAGCCTCAGTATTGTTCCTGTGGAATGTAAAACATTACCTACAATTTATTTTGGACATAAGCAAGTAAGTGTGGTATAAAGCATTTACTTTAATTCACTTTGTACTGCTTATTGATAACTACTAGAGATGAGCGAACACTAAAATGTTCGAGGTTCGAAATTCGATTCGAACAGCCGCTCACTGTTCGAGTGTTCGAATGGGTTTCGAACCCCATTATAGTCTATGGGGAACATAAACTCGTTAAGGGGGAAACCCAAATTCGTGTCTGGAGGGTCACCAAGTCCACTATGACACCCCAGGAAATGATACCAACACCCTGGAATGACACTGGGACAGCAGGGGAAGCATGTCTGGGGGCATAAAAGTCACTTTATTTCATGGAAATCCCTGTCAGTTTGCGATTTTCGCAAGCTAACTTTTCCCCATAGAAATGCATTGGCCAGTGCTGATTGGCCAGAGTACGGAACTCGACCA
This sequence comes from Leptodactylus fuscus, assembly GCF_031893055.1. Classification (NCBI taxonomy): domain Eukaryota; kingdom Metazoa; phylum Chordata; class Amphibia; order Anura; family Leptodactylidae; genus Leptodactylus; species Leptodactylus fuscus. The sequence continues at coordinate 58,693,984 of NC_134267.1, read as the reverse complement.
ATCAGCGCTGGCTCTGCTGGAGGAGGCGGAGTCTAAGATCGCTCCACACCAGTCTCCATTCAGGTCCGACCTTAGACTCCGCCTCCTCCGGCAGAGCCAGCGCTGATTGGCCGAAGGCTGGCCAATGCATTCCTATGCGAATGCAGAGACTTAGCAGTGCTGAGTCAGTTTTGCTCAACTACACATCTGATGCACACTCGGCACTGCTACATCAGATGTAGCAATCTGATGTAGCAGAGCCGAGGGTGCACTAGAACCCCTGTGCAAACTCAGTTCACGCTAATAGAATGCATTGGCCAGCGCTGATTGGCCAATGCATTCTATTAGCCCGATGAAGTAGAGCTGAATGTGTGTGTTAAGCACACACATTCAGCACTGCTTCATCACGCCAATACAATGCATTAGCCAGTGCTGATTGGCCAGAGTACGGAATTCGGCCAATCAGCGCTGGCTCTGCTGGAGGAGGCGGAGTCTAAGGTCGGACCTGAATGGAGACTGGTGTGGAGCGATCTTAGACTCCGCCTCCTCCAGCAGAGCCAGCGCTGATTGGCCGAATTCCGTACTCTGGCCAATCAGCGCTGGCCAATGCATTCTATTAGCCCGATGAAGTAGAGTTGAATGTGTGTGCTAAGCACACACATTCAGCACTGCTTCATCACGCCAATACAATGCATTAGCCAGTGCTGATTGGCCAGAGTACGGAATTCGGCCAATCAGCGCTGGCTCTGCTGGAGGAGGCGGAGTCTAAGGTCGGACCTGAATGGAGACTGGTGTGGAGCGATCTTAGACTCCGCCTCCTCCAGCAGAGCCAGCGCTGATTGGCCGAATTCCGTACTCTGGCCAATCAGTGCTGGCCAATGCATTCTATTAGCCCGATGAAGTAGAGCTGAATGTGTGTGCTTAGCACACACATTCAGCTCTACTTCATCGGGCTAATAGAATGCATTGGCCAATCAGCGCTGGCCAATGCATTCTATTAGCTTGATGAAGCAGAGTGTGCACAAGGGTTCAAGCGCACCCTCGGCTCTGATGTAGCAGAGCCGAGGGTGCACAAGGGTTCAAGTGCACCCTCGGCTCTCCTACATCAGAGCCGAGGGTGCGCTTGAACCCTTGTGCAGCCTCAGCTCTGCTACATCAGAGCCGAGGGTGCGCTTGAACCCTTGTGCACACTCTGCTTCATCAAGCTAATAGAATGCATTGGCCAGCACTGATTGGCCAGAGTACGGAATTCGGCCAATCAGCGCTGGCCAATGCATCCCTATGGGAAAAAGTTTATCTCACAAAAATCACAATTACACACCCGATAGAGCCCCAAAAAGTTATTTTTAATAACATTCCCCCCTAAATAAAGGTTATCCCTAGCTATCCCTGCCTGTACAGCTATCCCTGTCTCATAGTCACAAAGTTCACATTCTCATATGACCCGGATTTGAAATCCACTATTCGTCTAAAATGGAGGTCACCTGATTTCGGCAGCCAATGACTTTTTCCAATTTTTTTCAATGCCCCCAGTGTCGTAGTTCCTGTCCCACCTCCCCTGCGCTGTTATTGGTGCAAAAAAGGCGCCAGGGAAGGTGGGAGGGGAATCGAATTTTGGCGCACTTTACCACGCGGTGTTCGATTCGATTCGAACATGGCGAACACCCTGATATCCGATCGAACATGTGTTCGATAGAACACTATTCGCTCATCTCTAATAACTACACTTTGCTCTGTAAATAGAGAAAAAGCCAACAGTGCCGACATCTAAACTCAAAGTTATACAAAAAAGTCATCCACTATTCAGGAATTCAATCACTGGATGTGGTACTTACCACTTGGAGATACAATAACAGGCTGAAGAAGTCTCTGGTCTCTTCCTGGCGGCAAGTTTAATACAATAACTAACACAGTCCCTAAAGTGGTCCCAACCCATAGGCATGGTGAAGTTGATATGTCAGGTTTTCTTGTGAATGTCTCGCAAAAATGGAGAGCAGATATTGCTTCCCGTGACTCCTTGTCTATGCTGGTTACACTAGAACTCCGGGACCGACTGAATGAGTTGTCTCTGACATCTAAGATTACAACATATATGTAAATTAATGTCAGTAAACTTGCATTATTTAAAAAGCAAACAAATAATTGGTTGTATAAACAACAAAAATGAACACAAATCATGTTGGGATACAAAATGTGTGATATGGTAATATACACCACCATCAGATTCTTGCTGGATACTTAGAAATGCCAAGAAAAGCAGTTATGTCTATAATACATGCAGTTACAGCATGGCATTAATTCCCATCTTAAGGATCCTATCTATACTTCTAGTTTATGTAAAGAGTTTTCTTAAAGAGGACCTCTCATCAGATTGGGCACAGGCAGTTCTATATACTGCTGGAAAGCTGACAGTGCGCTGAATTCAGCGCACGATCGGCTTTCCTGATCTGTGCCCCGGGTAAAGCGCTATTGGTCCCGGGACTGTAGGGCTTTACAGTCAAAAGGGCGTTTCTGACAATTAGCCAGGGACGCCCTTCTGCCCAGCATCGCCTATCGCGCTGTACTGTGTGAGTGGGGAGGAACTCCCCCCCCCCCCCGTCTATGGACGAGCTGTGTGAGCAGAGGGAGGGGGCGTTCCTCCCCGCTCACACTGTACAGCGCGATAGGCGCTGCTGGGCAGAAGGGCGTTCCTGGCTAAGTGTCAGAAACGCCCTTCTGACACTAAAGCGCTATGGTACCGGGACCGATAGCGCTTTACCCGGGGCACAGATCGGGAAAGCCGATAGTGCGCTGAATTCAGCGCACTGTCAGCTTTCCAGCAGTATATAGAACTGCCCGTGCCCGCTCTGATGAAAGGTCCTCTTTAAATACATTGCTTAAAAAAATGTCTGCCTGCTATGCTAAATTATTCCTCCCATTATTTACACAACTTTGACAAGGAACCCAGCCTGTATCTTCTCTTATTTAGAATTACAGGAAGGGTGATGTAACGCACTGCTCTTTGGAGGAGAGGGGGCTGAGTTCTTGGATCAGGCTGCTCTCAGGAGCGGTTATCTCCTGCTAATTGCAATTTGCTGATAAAATCTTGGACAGTAGTGTTATCTCTCAACAGAACTAGGCATCCAGCTGTGATAACTGGAGAGGAATTTTTCGCTGTAGCTGACAAATGGAGCAAGATAGATAAGAATGTATTGGGTGAAAAGCTTCAGTTAGATTAAGATACAAGTCTACATATGATCCTTGAGACGGGATTACCCATTTAACTACCCTACAGTTCTGAACAAGCAGGGATCAGGAAGAACACGTTCATAGACACTGTAACCTTAAACAACTCTAACTCCTGATTTAATAATTTTCCTGTCACTGACAATTCAGATAACCTCAAAGGAGGGGAGTAACATGGACCTTTCTTTATCAGCCACCATTATCAATAAGAAGCATACTTGCAATTTAACACCTTATCTTCTGCAGTAATTTTGCATGAGTAAAAATGGATTCCCCCCCCCCTTGTTAATGAAAAAAAAAGGCACACAATTGTTATCACCACATCTATACCAACCCCTAAAATAAAATCAGTATGTTATTTAGTGTACATCATAAATGCTAAAATGTCATACACGATCTAGATGCAGCTGAGGAAAGTGGTGTTCTTGGCTGGAGGGTTTTACCAAAACCCTGGTAAAGGTCTGGCTGCTGGAGATGGCAGAATTGGGTGCGTCTCTACTCCACTCAGCCACTCCAAGTTTTGAGATGTGTGGGGTTAATTCCTGTGTTCCTGAAGGATGTGTATAAAAGGGCAGACAGCCCAAAGGAATATGGCTGTCTCTGCTCCTGGAAATTCACCTGTGAGTAACGCTGCTTTGTTTTGTGTTTATGGAGCTGGGCAGAAGACCCAGCTCTCATAGCTAGGATACCTGCTGTTGAAGGTAGAAGGCGGACGGCTAGGATTTTATTTTGTATTGTTTCTGTTTTGTCTGAAAAATTCCTAATAAAAATGGTTGCGGCCAGTTGCACCATACTTGGCTGGATTGAACTTTCATTTTTGTGCCAAAAAGTGCTTGTCTATCTGAGGAGATGACGATCCCTGAACTAATCCTGTTACACCATGCAACATTCCTAAAAATGGGAAGTGCTTAGCAGTAAGGGGTCTGGCCTTCCACTGCATCAAATTTCCTATAATTTACACCACAAATTGAAAAAAATAAAATTATAGCTCAAGACTGTGCAGAGGAGATACCAAAAATGATTAAGGAAATCTCAGCATTCATGTATTCTTTCTTTTCCCCCCAAAGGGTCATGACCGATATGGTGAATACTATAATGAAGATGGTGCTGAAGACGACACTATTCTTGCTTTCGAAAAAGGGATGAGCAAATAAAAACTATGATAATTTCTATGAAACACTAGAGAATGGAATCTGTTTGCTTTTTTACCCCCCCCCCCCCCCCTATAATTTTGCATTATCTGGCCGATACTTCTTGCTTGGACTTCCTGGTGGTATTTCTTCCATAAATGTTGTCAAGTGGACCTACATCTCTCTCAGTGCTCTGGAATATGACATGTTTATGTTGCTTCTTAGAGTCTATTCCTGGAGGAGACAAACAACCAGAACTTTCTCAGCCACATCTTACCTAGTTCAGGCTTTAATTCAGTAGGTAGGCTTAACTTCCTTGACATCTTTGCTGAAAAATAAAAAACAACATTCTTAAAAGAGTGTTGTACATTCTTACAGGGTTGTATAAGTGTTCATGCACGGATTACTTGGCTGATGGACAGCGTACAAGAATGAGGACAGAAATCATTAGGGAATTGAAGATTAATTCTTTGATTGTAGTACAACACACTCCAAAATCCTGAAACAAACCCAGAACTCACAAATGAGGACTAATAAATACATTGAGTAATATGATCAAATAGTAAAACAAGTATCTGAAATACCACAAACAAACTTACAAAAAGTTTTGCACACAATCTTGTACATATACTAACCACACCACAACTATATAATGAAAGAATATTTACAATGGTCAACATACAATTCATTCAAGAAACACATTTATTAAAATAACTATAGAAAAATGCAGATTCTCCAGCACAGATGTGAACCCAGCCCTATCAATATATTGTGCAGAAAAATATCAAAAGCGTTGCCCACGTTAAAACGAAAATACAAATTTGAGCAATGTTCCCTAGGATTTCCTTTGCTCTGTTAATAGTATTTAATGATATTCTTTACTGCATAGTCACGGCCATAGGCAGCAATAGACTAGAGACTCAATGACGTCTATGGGAGTTTTCTGGCCATGGTCTGTGCAGGGAGAGGGATCAAATCAATTCGGACATCTTTTGTCACTAGTGGATGTGATTGTTCTTATGTGGGGTTATCTTTAGAGAGGAATTATCTAATACTGTAATGCTGTCTGTCAAGTCTCAGTCTATTACTGAAAATATAAACATATTTATTTTTAAAAAACGCCTTGGAAAAAAAAATCTTAAAAAAGATGAATATAAAAACTCAAAAAGGTAATTTTAAGATGACACTCAAGTTAATATTATCCACAATATTATCCATCCTGTGTCTTTCCCTCTCCCTTACCTGGCCCCTCCTACTATTTTCCTTTTCCCTTCCCATAGACTTCATGGGCTAAGAGTCTGCCTTGGGACACCAAGATGGACTCAGCAGATATTAGGAGTGAGGATTCGCATTTTTCTCTGATAAGATACTACTATTTTCTTGCACTATTGATTTACACAAAACTTAAATTCATGTAATCATTTAATATAATGGTAGCCACCTACAAACACACATACAGGTTACACTGTATGTCTGGATTAGTGCCATAACCGGTCATAATTACGGGGGCCGTCTACAAACACTGCCAATGATTTCTTAAATATAAATTAATGCAGGTTTATGAAATAATTTACCATCTCTTGAAATATTTCTTGTGCGTTTGGGAATTACAGATTTTTTTTTTTTGTGACTTTCCTGCAGATTCCTCTGTCTTAAATATGACGCAGTATTTATAGATATTTTTCACCTGCTATTCTTGAGCTTTAGCTGTACTTTTTGTTGGTCTCCTATAATAACCCATGGCCATGATCAGTAATGCACCTTTGGTGCTGGGCTTATTGTAGGCTCAGATTGTTGCTTTGCCTCTCCCCACTGCAGCTTCCTTTTTATCATACAGTGAAACATGTGCTAGCACAAACCACTAGATGGCACTACATGGCATACTGGTTTTCATTATACCATATACTAGGGCAGAGTGTTTATCAGTTCTAAGTAACTATACCATGAGTAAGAAAATTATCAGCTAATTTTTCTCAGGCAAGTAAGCCACAATAAATGAGGATGTTGTAAGGAAACTTTGTATCAAACCAGCCACAGAACACAAGTCTACAAGATGCACCATTTCCTTGAAAAACTAGTTTTTATAAATATGCAATAAAGCTCAAGTGCAATGGAGTGCACCCCAGCCACAGAACCCTTGGAGGCTCTAGCACACCCCATTGCACTTTTAGGGCTAGTTCACACTGAGTTTTTTGGCAGCGGATTTTGACGCGGAATCGACACAAAATCCAACTGACAAAACGACTCCCATTGCCTTCAACGGGAGTCGCTCGCTTCTTTTTTTCCATTAGCTAGTAGCGGAAAAAAAGAAGCAAGATGACCCATCTTGCCGCAGATTCAGCAACCGACTCAGTCACAGCGTCCGCGGCGCGAGACTCCCTCCTGATTGAGGCCTAATCTGGAGCAATATGCTGCTGCACTGCATCGGCATTCCGTCACGGCTAACTGCGTAGTATGTTCACACGCGGAATCCCTTTTCTGCCGTGTAAACATACCTTTTTTTTCCTTTTGTTTTCCTCATTCTAGTGATTTATCCCCCAAATGCTATAAAACTTGACAGGTGTCAGATAAATGCTGGATTAGCCAGCAGCCGTTTCTCCAGCCCCTTCTCCCCCCCCCCCACATGCATGTTTTCTTCACAGGAGTAAGTTATTTTCAGACTCCTTAGGTTTATCATCCCTGACCACAAAAGAATCGGGCAAGTTGAAATTACACATTCCCAAAAGTTCTTTCCCCTGAAATCTGCTGTCAAGGGAAGATCTCAGAGAGCCCAGTAAACATCAGAAGATAACAGGGTCTGGCTAACGTTAAAGAGAATCCAGCTGCCAACTCTGCAACTACATAGATTAGACTCACCTCAATCAAATGGTGCTGTCCCCTTTAAATGGGTGCCTGTGTTGCCAAAAAAAAAAAAATCGCTTTTTTTCTTAATATGCAAATGAGCTTTTCACCATAACAAGGATCCTGCTACTAACCTCTTTGAACAGCAGTAATGTCCTCCTTACTCTAAAGATCTCACTTGCATATTTACAGTAATATCTCAGCAATGAAGACACCAATTCACAAGGGGGAAACCCAATTTGATTCAGGTGACTTTAACGGATTTAGTTGGAGAGCTGGGATGATATGCTGGGTTATGGTGACAGACTCCCTTTAATCTTAAGTGTATCTTAACTTATCTAATTCAGGATCTACAGAATTTTTTTCCAGTCCTCCTCTTTCCTTTACTTAACCCCACTTTTACCCCTTCAGAAAGTTATTTTAAGCTATAGAACACTTTCAGGTTTTTTTTGCTGTAGCAATATTCACTGACTATTCGCTATTGCACAGAATGTAATATTACAGCACATAAAATAAACTACTACAACAATGCGTCAGGTATGTCTAGCATCAAGCCTGTGCTTCAATGTGCTCAGCATTACCAGATTTAATAGTCACAAGACTTACCCATCACAAGAAGAACACACATTCTTCCATTTTGGATAATGGCTTACAATACTATGTTTATTTGACTGATATACTTTACCTTGGTATACAGGAAGTTTTCACGGTGAGGAAAAATCTCAATAATACTTGCATAGCAATAGAATTTGCATTAAGAATAACGAATCAGCTAATCACAGACTTTAATTTTTACAAGAGATGATTGAATATATCTGCATAAATTGACAGTCATTTCGATGTTAGTTCATGAACACAAACATTTTCTGTGCTATTAGATGCTTCCTCCTCCCGTGAATACAGATAGCAGAAAACCCCTCGCACTCGAACACATGAATAAAGCCAGCACCTGAGCTAAGCGCTTAGGTCCACTCACCTTGTACCTGGTCAGATAGCATGGTTCAACAGAAATACAACTAATCGTGTCAATGTTCATTTGAAGAAATCTGAGTTTTTTGACAATGAACTTATTTGCGATTGAGATTTACCATGGATAAAAGTTGAAGCTATGTGTTGGTTGTCAAGTATGTTGTATTTGTTGAACCTTGCTACTTTTCAGATAACCCCAAACTCAATTAACCAAGAAAGTGTTAACCCTGAAAAAATTAATTTTCCCATCCGTGATTTTTTTTTTGTTAATTGACTCCCCAAAACCCCCGAAACAGAAGCAGAAAAGTGATTATTGTGTTGCAATCAAAGGAGAGATTGTTTACCCGTCCCCTCGTGGTTAGTTTCTTATAGTGCAAGACACAACAACAGGATGATAGGAGAATTGTGTCCGTCCTACCTATATCAGTGGCTACCGCCCTGGAAAACTTTCTGCCCTTGCTCTTCACTGCAAACAACACGTCAATACAACATGTCAGTGTCTAATATCAAGACGGCGAAAAAACTGAATAAAGCTGGGTAATTATGAACAACATATATACTGTACCCTTTGCTATAAATAATTTCATTGCCTGTTCATCATCAGAGGATGTGGGAGAGCCACAACCTATATAAGTGAAGACAAAATTTATTGCACACATACAGCACGGAATCAAGCTGGACATAAAACAGTGCCATTGTGGTTACGGTAAAGCAAGGTTAGTAATTGCTGTTCATTATCACGTTGGAGGCATAATGTCAAGTACACTCCTAAATGGCACACAGAATAAGAAAAAGCTGTGAATTGTGTTAACATACAAACAAGTAAGCAAGTTATATAGGTATACAGCTTTGCTATATGTACAACACATACTTTAGAGAGCGAAAAAGCAAGCCATTCCAAGCTAAATCCAAAATATGACCTAGCTATCATCATAGACCACGATATGAAATAGGTCACGTCTGCGGCTTTCTGATGTAGAGAAAGTTAGACAAATATAATTATCTCGCTGAAGTTATCTCAAAAAGGTTTCTGCTAACGAAAAATGCTCCTGTGCCAAAACCAATTTTCTTCTCACTATATAGTATTATAGAGCTTTCCCTCATGAACCTAAAGTCAGAGAGCAATTTGTTGTGTAGTATTCTAAGATAGTAAGGTTCTGTTAAACGGAGTCGATAAGGATCATGTTAATATATACACCCATAGTAAAGAACATTATAATGTAAGCATTTTCTACTGGATACCACTGAATGGAACAATGTAGTCTATATGTTACTCCATACTTATTGTGTATCATACTACACTTTATGCTTATTGTACCCATTTCCCTGCACTTCAGCCTCCTGATCAGATACCATCTTGATTTTTTAAATTTTTTCTAAAATTATTTTTCCCTCTATAGCAGGGGTCGGCAACCCCCAGCACGCGTGGAATATCTCCCTGGCATGGCAGACAGGACTTGCAGCAGGGGAGCGTCCCTTTAGTTCTCTCAGGACACTGCCCCTTCTCTAGCTGCCCTCTGCCCACCAATGAGAGGAGAGAAGTGATCTCAGGGGGCGAAGCTTCAGGACCCTGCCTGTAGTGATGGCTTCTGCCGTGTATCCTGCATACAAGAGAAGGAGCAGAGAAAGATCCAAGCAAAGTAAAAAAAAGAAAATACCAGGCAGATGCTGGGGTTACTATGCCCATTAATGTCAGGCATTTGGGGTTATTAATTTAGTTTCAGTAACTCCATGTGCCTCATATTAATAGCAGTTAACCCCATCATGTCCCTCACAATAACCCCTGTGTGCCCCATATAAGGGTTACTAATATGTGCGACATATGGAGGTAATAATAAAGGACCTCAATGATGAAGATACCTAATTATAACCTCCATTTCTCTCACATATCAGTAACTCTTATGTGAAGCACACAGGGGGTTAATGTGAGGGACATGATGGGGTTAAGTGCTATTAATATGAGGCACATGAAGTTACTAAATTGTAATGCACATGACCAGACTTTTTATTCACAATTGTGGATAATATTGTGGACTAATATATTTTAATGGTCCTGTACACACAGCCGTTGTTTTTGCAGACGTGTGTCTGGGACAAAATTGAAGAGCTGCAAATTATGGAGCAGGTCCTACATGTGTCCTATACCTGTCCTATATGTGTCTGCATTTGCAGCCCTGTCAATTCATTTTTCATGTATAAGTCACATGTGAAACCCTGTATGTCAGTCAGATTTACTGGCTCGAATGTCAAGCTGAGAGTGGGACTCCTGGCAGTGCAGTCATCTGATACTAGCAGTCCCTGCCTCCTAGCGACATACTGCCCCATATCAATTACAGTGCGGGACAGTATGTTGCTGGTTTTCTGCTGCTCCTCTAAGGCTGAGGCCCCATGTTGTGGAAACGCAGTATATTTGTTGCAGATTTTGCAGCAATTTTTTGAGCCAAAGCCAAGAATGGCTACAAAAAGAATGGAGGAAAATATCTAGGAACCTTCTTATGTCTCCCTTCTGCTCAATCCACCCCTGGCATTTGTTCAGAAGAACACAGCAAAATCTGCAACAACAAAAAAGCTGCATTTCTGCAATGTGGGGCCTCAGCCTTTAGTATAGGGCTCGTGAGCCTTACAATTTTTGACCAGCAATCAGAGTACCTCCATCTTTGATTTTTCAATTCAAATAGGCACGCCGAACAAAAAAGGTTGCCTACCCCTGCTCTATAGTATCCTAAATATACTAAGAAACCCTATGGATACAGTCCAGGAGGTTGAACTGCCAATATCTTCATGAAAGTGGTGACAATAGCATTTCTGCCCATCAGTAACTCGCAGAGAAGTTTCTGTCCTTTCCTGTAAAAGACATTCAAACCAAAAATGAGACACGGCTTTGGCGCAAAGCACGGAAATCCAGATCCTGCAAGCTGATAACAGGTGATAGAAGCAATTTCCTCTGATCACAAAGTTTCTTGGACTACAAAGTTTCTTGTACTCACCGAAAACTATTTACCCAAAAAATCTGAGAAGCTATTGACAAGACAAACTAACCTATCCCAGAGAACCTTAGATCACAGAATGGTCTTAGCGCCCACACGGCTTCCAGTGCTCTAAGTCCCAACATGTTAGGGAAACAGGAGTGGGACCAGCAATGGAGTACAAGAAGTAGGCTTATTTTTCTTTTAGATCCAACTTTACCATTCCTGAAGTTGCTCCAAATCCTGGTCAACTCCTTTAAAGCTGAAATAGTGAGGACCTTGGTTGGTCAAACTTTGGTGCATGGTCACAAGTAGTGCTAAAGATGTGCCGCTTCCTTGTTTCTACTGTCCACTTGACATTTTTTAAGAAATTATTTGGAGCGAGCAGGAACCAAGGCACACTGGTCCATCAGATTTACTATAACTTATGCCAGAAAACGATCACATTACACAAATCTATACCAGTCCCAATATTAAAACAATACTCAAAAACTCTCTCTCTTTGGAACTCTTATTACTTATGAAATGCCAAACAAAAGAAATGTGTATTTAACAAAAGGATTTAAAAAAACAAAAACAAAATGTAAACAGATAAAAAAATAAAAATAGACTATAGTATTGTTCCAAAATTATGAGTTAAAGTGGGAATTGATACGGCCTTATGCTTCAACCCACAAAACCTCAAAATATCTCAACATTCATGTATGTAATTCCATACCTTCCTTATAAATACCTAATACCTACCATAGTAGAATCCAGGTCAGAGAGAAAAATCATGCAGAGTCTACTATGTAACTATTAGTCATTTTTTTTGGGATGGTATGTAATTTCATACAGGAATGTTGGGATATTTTGAAGGGTTGTGGATTGAAACTTAAAGGGGTTGTCCCATCTCAAGGATCCTACCTATACCAGTACTAGCTTATGTAAATTGAAGCCTTTTTCTAAATATAGTGCTTTAGAAATTCTGCTTTGTTTGCCTGGTATGTGACTTTATTCCTCCCCATTGGTTTACGCTGCGTTGCTATAACCACAGACCCATAGGACAAGTGACGTCACTTACTCACTGCTCTTGCCTGCAGGGCAATCCGTTCAGATAATTGCAGTTATCTGATAAATCCAAGTCTATTATCTCTCTATGTGAACACACAGATAACACTGTTTGTTCTGTACAAGAATCTACATATTATCTGACCTGTAGAAGTGTTCTGTCTCCCGTTCAGCAGGAGGGAGAGAAATACAGGAAGTGAGAAGCAGACACTACACGCAGCCTGGCTGAAAGGCTGAGATGGGAGAACCCCTTTAACTCAATATCAATTCACACACGAATGTTCATTTTATTTGCATTTTGAATTTTTTATTTTACATTTAATTTAGAAATTCTCTTTTATTATGAAATACATTGTTTAACTTTTACACGCTATATAATAAATAGTAAGAGGCCTTCCTTTAGACACAGTTTTTGAGTATTTTTATTCTTAAAAATGTGCCAAACTGATGCTCGATGTCACATTATTAGTCTGCCTAGTCTAACTTAATTCTACATTGGAGCACCAATTTCATGAAAGTCAGTAATTTGTATCCAAAATACCTGAAAAGGGCTTCAGCGTTTCTTCTCCTGTCACGGGTTCACTCTCCTCTAATAAATAACCCTAACTGTAGACAAAGAGTGACGAAGCGGGAGAAGTCACGCTACCAATGGGTGGTGGAGCTGCCCAGAGAGTGAAGCCCTAGCAGAAGACAGTCTCTTTTTAGCTAATTTACTTAAGAATGAAACTCAGATTTTTATGAAAATGGAGCTGCTAGGTAGAATAAGACAGACATCTTTGTAAAGTGTAAAAACAGGTCTAAGAGGTATTGTCATTAGTTTGATAAAGATTTTTTTAGTTGAAAGACTCCTTTTAAGTCCAAAAAACGTGCCAAAATTTTAGCAGGTCTACACAGAGCCACAACTTAGACTGTGCCCACTTTCATCAAGGCCCCACCTTTTCTTATACACATCATGAAATCTTCTAAAGCACCAAGTACTGTACATTCAACAAAATATTCAACATTGTTGGTGCAAACTGCCCAGTTTTTAAAATATATATTATTTATCATATATATCAAATAAAACCAATCAGAGACACACTTTGATGAATGACCATGAATCTCCGGACCACTGAAAGAAACTGCATTAAAGTCACACATTTTTGTTGCCAAACCCACCTTACAAACCAAGGTAGAGTTCTTCATTTTTCTCGTTTCTAATGTTTAACCACTAATTTTCTACAAAGAGTAAAGCAAATAAAATGCATATTCTGCTTTTAGTAAATGTTTCTACTTCTACCACTAATAAAGAAATCAATCTCCCTCGATTATTAAACATGCGATTATTTCATGTCCAGCAGTACACAATATACAGCCAGAAGAAGTAGTACTGTTAGATTAGAAATTAGACAGACATGCAAATTAGACCAAGCTCACAAAGCCATGCTTACCTGAGGTGGGGGATTTGCAACGATCTTCTGAGGCTGTGGTACTCTCATTAATGTCACAAAGACCAGCTAAAACAAAAAACATTACATAACTATTACAAATTATCATAAGAATGAACTGCAATCAATTGAAGTCATTTAGAAATATTTCATTCTCGAAGACATTTAAATGTAATACGCTCTATTTTAATCACTATTGTGATGTGTACTACCAACCGGTATGGTAGTTTGAAGAGCATAAAGAGTTAAACATGTTTATCATGCGGACCACAGTCTAACCTCATTCTGCATATGTTATAATCCATCAATGCTAGCTATTTCTGTTAATGAAACGTGAGCCAGTTTTTGTGAAGGTCATGGTATTCTACATGTAAGCACAGTATGGTTAATGGATGCGTGCCTGATCTGGTATCCCAATTCTGATTGGAAATGTCGTCGCCTGTAAGGACTACTTAGGATCTGTACTGTCGGGTGGGCAGTGTCAGGCAGGGGCCATGATTCAACACTCCAATCAGAGCTGGTTAATATAGAGCTCAGAATCCCACCCCTTGCATGCTCCTGCCTGACACCCCTCACCTAACAGTCCAGAGTATAAATAGCATACTAGGCACCAAAACTAAGAGCACTGATTGCTGAGGAATGGCGGGGGTTAGAGAGAAAATTCCAACTGTGCCAGAATCAGTGGAGCGACACCTATTAAATTATATAAAGAACTGAGCTTTGGGGTACTGAATGGTTGCCTTGAATTTTCACATATATTTAAAAAATACAAATGTTTTTCTTAACCATTAGATCAAAAGCTACATATACAGTATGGCTCTCAGCCAGAATACCCATGGCAAGTGGTGTTGTAGGGCCTCTTAAGTACATGTGCAGTCCTTCAGCACTACCATAAGAGAAGGCCAGATTACAGTGTTTAAACAATTTGATATCTTTTTCTGCAATGTTCCTCAAAATTGCATGTTACTTTAGGTTCACACTAGTGATAGTACACTAGATCTGCTTTAAAAGCAGTTACCCGCAGACCCCACAGACTAAAGGGGCCCACCAGGTTTCTGTTTGAAATTGGAAAAGAGAATGGAATTCCCAAATGGTCACCCAAGGTAAGTGTTATGGTAGGCATATATTAAATAAGGCTCAAGATGAAACACAAGCATTTTTACATTAAAAAATATAATGGCAAGATAACTTGTACATATGTAAAATTAGCAAATATGTATAGCTGAACAACTCAAGGAAAAAACAAACACTTTTATTAGTTAAATTAGCAAAAATATGTATTGAAGATCACCTCCAAATAGGAGGACCTGCAAGATAAACAGGAAGGGTTAACCCAATGGATACAAAGAGCGAATCTGGATGGCTTGGCAAAACGTCAGGCAAAATTAATCAAGGACTTCGTTCAGTGGGTGCTGGATGGCTAATTCTTTTGGGGCATCTTCAACATGGACTTCTTGAAGATGCAAATATTTCGACACAAAATGGTATAATGGACATAACAAATGCAATGGTTTTTGAAATTGCAGCATGTTTGCTGCGGATATTTTTCAGTAATGGGTGGATGAGATTAGCCAGAATTCCTTCCAATTTGCAGGTACTATTGGGCTAAAGCCCTACGTAGACATCAACGCATCACAGATTTTCCTACAGGACTTTTCACGGAAAGTCCGATGAGGTTTTTCTCTGCTGATTTTCTGCTTCCATTATACCTATAGGGAAGCGGCTGGCGTTTCCGTAGGTATAACTGGCATGCTACGATTTCCAAAACCACAACAGATTTCTGCTGCATATATTTATCTGCAATGTGTGGATGGGATTCATTAGTTTCTTTAGGGAAACAACAATTTTCACCCAAAAGTCAAACATCTCATACGATTCACTTAGTGACATTTCAGTTTTGAAGTCCACCATACTATTATGAATAAGACTTTACATGCACGGTGTCATTTACTATGAAACAATGGCAGTTTACACAAGAGAATACATTTCATACTTGAATGTCATGAGTAGACTTACTTATGTTAGAGGAGCGCAGCTTTTTCACAGACTCAGAATATAAGCTAGAAAGGCCGCACATGCAAGAAGCCACAGTCAGCATACCTTAGTGAAGCGATGAGAAAAGGAAGAGACAGACACCAAAACAATACAAGGAACATGAAATACATGAAATAAAATAAACTTCAAAACATAAATGTCATCTTTATAGAAACAGAATGCAAGAACAAGGGAGAAAAGAAAACAATGAGAAATTAAAATGATGAATGGGAGGAACAACGCACTTTTTGGCATAGAACAGGCAACTTATCTAGACATACAGTGACAAACAAAAAAAGGCACCCTGATAGAAAAGGGGAATTACTACCACTCAGATCCCTACCTCCTCCTGCCTGGCTCACCCCATGCAGTGAGTTGATCCTACTACTTTTATGACATCACCCATCTTACTTGAGGAGCAATGTGCTCTCCGGGATATGAAGGACCATTCGCATAAGCCTTCATATTTTAAGTCCTTCCCAAGTTTTTCTCCAAATCTACAAATATGCTATACATAAAGATTTGATGTTTGTCACTGTAATGTGCGCTGTAATACAGTGGTGACAGCTAAATATGTTTGGGGAAGGCAATAGCCTCGCTCTAACCCTAGTAGTGATATGAGAGACACTAACAGCTCAGTAATATGTGCAGGTCATCCAGCAGCCACATTTGTTTCCTCTTATGGGAGGGCTTCAAAATGGCATTTTACAGCAGGATAATGCTTGCCCCCACACAGTAAGGGCTTATCAAGAATTCTTTTACCAGCCTGGTTGCCAGAACCATTTGTGGAACCATTTAGGACACCAGCTTCACCAGCTTACGTGTGTGCAGGTTCTACAGGTCCAGCTGCAACATCTGTAGACAAATATACCCCAGGATGCTATATGGCATTGTTATGCCTCCATGTATAACCGCCTCTCATCTCAGGCTAAAGGGGACCCAATGGGGTACTAGAGCCTCCTCTCAATTGTACAGTTTTCCCTCAATAAAACTTATCCTCTCTCTATAATAATGTCATCAGTTACATGTATCATCAATACAGTCACACAAAGTTTCATTGAATTCTGGGTGCATTATTAATTTTTTTTTTTGTCAATGTATACTGTATATCATCTTATAGAAGACATTAAAGTGATATTGAAGCTTGAGGAAATATTCACCACACTTGCCACATGGACACTGAATGCTGAACCTTTCATAGCAATTTGGGACACTAAACCACTCACAGGTCCTTATGAAAAGACATCCATGCCCACGACAGAACTAAAGAAACAAACTACATTTATACTCACCTGGCTCCTGTACCTCTGGTGCAGTTCATTAGTAAAAGCCAGAGAAATACATCCCGGCTTCAGTACATATGAGCCAGACTCTTGTCTAGTTAGTAAACAGGTGTTTCTTTTTGGGAAATGTAGGCTGTTTAGTATCTTATGTAAATCCGCACTTTTCTCTCTGCATGTTTCGTGTGGAAACCACAAGGACCTCCGTGTGGTTTCTTAGGTAACCGCTTGAATTAAACCATTAAAAAGCGGACTCCCCAAACGGAAACTCGAACACTGATGTGAAACAGGCCTCAGTTCAAAAAAAATTGACCATTTGTGACCAGTTTTGACCAGTTCTTTTTTCCTTCCCCCTTCTTCATTCTGAGCATGCGCAGAGGGAAAAACTGATTGCAAAATGAACACAAACTGAATACTATCAGTTTGTAAACCTTTTCCATAGACCTCAATGTGGAAAAAAAAAACAAAAAAAAAAAACAAAACACGGATTACTTGCTGTCCGTTTGGAATCCTCATTTTTAGTATGGAGATAAAGTCCTTCAAGTTCTACTTTTCTCTCCGCACAAAAAGCTGAAACTAGACGGAAACGGCACAAACTGATACATGTGGATGACACAGGTCATGCAAAAAAACATTAATTTTATAAGTCTATTTCCACTTATTTTGAAGTATTGCTTTATTTAACAGTTATGCTGGGTTCACACCAGCGCCCGATCTCCGTTTCCAGGTTTAAGTCGTTACTAGAGATGAGCGAGTAGTACTTGATCAAGTAGGTATTCGATCGAATACTACGGTATTCGAAATACTCGTACTCGATCGAGTACCACTTGCTGTTCGAATGTAAAAGTTCGAGGCAGAACCAGCATTGATTGGCCGAATGCTATACAGTCGGCCAATCAATGTTGGTTCTTCTCCTACCTCCGTGCAGCTTCCCCATGGCGTCTTCCAGCTCTTCATTCACTCTGCCAGGCATCGGGCCTGGGCAGAGCCGACTGCGCATGTCCGCTTGTAGTGCGGGCATGCGCAGTCGGCTCTGCCCAGGCCCGATGCCTGGCAGAGTGAATGAAGAGCCGGAAGATGCCGCGGGGAAGCTGCAAGGAGAAGACTGCTTGGAGGATCCAGCCCGACCCTCACTCGTGGACTTGGTAAGTATAATTTGATCGAACGTTGCCTACCCCCTGAAACGAGCATTTTCCCCCCATACACTATAATAGGGTTCGATATTCGATTAGAGTAGTCGAATATTGAGGGGCTACTCGAAACGAGTATCGAACCTCGAACATTTTACTGTTCGCTAATCTCCAGTCGTTACCTAAATTGTCAGGAAACGTGATGTCCTATGACATTTTTGGATTCAGCGCACCAAAAAACAAAGATTATGTGGAATAACCAAAACTGCTCTTGAAATTTTTTAATTTTTTTTTGCAGACCTGTGTAATTTGATAAATTTGGAGACAATTCTGCATTTTGTCGCAAATCCTTTTCTTTGTTTTCAGCACACCAAAATACATGGAAATTAGGTGAAGATAATCGAACAGCTTTTCAGTCGCAGAACTGTGTTACTTTTACAACCCATCGAAATCAATAGGTTTTAACTCAGACAGTTTGAAATCAGTTTTTGAAGAATTCTGAAAGGATTTGCCGACTGTAGATGTGAACCAGGCGTATGCTATACAGTCAGCATTTACCATACAATGCACTGTCTGCTTTCTAGTGGTATAAAACCGCATGTGCCTGAGGACATGAAAGGTCCTCTAAGTCTAAAGCCCCACGATGCGGATTTTTTGTGTGTGCAGTTTTTGCTGTGTTTTTTTTTTTTTTTCAGCCAAAGCCAGGAGTGGATTGGAGAAAAGGGAGAAGTACTTCCCATTTCAATTAAATCTACTAAAAGGATTGGGATTAAAAAAACAAACAAAAAAACATAACACCTTTTTTTGCAATGTGTGACCTTGGCCTCATAGTGATTTTCCAGGATTAACTTTTTTAGCCAAAAGCAGTATTGTTCAACTTTGTGAGACACTTTGTACATTTACATTTTACAAGTAACTCAACACCTTTGAAACCGCTCACATGATCCGGTTCCACCTCGAAAGCTGTAGATCAATCATTAAACACATGACCCATCTTGACCACTCTCTACCACTAATGTATGCATTGTTACTAATGACTGGCTCTTGTGCTGAATGTACATGTACGCAATGCAGACTTTGAATGTTTAGTCAGACAGATGGCTAGGTGGGATCATGTAGATGATGTATGACAGGATTGAGAGTGGGTGGAATGAGATATTGAAAATGCAGTTAGTAGCACAACGCTGGAACTCTGATACACCCATAAATCAGACGTTGAAGGCAAAATTAAGTAGCAACCAGCACATTGGAGGACAAAGAGTCAACAGTACTTTGTTTCATCAAGTCGGTAGGGATTCCAGATCCTTGAAAATGGCAGATCGTTTCATTTGCATCAAAAAAATCAATGCGATTATGGATACATTTGAATCGTCAAAATAAATGAAAATCTCAAGATGATTATAAATTACACATACACTAAATATTGTAAAATATGTATTTTGTATTAGAAAAGATGAATGAAAGAAATCTTGCATGTGTCATATTCTCACCTTAAGGACCATAAACTCAAAGATCGCAAAATGTGCAATCATAACTGCTTACCTCCTGACGGTTGCCTTGTTTTGCGTGGAGAACGTGGTTGCCTCTGGTATGGGTCATTTGAGCCATATAGTTCAATTGTACCAAGGTTTAATAGGACTGTTTTCTGGATGTAATCCACCATTGCAATACCATTACAGTTCCCAAATACTACTCTGGAAATTGACAGATTAAAAAAAGGAAAGCAAAAAACAAAAATTTTATTCCATTATATTGTTAGATATACTTCACTTTTTGCTACTACGTTCTAGAGCAGCGTTCTGCAGACATCTTCCCCTAGGTCTTACAAATTTGACTACTGTTATAAGCAAAGCTAATAGAGATGAGCGAGTAGTACTCGATCGAGTAGGTATTCGATCGAATACTATGGTATTCGAAATACTCGTACTCGATCGAGTACCACTCGCTATTCGAATGCAAAAGTTCAATGCAGAACCAGCATTGATTGGCCAAATGCTATACAGATGTAGGGGGCGGGGGTGCGGGTGGGGGGGTGCGAGGTGGCCACATCAAATGGCTCTATCTCCAGTTTTATTCCATCTAGAAAAGTGGTTCTTCTACATGGCTAGAATAAAACAGATGTCACTATTTAAAAACACAGTTAGGAATGCGATCTTTACATTCAGCACATATCATTCGCTACCAGAACCACCTTATTCGGTGGAATAAAACCAAGGATACAGCCTTTTGAGGTGACCATCTCCTCTTTGGCAATAGTTACAGCTCTATATATTGACAATAACAATGTATACAGGTTTGCCCTTGCCACAATCTCAGGGGATTGCAAGGGAGTCATTTAGAGCCCACATTCTAATAGCTGGAAGTTAGATAGTTTTAATGAACAGACTCCCTTGTAAATAAAGTTCAAAAAGGGTAAAGTCCTTTGGCAAGACAATGTAAAAAAAGAAAACCAAATGGGAATCGCTTGTTTCACTGAGCAGCGCGTTTAAAGATTATTTTCTGACACTGCAAGAATCTGTTCAGTAATTCCTTCAATACAGTAAACAAATCAGACACATTAGAAAGTGACAAGACAGATGGGATGTAAAGAAGCCATTTGCTGGAAAAGTGATTTAAATCTGTGCCTAAAAAGGCCGCTCTGCTTCCTGACACATTCAGCCGCTCCGCACATCACTCATTAAGATGAATTACAAGAACGCTTCACTCTGACCAACAGCGGCTTACTGATAACCTGAAATAATTACTGTGGACAGAGGTGTCGGCTTGATGAAGCCGTCTCTCTTTCATACACTAAGCAGTAATAATAAAGCTACCTATAATAGAGTCAGGTTCATGAACATATGTTGGAAAACTGCTTAGAAACATCTTTAGATTGAAAATTAAGTTTATTGAAAGGCTAGCACGCCTGCTCTGTGGGCACATCACTCCTGCAACAAGATATCAAGGTTTACAAGTGAGTGAGACCATAAGTAGTGATTCGTTCATGACATAGTTAATCAGTTTCCTCAGTGGTCATGTGGTGTTTATGCACACATATGACCAGCTGGCCTCAGTATTCACGATCATTCATGAACACGTGACTGCCGAGTCCAGTGAATGCCTACAGCTGTCACATGGCGACAATAAATAAATAATTTGAATGTAGCAACATGCATAAAATTTTTATCAAAAAAAAAAAATTATACATTTTATATATATATATATATATATATATATATATATATATATATATATATATATACACATACATATATATATACACACACACATTGTGTATATATATATATATATATATATATATATATATATATATATATATATATACACACACATATATACAAAATTAATTTGGTTAAAAATTAAAGTGGTTCAAAATATTGTTTAACATGAAAATACTCGCACATGAGGTTTAACTAGCTGCTCAATCAGTCATTGGGTATAAAGTCCAGCATCCTTAGTTGTAAAGCCCCACAGCAGAAAAGGCAAAGATAAGAGGTTCGGATTGTAAGCAATTGTATATAAAAGGTAGAGGTGCCTCATGGTTCAATCCACGTCATAATCCGCCCCTTTCAATGGTGGTTTATGGGGACCACTAGCTTTCTTTTTTCCTTAGCGGCAGCACCCTCCGATGTCGGCTCATTCATTTGAGCCGGCTGCGGAGGGGAAAGCTGCGACCGCAATGGTTGTGGCAGGCGGGTTTTGACCCGAGAGTGACGCGGCTCACCGCATCTCTCTCGGTGTCAAAACCCACCCCACGTATGAACGAGCCCTAAATTCCTTAAAGCAAAAGTACATATATTTGCCACCAATCCTCGCACAACTCCTAAGGCCATAGTACTAAATAAATAGTTGTGGCTACTTGTACCTTGACTTGGGGAGGGTAGTTTATGGAGCAACTTGTTTTTATTGTATCTCTGAATGTATTCTTGAATATGTACTTGTTGTGGAACTATTTAAAGGTGTTTTTTTTTTTTTTTTGCTATTGTCATGTAATAAAATGCACTGACTTTCACTGTACACTTTTTTTTGTTTATACTATTGTAGCTTGTCACTTTTCGCAAAAGCTTGCATGCTTCAGTAATCCTATAAGGATTGCGTGTAGAGGATGAGTGAACACTATTCGAAACTGCCATTTCGAATAGCATGCTCCCATAGGAATGAATGAAAGCGGCCGGCACGCAGACTTTGCCGGCAGCCGGCCACTTAACCCTCTGCGTGCCGGCTGCGTCCATTCATTCCTATGGGTGTGTGCTATTTGAAACGGCATTTTCGAATAGTGTTCACTCATCTCTAATTGTGTGTCTTATAAATACCGAATAACCATAAACCTTGACAAGTAAGATTGGACAATGGCGCATCAAACTGAACACACAAATACATTCTGCAGGCCGAGCATAATATAGAATGTTCTCCAACTTAAAGAACATGAAAATATACTTACAGGCCATATGCAGAATTGACAGCTAGGCTGGTTATTTGCTGTGGAGGTTCTCCACTGACCCATACAAGTTGTATCACCAGCTCTACTTGATAGCCGGCAGATTGCTTTAAAGGAGTGCCTTTGACCCTGAAAAACAAAAATAGGAATCCCATTGGTAAAATAAGCCGATAAACAGGAGCCATTAGGCTAGAACTACACAATGACTACGACTTTGATGAATGTTGTACAGCTATGTAGAGCTGACTTCATGACAGGTATTAGAAATAAATGTGTTTGCATTGTCATTCACAAGCTGCTGCAACCATGACTTAACAGTTACTACTGTACAATTCAGAAAAATTAAGGTAACACCACGGCTGCTACTACTGCATAGTGTCAGAAGAGCTCTCGCTTAGTGTAGCAGAGCGGGTCTATTCTAGCAGCCTCTTTCTCCCCCTGACTTCTATGTAAAAATTAATACAACCTGATAAATGGAAATGAAAATATACTGGTAATTTTAAAATTAGAGCTACACTTTAACCATCATGTCTTATTTATCTACTGTTAATGGCCTGCAGGCTCTTGGAAAAAAACACTTACTTTAAACAGGGTACATTGTCCCGAATCCCATCAGATGAACTGCTGCTTGTAGATGGGTGAGACTGAAGAACGATGGGTTGGGGGTTAGGGCCTCCTCCACTGGGCGTTGGCACTTGTTCAATGTCTGGGGATTCTAGATCATTGATTTCGTATAACAACCTTACTTCCAGCATCTTAATAGAAAGCACAAAATAGAAAAAGAAAACACAAAAACACCACAATGAAAGGTCAATTAACAAAAATTAAAACTGCACTCACTTTAGAACTAGGTGTGTTGGCAGAAAAAATACCCAAAACATTACATATTGTATTGTAGTGTTCGCCATTAAAAATTGTTCAAAAATACAAGTAACATAAGTGACACTGGTGTGCTCCATGGTTTAAAGCATCAATTCAGAGGACCCCTTTAGTTGAATGTGTACAGCAAGGGGAACATTCAGAATTTTTCTCTTTTTTTTTTCTTTTAGGAGACAGGCGATAAAAAACAGTTATAAATTGCTACCTGGCTTTTGGTATCCATACAGGCCTGCCCAAAGTACAACTAGCAAATTGCCAAAAAGACCTGTAAGTATTTCAATTATAACAAATAAATAAATAAATAAAAAATAAATGTACGGTAATACATTCTCTTATCTTGATCAGTAAATGACCCATTTTAGGCCTTGATCCTTTCGTTTTCGGAGTTTTCAGATTTTTCACATGAACAGATTTAATAATTCAGTTTTAACTAAACAGGCAAGTAGTAGAATTTGAATTATTTTATACCATTATCTACCCCTGGGCAAACTTTTAAAAATTCTGGAAATATTTTAATTTTTTTTTAATCTCCTGAGGGCTTTCAGACAACTTTGCATTAAAGTGAGTGTGACTACAAGGCTTACACAAGCTAAGCGTCAGGAGCCACGGCATCTTCTAAGAATGAAAGTGCACAGCTGAACTGTCACTTCACTTTTTTGCTACTGTGTAGGGAGAAATTTGCTGGACATTTTTGTAATGTACCAGCTAAGTAAGGCTCGATTCACACCTACGCTCACTCTACGTTCGGGGATTCTGTCCCTGAATCTGCTTGAATAATGCAGAGAATAAAGTCCTGCTTCGCATTTTTCTGCAGGTAACTACCGAATTTTTCGGACTATAAGACGCACCCAGGTTTTAGAGGAGAAAAATAGGGAAAAAAAATTTTCAGGCAAAAAATGGTAAAATATTTAATATATGGGAGTTGTAGTTTTGGAACAGCTGCAAGGCCACATTGACAGGTGACCCTGCAGCTGTACGGGGATGTATAGGGCGTTTTTTTTGTGGGACCAGGTGTACTTTTTAGATATACCATTTTGGGAAATGTTTATTGCTTAGATCACCTTTTATTTAATTCAGAGGCAAAACAGAGAGAAAAACCCGGTGGTTTAGCACTTTTGATTTTGACGTTCACTGTACATAAAAATATTAGTAGACAGGGCATTTTCAGACACAGGGATACCTAGTGTGTATGTTTCACAGTAATGTTATACTTTTATATGTATTCTAGGGAAAGGAGGTGAACTTTTATTTATTTTATATTATATTTTTTTTAAGTGTTTTTTTTTTTTTTTTACTATTTTATTATCCCCCGCCTAGGGGGCTTGAACCTGCAATCATTTGATTGCAAGTCCCATAGACGGCAATACAAGTGTATTGCCGTCTATGGGAGATTCTATACATTACTATCGCGGAGGGTCATAGACCAGCCGCGATAGTAATATATATGTATGACAGGCCTGGGAGCCTTCATTAGGCTCCCGGCTGTCATCGGAACAGGTCGGCTCCTGCGGCCTCGCCGTGCAGGAGCCGGCCTGCATCACTAAAGGTATGGGGCCGGGACCTGTGGAGGAGGAGCGGATTTGCAGCATGGCCGCGCTACTGCCACCGCTGGTTTTCTTCAGCGGCAGGAGCGTGGCAATCTGCAGGCCCCGGCAGCTAAGACAGTCCCCGGCATCTGCTGTAATAGACCGGCGGATGCCGGGGAGTGTCTTAGCTGCCGGGGCCTGCAGATTGTCACGCTCCTGCCGCTGAAGAAAACCAGCGGTGGCAGTAGCGCGGCCATGCTGCAAACCCACTCCTCCACCCACATTCAGACTATAAGACGCACCCTCATTTTCCTCCGAAATTTGGGGGGAAAAAAGTGCGTCTTATAGTCCGAAAAATACGGTACTTTTTAAGCAGATTGGGTTTCTGTTTTTCAGGTTCCTAAGTGGACCCAAAGAATGGATACCCAAGCGCAGGTGTGAACATAGAGAAACCTATTGTACTTTCTTTTAGCAGAATACAGGCTCAGAAGTTCCCCCCATCAAGGCACTAACTAATGGCTGCTAGGAAGATCCGTCTCGTATTCACCGTGTATTTCCAGTATATATCTATAGATACAACGAAAAGAAATCCTAAGGTTTGAAATAGCTGTATCTCCTGTTTTATACCAAAGTGCCATTTGAACAGTCTCAGCTTTGATATCTTAGATGTAGCGCTATATGAATGTGATTTTTATAGGCAGCGGCTTTCTTATGATGCCAGAAGCACTTTTCTAGGTGGTATAAAACTGAAGATACAGCTACTTGAAAAGATTCTCCCGCTTGACATTTGTTATATCTTTATATACTAGCAATAGAGTGAATATTACGGAGGAGAATTTTTGAACCTGTTATTTGCTCCAAGAAAGTAAGTTAATAAAGTACATTATAAAATGCTCATCTTTTCATCCCTTTAGTTAAGGGAAAAAAAAAAAATAATAATAATCCCACCTAAATGTGACACGTATGTCAATTGCATAAAGCTTTTGCATCCTACTTATTGAGAGACAATAATAAACAATTTATGATTATTATTGTATATTCATTTTTATATTTGATCTAGGGAAAGGGGGGCGATTTGAACTTTTGTGAGTTGTTTTTTTTTTATAGTTTTAAAAACTTTGTTTTTTCTTTAACTTTTATTTTCAGATTGCCTAGAGACCTCGAAACCTAAGGGGTTTGATCGCTCATACTATACATTGCAGCACTAATATATTGCAGTATATAGGAAAATCTGCGCACTTCTATCACATGCTGCCGACAAAATGGCATCGCCCAGGTGCCATTGTCAAAATGGTGCCTCAGCTTTAGCACCGGGTCTCATGTGTGGCCGCCATATTTAAATACCAGACACACAGCGTACTATTACGGTGGATGACGGGAAGGGGTTAATTCTGGATAACTCCACAGGTCATGGCTATGTGATAAACACACAGACTTCTCACTGGTAACTAGCAGTGCACCTGCTATCATCACATGACCATGGACTGTGCATCACATAACCAGGTTAGATTTTATTCACTGATTAATTGATACAGAAAGTATATAGGAAAATTAGCTAATGTATTCTCTGCATCAATTCTTCACTGTTTTCCAGATTTCGGCTGGTGGTCATTGTATTCCGCTTCCTTTCAGTGGATAAAAATCAGTCTATGGTCATGTAATGGACACAAACGAGAACAGCTTGTTACAGTCACATCATAATAATCAAAATTCTGCCTGGCAACGAGCCGTGTACCTGTGTGTCCATCACATGACCATGGACTGATCTTTATCCACTAGGGCTAAGCAGAATGAATGACAAAGCAGAGATACAGAGGAGGATACAGTGAGGAATTGCTACAAACACTTATGGAAAATTGTACAACTTTCATTTCACAAACAATAACGCTTGCTGAAACTGGACACCCCTTTAAAAGGGAATGTGTCAATGGGAAAATTGGTACCGAACTAACAAAAGTGCCTTCTAGGTCTGCTTGTACACTTTCCAAAGATTTTCCTGCAGACTCATTTAAAGAATGCAAAGGGGAGGTAAGAGCAAAATATGTACATTAGATACAGTACCGTAATAATGAATGTAATAAGCATCTCTGTATATAATGCCAGCTAGTCTTATTTGGGTTTGCCCCCGCTGTAGTTGAAATGTTTTAGTCTGGAGCAATCTGAAGCCATTTTTCTAAACCATAAATTATGGCGCTCAGTATTTCAGTGGTAAGAGAAACACTATGTCATTTTCTTCCGTACAACAACTGCCATTATTTTGTTTAGTTCTAAAACAATTTTGTGTAATGTATTTTTGTGTTACAAATGGTTGCTCCCAATTCGGAGTGCATAATGCTCGGTGCAGCTCTGAGTGACATTTTATGTTTATCGCAGCCAAAAAGTATTTATCATAGATTCATCATTCATCATAGACTGCCATCATCAATTTAGAGCTGCACAAGAAGGCATGCAGAAGTAAAATGCAGGATTTACCGGGATGACATCTGTGGTCACTTCCTGTTTGCTGAACCTATAAATGATGACATGGGCTGAGACACCTGCCACACACAGTATTCTGCTTTCTGGGCACCAGGAGATCATCTGGATGGCATAAGGGTCTTCATCTACAATGTCTGTACTAGGTTTATCTTCTTTATTCCGAGATTTCTCAAATACTTTTGCTGTCTTGAGTTTATACAACATTTGCAATGTTACTAGGACAACAGAAACAGAAAACCATTAGCAACATATTCACACTACTACTCTAAACTGTAATTTACTGTAATCTGCAAATGTAGCATTGCTAAAATCTGGTAATGTGGCGATTATTTGTTATGGTTCTAGA
Source organism: Leptodactylus fuscus (assembly GCF_031893055.1). Classification (NCBI taxonomy): domain Eukaryota; kingdom Metazoa; phylum Chordata; class Amphibia; order Anura; family Leptodactylidae; genus Leptodactylus; species Leptodactylus fuscus. Next base: position 58,666,286 of record NC_134267.1, on the reverse strand, counting down.
ACTCAAATTATTACATTAAAGGGGCTCTATCAGCAAAATGATGCTGTATGAGCCCCACATATGCGTGAATAGCCTTTAAAAAGGCTATCCAGGCACCACTAATCTTATTTTAAACCCCCCTCCCATTTTAAAATAAAACTATAAAAACATATATGTAAATCACACCTTAATATATATATATATATATATATATATATATATATATATATATATATATATATATATATATAAATATATATATATATATATGTATGTATAGGCTCTAGCTAATGGTATCATCACTAAAACTGTTCTGCAACTGGTGTATAGTGTATAAAATTATTAATAACGCTTACATTATTTCAAGTTGGATGCAAATGGCAATACGAAAAACAAATAAAAAACAAAAAACACCACCACTTACTTGCTGAAGCATCCCAAAATTTGATTGATCCATCCGCATGACTGAAAAGTACAAATACAGACATCTCATGAAACATCAGCATATACATAATGTAAAAAATAGACTAGATAAAGTTCACGCAGAACTGTTGATTGTACATAGACTAATGGTCCCAATGATTTTACAAGTGTGTTCTGCCACCTATTACGGTAGTTCTTTATTCAGAAAATCTGAAGGTCTAATGCAGACTTAAAAGGGAAAAAGAAATACTCAGGTTGATTTGGAATATTAAACCACCCAGAGATCATTATGGGCCAGGGGTTTAGTGTCCCATACTGGAATGTTGCCAAAAAAAACAAAACAAAACTTTATACCTACTTTAGAGCAGAGTCCAATGAGTCTCAGACTCACCTCATGTGCTCCTGCTGCCTGCGCTGTTCTTCAGTGAAGCCAAGGATGTACAACTTGGATTCACTTAAGAAATGCGCCAGCTCAGAGGGCACAACAGATAGGAGAGTACACAGCTATTTTAATGTTTAACACAGCTGCACATTGCATTATAACAAGGCGATTCTGGACACCTAAACCTATTGTCCATAAGGACCTTTGGGTGGTTCTGTGTCTCAAATTGCCCTGACAGATTCCCTTTAAGACAAATTTATGACCAACCAGATCAACCTTTCCAGGATATTGAATGTGCTGCAAGTTGACTGCTTAATCATACATTTTGGAGAACTTTGATGATGAACCCTGGTGTATTCGACACCAGTCTTCATATTGCCTGCACTGGCGGGGGTTGCGTCCCATATATGAAACGGTGTACGTCTAAGGAACATCTATTTCCAATCACGATTTGCATACTTGGTTTTGTGTATTGTGGCCTTAAAACTACCTTGCCAAAAATGTTAGTAAGGTTTCTCACATGGAGCCATTATGGAGAATCATTACACATAGATCCCAAATACTGCTCTCATAAAAATAAGATAATGTTCCCCTGCACAGGTTCACATTTTTCCTCGCCGATACTAGAACAAAAAAGATGGCATGCTCCTACATGTGCTGGGTTATAAAAAGTTATTCTGAGTCTTGCCTCACGGGAAGAACACAGTACCTCATGACGGCAGCACAAGGAGACTTTTAGTGCAGTAGGTGCACTATGTTGTGTGACTATGGATGTGTAATAGTTATATGCATGAGGATTAAAAAGGATACAGTCACCAGTTCAATAACACTTCTTACTGAGCTATAAGCACATTCAGATAGCTGGGGTTCACATGTATAAAGTGTTTTGTTTTCCTGCATCCGGATCTGTGCTTTCATTGCTGAGATATAAGCATTTTTCTGCATATGCTATTGAGCTGCCTGCGCTCATTGCACCAAAGAGCTGTGCCTTCCAGCGCATGACATGTACACTGCCAGGTCCTGTCCATAGCAGAGAGGTGTGAAGAGAGCAACGGTGATGCCCTCATTGCACCAGACAGCTCATATCATAAATAAAAAAAAATTAAAAAAAATCTCACCAATAGACGAAAAGATCAGGAAAAAACTAGGTTACTTTACATACAAATTTTCATAGAAAAGGAAAACCATTTATAAAAAAAATAAATCAACAATTAAAAGAAGGAAAAAAGATGCAAAAATAAAAGTTACTTTAAAACAAAAGCCCTATGTATCACCAAAAAAAAATTGCAAATATTACTTTCACCACCTCCAACAAGTCCAGTTCTTTCCATTATTTTATAGGTGCTGCTCCACTAGTTATGGAAAAATTGGAATTTTTTTCTCTAGCCCACCATTCCTAACCAATCAATGCTGTTAATTAGGTGCCTGGCATGTTACTTGGTCTCTGTACTATCAAGGGAGTGGCATCGGGCAGGAGCAGGCAAGGGGAGCTGTGACACTGGTTGCCTGCTATTTGAGCTCTGAATCACTCCCCCCTTCCTGACATTGCCCTTTTGGCATTACAGAGGTCAACACACCAGGCACCAAAACCAACCGCAATCATAGCTCAGAAATGGTAGGGATAGAGAGAAAATCCAAACTAAGCTGGAATCGGTGGAGTGGCACCAATTCACAGATTCCCTAAGAATTAGAATTGGTGCAACTTGTTGAAAGGTCCTCTTTAAATATCCCGAGTCTAGTGTTGTGGTTAATAGTTTTATTCATTTATCTTCTGTATTTTGAAACTTTACAACAAGCAAATTTAGACAGTAAAGACATAATAATTAACTCCTTATAGACTTCAACTTCATTTAACGCCATTTCCTTACAACAGTTAACATATATTTCCCAGAAATAGCTTTTGACTGGAGCATGTTCCTGTACACCAATGCATTTTTAAAAATGTAGCAGTAACCCGCCTTACAGCTGGTCCATTTTCCCCAAACGCTGCTCTTAAAATCATTGGTATGAAAGTTTAATGATCATTTGACCCAGATTTTAATTATGAACGACACTTGACAGCATGGTGTTCATTGAAGCAGTGGCCAGCTGAGATTTTTTTCTTTTAGTGCTCCATTCACAGAACACTTTATGCAGTCATACACATTCTGTACAAACGGATTGATTTATGTAACTTTTTAAATAAAATAACATTTTTGACATTTTGAAGGAGGGTACAGGGAAGGTGTAGTAAATACATTTTTTTTCCCCAAAGGACAGAAAACACACTTTGCATTTATTTCAATGATAGTTAAAACATTCTGAGCAACATCATGAAAACATCCAATTAAGCCTGTTACTGTCTTTGACTTTAGTGTGTAACTCCAATGTACCGTAATACCTTTTACATTGCCTTATATTGTCTGGAAATCTTATGGATATTACAATAAGAACAAAACAGACCCCAATATAATCCATTGGGGCACAGCACAGATCCATGACATAGCATGGCATGGTACATAAGGTCTAACTGAGTAACCATTGTCTCAGTTCCAATAACACATTGCTCTCTCTTTAAAGGAAATGGTATAACTTGTATTACCAAAGTAGAAACATATGCTGACTTCAACAAAGAGAACCTGGTTATTCTGTATTGCAGTTATCCGGTTAAAGGTTTCATAATCTCAGCTTGTCTGTTTATAGTTATTGAAACCTTTCTTGTTTATGTCTTAAATCAGCTCGCTACTTACTTCTGAAGAGACCCAAAAGTATAAGAGCAGTTTCAGTTCAGATGTGTTCCAAATCTGGCAAGGTTCACCCAACAAATACTCTCGTCAACAATGTGCTGATGCTGGTTCACAGTCAGTGACATGATACGTAATGTATGGGGTACCCTTGATGGTTGAAGGGGGAAGTGGAGGCGTGAGCAGGAGCAGGAATTGGGAAGTAAATAGGGTTACTCCAGGTTACTCCAGTAGGGAACAACATATAGAAGTATAAAGGCCTGCAACCTTTAATAACACAATACCGCCACCATACCACCATCTGAACAGCCTTTACCCTCACCTACTGACTATCGCCCTTCTCTCATAGATTGCAAACCCTTGTGGGGAGGGCCCTCAATCCCACTGTACCAGTTAGTCACTGTTAGGGCGCCCGGTCTCTGCTTTAGGCAATCCAGTTGGGTTTATGTCTTCTGCCCCGAGAAACTGGACAGGGGATGGAAACCCGGCAGTCAGTTTTCAAACCCATTCAAGTTATTTTTAACCGGACACAAAGTTGGACATGCAGGACTTTGTGTCCGGTTTAAAAAAAACCCCAAAAAAACCAAAACTGTTTCACGCGGACAGGTACAAAATGCTCACGGACATTCACTTTTCAAACGCATTCATTTGAATAGGTTTGAAAACTGACTGCTGGGTTTCCGTCCCCTGTCCAGTTTCTCGGGGCAGAAGATGAAAAGACAGCTGGATTGCCTAAAGCGCACACGGGCGCAGGTGTGAACCCGCCCTCAGTAGTGTACTTGTTTTGTGTACTGTATACAAACCCTATACAGCACCATGGAATTAACCACTTGAGTACCAGGCCAATTTGTGGTCCAGGACCAGACACATTTTAGGTTTTTTTTGTATGTGCGGTTCTGAGGGCTGTAACAATTTTATCGTTTGGATTATTCAACTAATTTCTGCATCTTTTTTCGGTTGAACATAGGGCTTTTTTTTAATGTTTTTATTTTTGCATGTATTTGAATTTTTTTTTTTTAGATCCGGGAAAATATAAACAAAATAGGAAGGAAATCATGTCTGGTTTTCACTTTTTTTTTTTTTTTTTTTAACTTTAATAACGCAAAGTGCTACTAAAAAACTTTATAAAATAGTTTTTCCTATCAGAGTAATTTTTATTCTGTATCGTGTCATCGGGGGTAGGGCAATAATCTTTAATAGTATTTTATTTCCGTATTTTTTTATTTTTTAAATGACTATTTACTTTTATTTTTTAACTTTTCTATTTTTTTTTTTTTTTTTACATTGTGTCCCCATAAGGTCATAATAGACCTTTGGAGACATCTGATCGCTTTTTTTGTTGTATTGGAGACTGATTTACCTACAACTAGGGCTGGTACATTTAGCTCCAGTTGCAGGAGGAATACAGCCTCCTGCATGCTAATATACACCTTAATAGAAATGATCTGGGTCTTGTAGGACCCACCAGCTCTTGTAAGACACCGGCACCGGCGGATCACGTGACCGCCAAGGTCAGAGGGCAGCCGCAACATGTCGGCGCCGATAGCTGTGTATACAGCGCTAACTGAGAACTGTGTACACAGCGATGGAGAAGGCAGTGAAGGTAATAAACCTTCCTTACCTTCTCTCTGGGAGCTCCGGCTGATGTTACATCCGGCTCCCAGTTTCAGCACCGGTACGTCCTTGCAGAACAAGGCAGCCAGCTTCCAGACGTAAAAACCCAATGGGTGCTCCGGAAGTAGTTAATGGTGCTCTATAAATAAAGAAATAATAATAATATTAATAACAATAATAGTTAGTCTAGAGTGCGCTCTCTTTCTAGTTTTATTGTATAGAGACCTGGGAGAATTCAAGGCCAAACCAGGAGTGTAGTCTGCATATCGCAAGAACTTTTCACAGGATCTGCACGCCAATATAAATCTGAGCCCTTTCAGCATCCATATACTTCTGTATATAAACCTGAGAAGGGAATGTTCTTTTAAATATGCCAACTCTTCCCTAAATAAATTCAATACATTATTTCTACATGATACCGACAGCCATGATAGGTTGCAATAGACATAACTACTCGGTATCCATGTATCAACACAAAGCACAAACCTCTATCAAATGAGTATTGCACAATCATGTTTTTTGTCAATGCTGGTTATGTCATACATCTAATCTCGGGATATACTGAGACAAGAAGAAAAGGTAAAGAATGAAGTGTGTGTCATGTCATATACCTGGGCACTAACTTTACCAGGGCAGAGATTTCAATAATGTGTCTCACCACGCAAAGATCCTTGAGACACGAAGTATAATTTGAAAATTCCATTTGCTGAAAACACTAAATAATAACGAATGTTTTATTCCAAATTGACAGGGCAATATAAAGTAATGGCTACCATACAGCGATAGCAACTTACCCTGTGATTATTATTTCTGGGTAACTTTGAGTGCCAACACCCCAGTTACCACCACTGATGGGCCATTCCTAAAATAAAAAGAGCAGAATTATGAACAAAATGGAAGAAGACATAAGTGCATAGTGTATATGAATGTCAGATGTACTCACCTTTTTACTGTAACCTTGCCGTTTCTGCCTGTTTCCAACAAAATAAAGTGCAGGGATAAGGTCCTCAGGGCAGTCCGCAAAATACTCACAGCAAGTGACGGGAGACTCGTGTATGCTCAGAGGATAAGGGTTCTCAAATATAGGATATCTGACAGAAAAAAAATTTAGAAACAAAAAATGTTAAAGTGTAATTCAATTTTGGGGCAACTCTGATTTTCTGTCAGCACTTGTGACAGTAATAAATTCTGTAATCTACTTTATTAACAAATCTCTAGCTCATTTCTGTGAAAGCCTGGCCTGAAAGACTTTCCTTCTTGTCTATTGCAGCTGAATCCCGTACAATGCTTCTCGCTGGGGTGCAGGTGGACAGTGCCGTGGGTCATGCAGGGAAGCAGCGGCTGGGGAGGGGGTGACTTAGCACTTCAGAATAGATTTCTCTTAGGCATTTTAAAACTAAGAACAGATTTTGGTATCATATGAAAGATGGATTCTCACTGGGGCTGTAGGATAGAACTGTTCTATGTTTTGTTGTCTCATTGATATGCCACGTTTGATAACTAATAATAAGGTGGTACAGGCACGCATGATTTTCTCTGAAATTGACCAACATTTATTATCATTTCTTATTCTTCAGCATTATTGGTCTGCGGTTGAGGTTCATCAATGGACTATATATTTACATTATTGATTTTAAGCAACTGAGAGGTTGGGCATACACATTAGGTCCAGTTCACATCTGCGTTCAATATTCTGTTCGGGAGGTCTGCGTGGGAACCCCCCAAAACAAAATACTGAATGCATTAACAAGCAGTGAGCTTATGAAAGCACATGGACCCCATGCGGAGAGAAAAAAACTTCATAAACTACTTTCCTCTCCGAATGACTTATGTGGACACCGCACAGAAAACACACGGAACCCATTAAAGTATATGGGGTCCGTGTGCTTTCATTACTCACTGCTTGTCAGAGCATTTGGTATTACGTTCCGGGGGTCCCCAAGTGGACTCCCCAAACAGAATACGGAACGCAGAAGTGAACCAGGCCTTAGACAGCCAACGTCTGACAGTCATTTTGCCCACCCCCATTACACATGCATACTTGGCTCAGCTATGTATGTGTTCTGAATGTGTAAAGTTACTGTCACTCTCATCTGGCAGGATTTATTTGCTGGAAATAGACTCAGCAGTTAAAATCCAGCTACAATGTTGTGTTTCCATTGTGGTGTCCTGACATCTGCCATTGCTGGAGAGTCAGGACAAATTAGATGGTTGCCAGCCCGCCAAAATCATCTAATGTGTATGGCCATACCTACATAAGTCAGGCATGCAATAGGTGGAATACATACTCATGAAAGAGGCAATGTTGGCATTAAGTCTAATCTTACCCATTTTGTGCAAGATCTATGACTACTAAATCTTGTTCTAAAAGTACAACCACAGCGTAGGGCTCCTGGAAATCTGTGAAGATAAAAGAAGAAAATAGTAATTATAATAGTAACTAGAAATAAAAAGAAAAAAAACATTTTCTACTGGAATTCTAAACACTACAACGCTTAGGAGACACACATTCAGGATCTCAGTCAGAGCACAAAGTCTCTTGGTCTAGCACATGCAGCTTGTTGAGGCTTTATATTGTACTATAAATTCAATGATTTCAAAGGGAACTGCAAGATATGTATATTAATAATTTAATAATAACTAATAATTCAGAACAAAAGGTTTCCAAAAATGTCAATTGTCATTTTTTTTTTAAAGGAAACAGGAAGGGGAATGTGTAGGTAGTGAGGAATTGTATTATCCAGACTCTAAAGAACGGTACACATCATTCCTTCTGCAGTCATTGGAATAAGGATCCAGAAAGATGGATAAATTGACACAGGAAAATAACAGATTCCAATTTTTAATCATGTTCACATTGAAGAAGAAGTAAACTACTAACTCAAAACAGGAAGAGAACATTCAAAAGAGAAAAGTGATTTATCAGTAGTAATAATAATAATAATAACAACAATAATATTATACTGAAATGTTAAAACCAAATCAGAAAAGTTATGGGAACATACTTAAAATCTGCTATGGAGCATGATGGAAATGATCGATATTAAGAAGGCTCACAGCATAACACACAGTAAAAACAATTATCTTCTTTAACAGTAGATGGCGCTATTGTACTTTCTGTAGAAAATACTACGATTGCAAAGCAGGTACATAACCAAATACCAAGTGTAGTAATAGCTCGGGAATCACCAAATACTTTCATATGAGTTTATATAGTTATTAAATGATTATTAGCTAATTCTTAATAGCAAACTCTATGGTTAAATATGTGTGGTGTATAGAGGATACACATCACTGCAATCCTCATTTATAATCTACAACTTGTATTCCCAAAACCCTGAATCAATGTATATAGCACATATATACAGCACATGTATACATACATATACACATACATACATACATACATACATACATACATGATGTGGCCAAAAAGTTTGTGGACCACAACACCTACAATACCTGAGATTGCTAGGCATCCCAATCTAAGGCCTGGTTCACATCTGTGTTTGGTGTATTCTGGTGTATATCCCCAAACAGAATACCAAATGCACTGACAAACAGCGAGCTTATGAAAGCACACAGACCCCATATTCTTTAATGGGGTCCGTGTTTTCCGCACAGTGTCCGCACAGAACATGTGGAGAGAAAAGTACTTCATGAACTACTTCCCTCTCCGCATGACTCAACACACGGACACCGTTATAGTCTATGGGGTCTGTGTGCTTTCATTGTTCACTGCTTGACAATACATTTGGTATTTCGTTCGGGGGTCCCCAAGCAGACTACCTGACCTGAATACCAAATGCAGGTGTGAACCAGGCCTACAAGTGAAGCTGAAGGCAGCAATCCCAAGTTTCACTCTTCCAGAAAGGCTTTCCACAAGATTTTGGAGTGTGTCTGTGAGAAATTGTATCCATTTAAACAAAATAACATTTGTGAGCTCACATACGGATGTTGGACAAGAAGGTTTGACTCTCAATCTATTCCAAAGGTGTTAATGGAGCTGAGGTATAAAGCTGCAAGTAGCACAGAGAGATCCTCCACAATAAAACCTCATACTACTATGTACTACGGCCTTGCTTTTTGCAGAGGAGCACAGTAATGTAGTAACTAAAAGGGGTCCCTCCCAAATTGTTGCCACTAAAGTTAGAAACATACAATTGTCAAAAATGCCTATGTGTGTTGTAACATTTATATTATTAGTCACTGGAGATAAGAGGCTTAGTCTAAGCCTTGAGAAACAGCCTTGTAACATTAAATGGGATGGCCCAAACTTTAATGTTATCCCCTATCCATGAGGGTCCAACTGGTGGGACTCCCACCAATCACAAGGACCTTCATGTGAATAGAGCAGCAGGATGTGCATGTACACTGCCAGTCCATCTAGTCTCCATTATCTAGGGACTGGGAGAAGCAGCAGTCACGTAGACCATGAATACAGTGGCAATGCGCTAGTTTGGGAATTCATTTACTACAGTATTTCCATATAGGATAGTCATGATGTAGATTATTCTGAAGAACACAGCTGCAAAGCCATCACAGTCAGCTCCCTACATCCGCAGCAATAATAACCATTATTGTAACTTTGTATAATGCTGTCATTGACCACCCACACTTGGGATGTATCTTACAAAAGCTTCAATCTGTAAAAGTCCTTTGCGAGTGTTTATTGTGATTTCTACTACTGAGAACATCATGTAACGAAACAGCAGCGAGAAGGTAATCCTACAAGAAAACTACATAAAACTAATATATATATATATATATATATATATATATATATATATATATATATATATATATATATAATGGAAGTAACCAAGAGGATAAAACCCAGATGTGGGTTACTGACACTTTGCTGTGATATATATTGTGAATTTTCTCTCTGTGAGCAGAATAAATACAATGGCCCAGCCCAATGCTCTTATTTTGCATACATTTTTTTTCTTCTTTACAATTATTTATTTTATTAAAAAGGGGGGAAATGTCTGATTTTCATTTTTTTTTTATAGCGCGACAAAGTGCGACTTAAAAAATTAATTTTTTCATTTTTTTTTCCAAATAGTTATCCCTCCCTGTGTCAGGCATTTTTATGGAGGTAACACTTATTGTTGTGTCGCCCAGAGTGGTTCTAGAACTATAAGGACATATGGGTTCCTCCTTGCAGGGTGAAGAGTGGACCGTCCAGAGCTTTATATTCAACTAGATGTCCAGAAGTGGTTAAAGAAGAGTAATACAAAAGATGGATGGACAGAGATGTGAATCCCTTCTTTCGGTGACGCAGTCTGGTCCTGGCTCTTCCCTGGCTTCATCGTCGTCTTTTTCCGGCGGTTCAAATCTGGCGCGTGCGCAGTAGCACTCCCTCCGGAGCGACTGCGCATGCTCAGCGCCATTTTTCTTAATGGCAGTGCGCACGCGGCAAATTTGATCCAATTGGATTTGCACACTAAGGTGTGATTTACATATATGTTTTTATAGTTTTATTTTAAAATGGGAGGGGAGTTTAAAATAAGATTAGCGGTGCCTGAATGGCTTTTTTAAAGGCTATTCACGCATATGTGGGGCTCATACAGCATAATTTTGCTGATAGAGCCCCTTTAATGTAATAATTTGAGTTCTAGAACCATAACAAATAATTGCCACATTACCAGACTTTAGCAATGCTACATTTGCAGATTACAGTAAATTACAGTTTATAGTTTTCTGTTTTTGTTGTCCTAGTAACATTGCAAATGTTGTATAAACTCAAGACAGCAAAAGTATTTGAGAAATCTCGGAATAAAAAAAGATAAACCTAGTACAGACATTGTAGATGAAGACCCTTATGCCACTGTGCACACTCAGGCGTCATTTTTCTCAATGGCAGTGTGCATGCGCTGGATTTGAACCAATCGGATTTGAACGTCAGAAGATGATGTCGGATCGTGCACGACCGCCCAGCGTGCACGATAAGGTATGATTTACATATATGTTTTTATAGTTTTATTTTAAAATGGGAGGGGGTTTAAAATAACATTAGCGGTGCTTGAATAGCCTTTTTAAAGGCTATTCACGCATATGTGGGGCTCATACAGCAAAATGTTGCTGATAAAGCCCCTTTAAAGAATACGCCACCGATTTAAATGGCCGAAGACTCTGCTACAGTATCATGAAGTAAGTGAATGTACAATACAATGCCACTTAGCAAATCTTCGATAGTACTCTACAGGTGTTGAAATAAGAAGTGTTGGAATCATGGATCTGCATTTTATAGCTTTATCTGTGACCTGTGCTATATAACACTAGTTCTGGACACATGCCTAAAAACAGATGGAAAAAAAAAAAAGATTTTTAATTTTTTTTGAAAGAATGACTTTTTATTCATGGATCAAATCAAGTTCATTGTCTTTTTTGGTCCCCTAGGAAAGCTGTAGTCATTTGATCGTTATTGCAAAGCAATATTACAGCTGTGGCTAAACAGTTTGAGACTGAAAACTTTTTTTTTTTTTTCAGATTTTATAGTCATAAGTTTCTATGATATACTACAATTAGAAATATTTAATATGTTTTTAAGCTTTTAGTAAATACACCAGGCTTATAGAAAGACTTACTATTTAGTGCTGACCCTAAGGGGGCTATCATACATACGCCCAGTGTCCGGTTTGTGCTTTTCGCCAGGTTTCCGACTTCAGCACCGGTGAAACTGGACAGGGGACGTAAACCCGGCGGTCAGTTTTAAAACCAGTTCACTTGAATGGGTTTGTAAAGGTGACTGCCCGCGCCCGCCTGCTGCCTCTACGCGGGGAAATGGGGTTTTTTTTTTTTTTTTAGCTGGACACAAAGTCAGACATGCAGGACTTTGTTTCTGGTTAAAGAAATGGACTTCTGCAATTCTCACTGGCATGCTGGATATCAGCTTGTAGGCCAATACCTGACTGATGGCAACCTTGTCTAAAAGTCAGTGCTTGAAGTTTATCACAATTTCCATTTTTAGTTTGTCCACCTTTTTGAAGAACGGTCCCAGGTTCTTCATTGGATTGAGACCTTGGGAATTCCCTGGCCATGTACCCAACATTTTCATTTTTTTTTTTCCATAGAGCCACGTATCACTTTTCAATTGGGACACGGTGCTCCATTAATGCTAGAAAAAAGCATTTTCTTACCACCAAATTTGGTTGAAAAAAGTTGCCCATGCATGATTTTTAGATTCTATTCATTATTTATGGCAGTGCTTTAAAACAAAATTGTAAGTGACTCATGTTATTGCACATTTTTTTCATCGCCATATAGTCATTCTTCCAGATGTCTCAATCTGCAGCGGCTTCAACAGAGAAAATAACTTACTGTCAGTCTCCCTTTTGCTGGGAGAGAAGTGGCTTCTGGAAGGGAGGACTGTCAAAAAGAAGAAAAGCTGAATGCCACTATGAGTTCTTTGTCATGCCAACTGTAAATAAATGATCCCGAGACCGTTCAGGTTTGGGGTTGCTTTTCGTCCAAAGGAGTGGGCTCAATCACAATTTTGCCCAAGAACACTGGAATGAATAATGGCATCTAAACATCCATCAGGAGCAACTTTTTCCAATCATACAGGAGCAATTTGGTGATGGTATGGAGCCACATGTCACAAGTCAAAAGTGGTAAATAAGTATTGAAATTATGGGTCTACAGCTAGGAAACTACCCAGCACTGCACTGGTTAAATTGAACAACATATTCACAGGATGCAACACTTGGATCTATTCACCAGGCCTTTGCATACAATCTGTATTGTCTCTCCAATCTATTTCATCTTGTTCTAAATTTATTTACACTGACTCTACTGGCAGGACAAAGAAATGTTGGCACCCAAGGCACAGGATGTGGAAGAGCTTTCATTATGTGACGGCTCAGCACATAAACATGGGATAATCACATAGCACGGTTAGTATTTAAGCTTCTGGGGGATCTTATGGGATTAAATGCATTTAACTATGACATGAAACGTAAATTGCGTGTTAGCAGGTTCAGATTTCCGACAAAAGAAAACACTAATCTTACTACTATTCCTATAATACCATTCAGTAGTGGACTTCTTACCTTCCCCATTTTTTTTAATTTTATTAAAATTACAATGGCAATAAAATGCATAAATAGGCTCTAGTGAGGACTGGGCCGTTTTCCCTAAAAAGTAAAAATCTATAATTTTTCTTAAGCTTATGGACGATTTTCGATTCCTACTTTGATAATGTAAAAAAAAAAGATACATCGCTCATTTTCATAGTAAAATATAATAAAGGTTAAATATATATATGGTATAACTTATCATGCAGATCTGGTGAACAAACACTGACAAGTCATTTCTTGTCAAAGAAAAACAACAACAACAACAAAAAAAAAAACACAACTCATCCCCTTCCCCCCAAAAAAAATGTACAACTAGTCTCAAAGAATAAAGTTATTGATAAAAAAAAAAAAAGGTTATGAATTTTGGAAAGCAATGAGAGAATCTAAGAAAAGTCGCTTTTGAGTAGGAGTGTATTTGTTATACATTTTTGTAGTGTACTTTATTCACCTATTTTAGTCTCTTAGTTTTAGCAAACAGGCTTTAAATTTCTCCCTAGCAACTGTCCTGAGAATCGCCAGGAAGAATCATTTGACAATTGGGCAGATTTATAAAAACTACGTTAGGGCGGGTTCACACCAGTGCCCGGTCTTCACTTTGCAGGTTTCCGTCTTCTGCCTGAGAAACTGGACAGGAGACGGAAACCTGGCGGTCAGTTTTCAAATCTATTCGCTTGAATGGGTTTGCAAAGTGTCCGTGCATGAGCGTCTTCTGCCTCTCTGCAGCAAAACCTTTTTTTTTTTTTTTTTTTTTTTTTTTTTTAGCTAGACACAAAGTTGGACATGCAGGACTTTGTGTCCGGTTAAAAAAAAAAACAAAAAAAAAAACGGTTTCGCCGCGGAGACCAGAAGACGCTCACGGGCGAACACTGACTGCCGGTTTCCTTCTCCTGTCCAGTTTCTCAGGCAGAAAACGGAAACCCACAAAGAGGAGACCGGGCACAAGGTGTGAACCCGCCCTAACAGATAAATTGTGTTAGTTGTCTACCAATTATAACGCATCTTTCATCTCTTATAGTGCTTTGAAAAATGAAAGCTGTGCTGTGATTGCTTACTATGGGAAATTAAGACAACTAGGCTTTCCTTTAACTTCTTAATAGTCAAATAAAAATTGCAAAAAACCCCTTTTCTTTGCAGATTTTGAATTTAGAGCTCAAATAAACATTGCTGGCGAGTAACTCCGATGCCTTATGTGTACTTTAACCCTTCAGTGAACTAATACATTATAGCCTTAACCTAGTAACTAGAGATGAGCGAACACTGTTCGGATCAGCCGATCCGAACAGCACCTACCCCTAGAAATGAATGGGTGCGTACTGTTCGGATCGGCTGATCCGAACAGTGTTCGCTCATCTCTACTAGTAACGTTTTATCCCACTCTCCATCCCGCTTTCATATCACTTTACATTTTATTTCAGCATAGCGATACAAGACCTTGTATTTTCTGTGTACATATGACTTTTTGTTCACTTTTTAATACTTTTCGTTTTTGAGAGGAGAGATGAACTGAAAACATTGATTCTGGCAAGTGAATTGTAAGATTTATGGCGTTTGTCATACAAAATATTTTTACTTTTTTTCCCTGTAAATAGACATACACCATGCTCTACGCTGACTGAAGCATCTAAAGGGTTAAATCGCAAGTATGGTTTCTGATTGATAATGGAGGGGGGTGATATCATGAACAAAAGTCCATGCTATCCCCTCCACTGACAGGAGAATAAAAAAAAAAAACAAAACATAAAACCTTCACTCCCTGTACACTGTCAGCTGCACGAGCTCTCCTGCACAATAGTTAAAATCAAGAGAGTATATACAGCTCCGTTTTAACCAGTGATATCTCAAAATCTAGATGAGCTATAGACAAGACAAAAATCAAAGCTCTACCATGCATGGCTCAGGAATTAGAGCAATTTAAAGTGACTGCTAATTTCCTCCATTATGGCTGCAGCACACTTTACATTAGTCGATGTGGCAGTGGGAGTGTACAATAAAGAGCAGCTTGCCCCTTCTCCTATCCCTTATAACTACTACTGGCTTATTTGCCATTACTTTTGCCAGGAGTAACTATACAATAGCACACAAATAGCTGGGAAAAGCTAAAGTGAGCATTATATAGGAGATCCAGGAAAACTGTACTGCAAATACAGGGAAAATAAATGCAGGCATGATGCAGCTAAAAAGAAAATTCCTTACACATGAAAAGAGCAATCTATGAGCAGAGTCAGGAAAGATACTTGTTGTTTGTGAGCATCATCCAATATGTAAACACAAGCAGCCAGAAGTACATACATGTACATAGAAAACTCTTCTTACATTGTATGCCATGGGATGCGCACAATGTTCAGTCCATTGTCCAGAGAAAGCAGATTACAGATGTGTAGAGGTTGTGAGAAAAACACCCCCTCACCTCTGCATTCACTGTGTGAAGACTCCTTCCACTCACTGTGAAAACATCTTGCTTTTTTTTAATGGTATCTACGGACAGCACTTTCCTAGTAATAGGGAGTTAACTAAAAATTAGCTAGAGGGGTTCACCTAGTGGCAGGAACTTAAAATTTGGTTTCTGCATAAAAAAAACTTCTCTAAAGTGCATTACGTTTTAGTCCTGAGTCATCAGTTTTATTCATTGAGATTAAATTGTCTGAAAAGTTAGTGATCATTTAAGACAGTTTATCAGTATGTACACATGTAGCAGTTGCCAAAGAGGCGGGCTTCAAATGGCTGTATTTTGGCCTTTATAACACCTAGAAGAGAAAGATTCTCCATTTTTATATGCCATCAAGATCACAGTTCTTGGAACAAAATATGTATATATAACACTGGTTAAAAGACATTGTCTGGAAGGTGAGCTTTGTGTAGAATAACTCATGCTGCATATACAATCATATTACATCAAACATGTTCCTACACAAAAGTAACAGGACTTACCTGCCAGACTTCTCACAGTCTCATGCAAGATAATAAATTTGGTTCCATAATTGTTTAACAACAATAAATGCTGTGCAAGATATATAAATTGTTCTTGTGCACACTGAGTCAGAGTTCTTTCACATGTAGCTTAGCAAATCTCTTCCTTTGAGTTCCCCCTGTTCTCTATACAGTACAAGGGAGTGGGCATTTATCAGTCGTCTTGTGCTTATTTTTTTAAAAAAATCTTTTTTTTAAAAAAAAAAAGTTTTATGCTGTGCGCGCATGATTTATCACGCATTTCACAATGTATTTATTACGTGCATTTTTTTATTTATTTAAATAAAAAAGGAAGAGGGTAACCGCAGTTCAGTACACAGGCAGCGTAAGAAAACCTATAATATCTGAAAGTTGTGGCATTGACTTCAATGGGAGGCTTTTTTTTCAGCGCTGAAATTCCACACCAAATTCCTCACCCTTTTCCTCCGTGTGAATGACCCTTATACCCATGGCACTTGTCTTATTCTGCATAACCTTTGCCTCTTCAGTCCAATTCTGATTCCAGATCAAAACATTTTACTGATAGATAGTGTAGTCTGTAGATTTGCACCAGGAAGTTTAAATTAAATTTTTTCACTCACCATTTGGATACGGAGTTTCACAAAGGGTAAGAAAATCCACAATTTGATAATCCATTTCTAGAACTGCTGTGCTTTTTCCATGCATAACTGTTAAGCAAGGTCTTCTTCCCGCTGTGTCATAGGCCAGACCACCCGAGAGGATAATAAAAGGCTCCCTAAAACAAAAAGCACAATATAATGAACTGTAACAAAGGGCAATTCTAATTTATATACTACCACAGGAAAAATGTCATTATGCAGCATAACTTCACATTCATTTTGTAAACTAAACACATATTCTAGGAAGGTTGACCTATTTTACAGCAAATGCACACACCGCCTCTAAATTCTCAACGCAATATCTTAGCATGTCCTCTTATCAACACCACAATCCGGAAAAAGTTTGTTTTTGTACCGAGTTAGCCAGTGGGTATGAAATATAAAAAACAAAAAACTTGGAAGTCTTCAGTAGTTGATAGAGATTTTACCTGGGATTTTATATTTTTATATTTTAGATTTTAAGAGGAAACTTCAAATCTAAGAAAGAGATAAGGATTTATGAATACAAGTTCATGACACGGTTTCAAACACTCCAGGAGGGGTTAAATCTGTCACATGGGTTTATGGCCCCATACAGAAATCACTGATCTGAAGCATGGGGAAACACTGCCTCTCTATGCTGCCCTCTATGGGAAGCTCCCTGAACATCATGCCCGACTTTCCAACAAGCCTATATTGCAATGATGCGGGGTTTTGCCAAGTCAGTATCATCCCAACTGCAGACGGCGCCGTTTCGATCTGATTGGATCTCATCAGCACAGTCTAGGGAGAACTGACTTGGCAGAGGTGAGAGACTTCTAGAGCAGATTATGGGGATATTGTCACTCCTTAGGGAGAGACCATAATGTAGGTGTTTGGAGTCTAGAAGTGGTGGGCAGCATACAGAGGCAATGTTTCCCTATTTACTTCCTGGGAAACACATTTGCATATAATTCCCATAATCCCCCACAGTGGAGCGAAATTGGTTTTATAAGACTCCACACACCTACATGGTGGTCTCTCCCTAAGGAGTGAGAATATCCCTAGAATCTGATCTGAAGCAGCCATAAAAGACCACTGTTTGAACTGTGGACAGGACCTTGGGAACTGACAATTGTTTACTTGCATGTACCAATAACATTGTATTCCTATGTGCCCCTTTATACATAAATATCCAGAAATAGTTTTCAAATATACCTGAGGAAGAAGCCGAGAGCTTGTAATCTGTCTTCATTATTAGTTAGCCATTAAAAAAGGTATCAACTACTGAAGACTTCAAAGTTTTTTGTTTTTTATGTTTCACACCACAACCTGGCACATTCCTAATGTGGTGCATGTATATATGTCTATAAAGCTTCATTCAGATCACAGATGTAAAGAACTGATGGAAAAATGGAAGGCCATTTACATAGAGATCAGAGTTTATGGAAAAAAAACCCCCCAAAAAACCCAAAACCAATCTGTATACCATCCTTACTGTATCAGTACAAAAAAACACAACGATCTGTTTTTTGAAACATTCTCTATGTAAACAGATGGTCATCTGTTTGTATCCATTAAATGGATCTGTTAAACCAATGCAAAAATGTGATCTGAACTGAAACTGAAGGAGACACTCGTTGAGGTCAAAACCTGACGCTTGAACTGTATTTTCATTGATCCATGCTAGTATATTGTGACTGTAATAAATGTACATGGAGATCAGACTACAGCACTGTAACATGTGAATGTGTGATAACAGGTCAGTTCTGTAGATCACCAATTCAGTTTTTACACGAAGTACAACATAATGACTATTTATAGGAACATTCTTTTTTTTTTGTATTTGTTAACCACATGAGGACCGCCGTACGTAAATTTACGGCCTCATGTGCTGGTACCTAAAGACCGGACTATTGCCGAAATACGTCCGGCCTTTAGGTACCTTTCTGGCGGGGGGAGGGGTGCAGGGGGGACAGGGGTTAGGTGTTACTAACACCTAACCCCTTCCTCCATAACGTCCAGTCGGAACTGAGTCCGACTGGACGTGTTAACCCTTTCGATCGCGCCGTCAAACATCACGGCGCGATCGAAAGGGATCCGCCGACAATTGAAAGTGATCGGCACCCCCCGCGGCGAGATCGGGGGGTGCCGATGTCAGTAAAAGGTAGTCTGGGGTCTGGCCAGTGACCCCAGACTACCGGAGCCCCCACATACCTGGTGATCCTGCCAGGCGGTGGAGGAAGTGAGCGATGTGTCTCACTTCCTCTGCAGCTTACAAGACACGAGCAGGCTCATGTCCTGCTCGTGTCCTGTCAGCTACTGTGTAGAATCAGCTGATGCTTTCATCAAAGCATCAACTGATTCAAGTGTCCTAAAGGGACACATGAAAAAGTAAAAAAAAAGTTTAAAAAAAAAAAAATAAAGTGTATGAAAAAAGTAATAAAGTTCTAAAGTCCAAAAATCCCTTTTTTCTATACAAAATGAATTATATAAAAAAAAGCACTAAAAATTAAAAAAAGCAATGCATATTTGGTATCGCCGCGTCCGTAACAACCTGTACAATAAAACTGAAATAATATTTAATGTACACGGTGAACGTCGGAAAAAAAAAACGGAAAAAACTCGCCGGAAGTAATGATTTTTTGCCATCTCATCCTACAAAATATGCTATAAAAAGTGACCAAAAAGTCATATTCACCCCACAACAGTACCAATAAAAAGCGCACATTTTCCCGCAAAAAATAAGCCCTTAACCAACACTGTCAACCGAAAAATAAAAATGTTACGCCTCTCAGAAGATGGCGATGCAAAAAACATTGATTTATGTCCCCATATGTGTTTTTGTTCTGCAGAATTAGTATCGCAAAAAAAAATAACATAAATGAGGTATCGCCGTAACCGTACCGACCCGCAGAATAAAGGACATATGTTACTTATGCTGTATGCTGCATGGCGAAAAATTTAAATTGTAAAACTCAATGCAGGATTGATTTTTTTTTTTTTAATCCAGCAAGAAAGAGTTAATAAAATGTATTCAGTATGTTGTAGGCACCCAAAGATGGTGTCATTACAAAATGCATCTCATCCTGCAAACAACAAGCCCTTATATGGCCATGTCACCAGAAAAATAAAGAAAATATAGCATCTAGCAATGTGAAGACAAAACCCCCCAAAAATCGCCAAATTATTAGAACACAACTGGCTGCGGCAGGTAGGGAATATATAAGCTGTGCGAGCGAATATCAGGGGACACCCCAGATTTACAGCTTATGAGCGAAAAAACACCAGAAGTGACCCCCAAAGTGACCCCCAGAGTGACTCCCCCAATCATAGGAGCTACTGGGACATAGTAGGGAATTTGGTGTCTGCAATGTTCTCTGCACAGTTTACATATTCCCTCTTCGCCATCCGCTGTGCAGTCACGTCTGGGATACTAATACTCACTACACCCCCTGAGAAATTCTTTGAGGGGTGCAGTTTTCAAAATGGGGTCACTCCTTTGGGGAATCCGCTTTTCTGGTACCTTACAAGCTCTACAAACATGACATCGCGTCCAGATACCAAACATCCAAATCTGTGCTCCAAAAGCCGTATAGCGCTCCTTCGCTTCTGCGCCCTGCTGTGCGCCCAAACTGCAGTTTATGCCACATGTATGACACTGGTGTACCCGTTATATCGGACGTAATGTCATATGTGGGTATAAACTGATATTAGGGCACAGCTGGATGCAAAAGGGAAGAAGGGATATTGGAGCACAGACGGTTTGGTTTTTGGATGCCATGACACTTTTGCAGAGCTGAAACGCTAGTAAAGTGGAATCCCCTGATATGAGACCTTATTTTGGAAACCACACTCCTGAAGGATTTATCCAGGGCTACAGAGAGCATTTTTAACCCCCAAGTGTTGCTATAACTTATTATCCATAAATGAATACGAAGCTGATTGTGAGAGGTGAAAATGACAATTTTTCCAGGAATCCGTCATTTCTGTGCGTAACATGTTGTGCCCGCCTTGTATCAGAGATGAACGCTCTGAAAGCTGTTGTGCCCGGGATACCCGCTTACCAGTTTTTGGAGTGTCTCTGCTGACATAAGTTGGGCACAACATATCGGGCACTAAAATGGCAAATCTCTGGAAAAATTTCATTTTTAACTTCTCATTATCAGCTGTGTTTTCATTTCTGGAAACTAAATAAATGCAACACTCAAGGGTTAAAAATGCTCGCTACGCCACTTGATAAATCCCATGAGTGGGGTAGTGTCCAAAATGGGGTGACATGTCTGCAGATTCCACTTTATTGGCAATTCAGGGGCTTTGCAAAAGTGGCATGACTTCCAAAAACCAAACTGTGCTCCAAAAACCAAAATAGCGCTCCTTCACTTCTGTGCCCGGCTGTGCCCAAACAGCCATTTATACCCACATATGGCATTAAGTACGTTATCCGGGGTACACCAGTGTCATACATGTGGGCATACACCGCTATTTGGGTACCCAGCAGGGCGTGAAGGAGCGATATGTGCTTTTGGAGTGCAGATTTAGATTCTTTGTTTTTGGACACCACGTCACATTTGCAGAGGCCCTAAAATTGTCCCGACAAAATGGGGTCACTTCTTGGTGAATTCCAGTTTACTGTCACCTGTGTAGTTTCTAAAATGGGGTCACAATGGGGGGTTTCCATTGTATTGATACTTTAGGGGCTCAGCTAATGCGACATGGCACCTGAGAACTATTCCAGCCACATCTGCTTTCTAAAAGCCAAATAGCGCTCTTTCCATTCTGAGCCCCACCGTATACCCATACAGCAGATTATGGCCACATATGGGGTATTGCCGTGTTAAGAAGAAATTGTGTAACAAACTCTGGGGGGCTTTTAATTCTTCAGCTACTTGCAAAATTAAAAATATGGCGCTAAATGGACGATTAATTGGAAAAAAAACTAATTTTTCATTTTTACGTCCCATTGTTAATAAAATCTGTGATTAAGCTGTGAGGCCAAAATGCTCACCAAACCCCTAGATAAATTCTATGAAGGGTGTAGTTTCCAAAATGGGGTCACTTTTAGGGGGTTTCCACTTTATTGGTACACTAGGGGCTCTGCAAATGCGACATGGCACCTGAAAAATATTCCAGCAA
This sequence comes from Leptodactylus fuscus, assembly GCF_031893055.1. Classification (NCBI taxonomy): domain Eukaryota; kingdom Metazoa; phylum Chordata; class Amphibia; order Anura; family Leptodactylidae; genus Leptodactylus; species Leptodactylus fuscus. The sequence goes on along the minus strand of NC_134267.1, from coordinate 58,644,400 downwards.
AATCTGCCCTTCAAAAGCCGAACAGCGCTCTTTCCATTCTGAGCCCCACCATGTTCCCATACAGTAGATTATGGCCACATATGGGGCATTTCTGTGTTCAGGAGAAATTGTGTAACGAACTTTAGGGAACTTTTTCTCCTTTATCCTCTTGTGAAAATGAAAAATTTGGGGCTAAATTGACAGTTTGTTGAAAAAAAAGTAAATTTTCATTTTCATGTCCCAATGTTAATAAAATCTGTGAAAGAGCTGTAGGGTCAAAATGCTCACTCTACCCTTTGATATGTTCTGTGGGGGGTGTAGTTTCCAAAGTGGGGTCACTTTTAGGGGTTTTCCACTGTATTGGTTCTCTAGGGGCTCTGCTAATGCGACATGGCACCTAAAAATTATTCCAGCAAAATCTGCCATCCAAAAGCAAAATAGCGCTCCTTCCATTCTGAGCCCCGCCATGTTCCCATACAGCAGAATATGGCCACATATGGGGTATTGCCGTGTTCAGGATAAATTGTTTAACAAACTTTGGGGGGCTTTTACTCCTTTAACCCCTTGTGAAAATGAAAACTTTGGGGATAAAGTGACATTTTAGTAATTTTTCTTTTACACATTCCAATGTTAGTAAAATCTGTGAAACAACTGTAGGATCTAAATACTGACTATACCCCTTGATGAATTCTGTGAGGGGTGTAGATTCTAAAATGGGGTCACTTTTGGGGGGTTTCCATTGTTTTGGTACGCTAAGGGCTTTGCAAATGCGACATGGTGCCTGAAAATTATTCCAGCAAAATATGCTGTTCAAACACCCAGTGTCGCTCCTTCCCTTTTGTGCACTGCCGTGTGCCCAAAAATCAGTTTACACCCACATGTGGGGTATTTCTGTGCACGGGAGAAATTGCATAACAAAATGTGAGATGCATTTTCTCCTTTAACCCTTTGTGAATGTGTTAATTTTAGGTCTAAATGAATGTATTAGTGAAAAAAAATGAAATGTCTAAATTTGACCTCCATATTATTTTTATTCTTATGAAATGCTTAAAGGGTTAACAAACATCCCAAATGCTGTTTTGAATAATTTGAGGGGTGTAGTTTTGAAAATGGGGTAATTTATGGGGGTTTCTATTATACAGGCCTTTATAATTACTTTCAGAACTGAAGTGGTCCCTAAAAAATTAGTTTGAGGAATTTTCTTGTAAATCTGGAAAATTGCTGTTACACTTGTAAGCCTTGTAACATCCAAAATGAATTAAAAGACAAATCAAAAGATGATGCCGATATAAAGCAGAGATATGGGAGATAATATTTATTCATGTATTTGGATGATATGACTATCTGCCTGAAAAGCAGAGAATTTCACATTTTGAAAATTGCAATTTTTTCCAAATTTCCATCAAATTTGCTAGTTTTTTTTATAAATAAATACAAAAATATTGCTTAGTGTTTACCACTAACATGAAGTATAATGTGTTACGAAAAAACAATCTCAAAATCACTTGTGTAAGTTAAAGCGTCTCAAAGTTATTGCCATTTAAAGTGACACATGTCAGATTTGAAAAAAGAGGCCCGGTCCTTAATGTACTTCTGGGCCTGGTCCTTAACCGGTTAAAAGGGGTCAATTGCCCATGCAGCCCAACCTGATCTGGAACCAGTCAGAGAAATGCAGTTGGCACTATGGGTTTACGATGCACAGTGACTATTGTAAATGAGACATAGTGAGGGGGCATGCACACTTGCACCATTGTCTGCCCGTTGGGGCCCCGTCCTATTCCCCAGAGAAGCTGCATAGGGGACGGATTCCTGGCGGTCAGTTTTAAAACCCATTCATTTGAATGGGTTTTAAAAGCAAACCGCCAGTGTCTGTATGCAGCCTCTCCGTGGGGAAACTGTAGGAGCTAAGCCATAGAGACTTGATGAAGCCACTACACAGGGAATAGAGCCGTCTGCTTCCTGCTCCATTCTCTATATCAGCAGGTGAGAATAGTTGATCGGCATCAGATATTTATGACCTGCAGTGCCCGACACAGCCACAAACCCATGTTCACTCTGATATACATCTAAAAGTAGAGATATCATTACTTGGAGGGTTCACAAATTCAGCTGACAGAAGATTGCCTAAGCTAAATAGCATTGTACAAGTAGTCTGATTATATGGTTTTTCAAACTTTAGCCCAGATTTACTAAGTTAGACTGCAAATGTAAGCACATCTGAAAATATACCAGATTTATCACAGTTACTGATGCTGGATGATAAATCCGGCAAGTCTTTAGTCTGTCATTTGCATGTATACTATCTTTTAGATGGCTTACTTTGTGCAAGAATTTTTGACACTATTTTGGAGCGTTTAAGCCAGACCCTCTTTTTCTGAGATTCCACTCACATATCTAACCTGTCAAAAAATTCTAGCCCAAAGCGGATACGCCACACTGCACCAAAGATTCACCATGTTTATGTCAGTATCTACCACAATAGTAAATCTGGCCCTTTGTATGTATATACTTAACTGGCAGCAACAGAAAACCTGAAAATACTATTAGAAAATATCAGAGATATCCATGATATAATGATTAGGAAAAACTGGAAAACAAGTTTAAAAAGAAATCTAAAATACAGAGATGGATGTTGAAAAAAATAAAACAAAACATTACATATTCTATATAGGTCATTTAGTCCTACAATACTTCCTCAAAAAGTACAATATAGAGTTTAAACAATGGTGATGCAAAGTGGTGGCAAAATAGATGTAAAACGTTCCCAAAGATAAGAGGATAAAAAAAATGTAGCAAATTGTTCAAGATGGGTTAAGCACAGTGCTAAATAAAGTAGGCATGCAGGCAACCACATTAAGCTTTAATGTAATTTAGCATCCTGCCAAGATTAAGAAACGTAAGTAGTGCTAAGTCAGAACACCTTAAAACCTATTTGCTAATTCCATCTGTTATTAGGTGTGAACATGAAGCTCACTGACCACCAAAATAAACTACTACCGCGTAATACAGCTTTAGCTATAGGTGGAAAAATACAAAAAAAATGTTTTCATTAAAACTTCTGTACACCAACAGTAACAGTTCTGACAAATGTGCTAACTAATGCCGCTGACTCCAAACTGAACAGGACTGTAAAACAAAACAAAAAAATATCTATATACAGAAAATATAACTGCCAGCATAGGCAAAAAGAGTAACTAATACGGTATATCTAAGCTGCAGTAATAGCATTAATGCATGTACATATAACTGGGGATACCAAAATAGAGAAGTACTTGGTATTCTGGTTGCAAGCAAGCTAAGCAGTAGTACTCAATGTCAGGCAGCAGCTGCAAAGGTAAATAAGGTATCAGGGTGTATAAAAGTAAAACTGTAAGACCTCCTCTTAAAGATTAGATTTACTTTGAACACTGCATTGCTAAAATTATATAGACGTCTCAAATTGGCTTCATGCTTGAGGCTGAGAATGCAAGTGTCCTCAATACTTAAAACGGAATAAGCAACAGCAGCCACATCTGACAGTGACTTATCTCCTTTCAGGAAAATGTGACCGTGCAATGTTATTACAGCCTGTAGTAATATCACATGTCTGCTATAAGTACAATCTGCTCCACAGTGGCCCCCACAGTGTAATATGCTCCAAAGTGGTCCCCTACACCGTATAATCTGCTCCACAGAGGCCCACACACAGTATAATATGCTCCACAATGGGGGGGGAGGGGTCCTGCAGCCTACATTGACAGTTTTCAGGTGTATATATATTTGGCTTGAGCAACGGCATGTGTGCATGTCTTGTAGTTATTGTGTAAGTTTTATAGTAAGGTCCTGTGCAGTGTGGACATAAGGCAATGTCTAGAAATGCTTGCTTTATGTGACTCTACCCCATGACAAAAGTTATTTTGATACACCAGGTCCCAATATTAAGGATGCCTTGTGCTGACATATTGATATATTGTGCTGATATATTGAGATAGATGAACGTTATGATATTATAAAATCTTATAAAAATTTATAGTGGCTAACTTGTGTTTACACTTTTTTTTTTTCCTTTCAGTGGCTTCAGGTACGTGATCTTGGCAACAGTTCAGGTTACCAATATCTGAACACCAAGATCTTCCTCTATATGTGCTATTAGACTACCTCAAAGTATTACATAAGAGAGGCTTGACAGTACTGGATTATATCACAGCAGTGCTTCCTTTTCATCTCTGACATTGTTTTCCCCCTACTGCCACTGTCTGGATGGCAAAGTGTCACACGTGAACTACGGACATCCATGTGTTGAGCATTAAAGCTATATAATCTATCGACATTTCTAACAGTAGGAGGCAGAAGAAAAGATTCATTTAGTCTGTAAAATGTCATCTAGATAACCATTCATTGGCTGTACACCGGAAAAGAAATCGTCCCAAGGTCAGCGAGAGAAAGGGTTTGTTTTATTGCAGCAAAGCTACAGGATCCACTGGAACGTGCGAGCCCTTGGCTAAATGGGGCTGGATAAGTAGAAGGCGTTTTCTACCATAACAACAATGCATTGGACTGATTTACACTCCATGGACAGGTATGCAAACACACAGGTTACTGAAGAAGCCGAATATTTATCTCGTGCACAAGGCGAAGCACTTGGTTTGACAGGAACAAACAGAAAACAGAAAGCAAATGTTAACATCATGTACAGGCTTTTTTTTTTCTTAACCAAATCACTGGTGGCTATTTTATATCTTACTGTGCGTGGTTTATTTATAGCTAATTTCACATTCTGACATCCATTAATATATTCTCCTTAGAAGCTGGCTGGATGTACACAGCCACTAGAGACAAGGGCAACTGAGGTTTTCCAACAAATAGCAGCAGAGGAAACAGGTAAAAGCGTATAGGAGGTAAAAAATATTTGTAACCTATAATTCAAAATAATGCAGCGGGACTTGGAAAGGTGAAGAAAAAATACATTTATTATTTTTTGCGCAACAGGCTGAAAACGGTTTCCGTGGAAACCACTGTGAAAGTGGAGGCTTGTCACTCCATGGAGCACGGCTGCATTTAAATAAGAACCGCAGGAATCTCACCCAAATCAAACTATGGAAAAAGGGGGGAAAAAAAGGCTAATATATTAGGCAAAAAGCAACAAGGACTCCCCAAACCTCAAAGCTACAACGGAACAGAAAGCAAATACATGTATAAATCAATAAACACATATACATCATCGTATAAAGGACTACAAGGTTACAATGCAGATGTATAATACATCAACGCTGGTGCCAAGTATATATGTATACACATCTGTGAAGGAAATATACACAAAGCATACAATATAACCCTGAGCTATAGAAACAGAGTACATGTAGAAATCATGGTAACCAACCCCAATGCACGCTTTGCCAATGCTAGTACAGTAGATTCATGGCTATACCATCTAGCAGCCTTTGGCCTCAGGCGGCACTTTCCGAGGAGCGCAAGGAGCGGTATTTCAGCCAGCAGCCCTACAATCGCCATAAAGCTGCCTGCTTTCAACCCAGATGTTGTAATACACTGCAGCTAGGGAAGATTCTACATTTTCTGCTGTCTGAGATAAAAATGTTAAAATTAGGATTGACTACCATTGTGCATGTGCATCACTCAGCAGTGAGGCCCCTTGACTGAGATAAGTCACTGAGCCCCCGATACATGTGCAGTTACTGAAGGGAAGCCGAGGACATAGACCCAAGCTTCAGTGCTCAGCTTGAAGGGATTATTCAGAAATTGGACCTACTATGGAGAGGCCTGGGGCAGGGGCAACAAACAAAAACACACATACTCAACTGTCCCCAGTGCTCTGGTGTCCACATCCCCAGTCCATTTGATCACCCCATGCCTCGGTCCCTGGCTCTGCATTAATCAGCGTCCTCAACAATTGCTGGAGAGACTGGTGACCTATGTAAGTGACATCACTGGTCTCTTTCCAGCACCCTCAACTATTATGTGTGGCGCAAGGCTTGTGGGGGCAACGGCATGGCACGCAATCAAACTGAGGGCTGTGGCGGTGAACACCTGAGTACTGGGAACAGACAAGTGGTTTTTACCCCTACCCAGCCCCTTTTGAAGTTTGACCAATTCTTGGACAACCCCTTTAAGCATAATGTCCCATCGTGTACAATGCATATTATTCCACAGTGACCCATTCACATATTATGATGTCCCATAGTGGCCTCCATACAGTATAATATCCCATACCAGCCCTCCACATAGCGGCCCCTCCACACAGTGAAGAATCCCATACTGGCCTCTATGGTTTTCTTTACAAATTTTTGGGGTTTGCCATTCACAATCCATTATGCTCTCCAATCCATTATTGAGATCTCTAGTATAATGAGCGAGCCCAAGGGAGGTGATCAAACACAACAAACAGTGTTACGCACTTCTCCTGGGAACAGAGACTTTATCAATTACGTCACAAATGATATCAGATTGGCATCACGACACAACGAAATTGATATAATTCACATGACTGCTGAGACTCAGCCACAGGTCTCTGGTTACTCAAAGAGGTGAATAACAATTTTTTTTTTTTAATAACCTCTTGTGGGCCTTTGCTCATTATATTTTTAGGATCTGTAGAGAGCCCCCAGAATATAACTGCAGCAGTGCCATTTTGGATATGTTCGATCTGAACAAAACTGCTGAGCAAACCATGTTCGACGAATCCAAAAAATATTTCAGTGCCGCCTCCTCAGGATATCTGCAATTGTTTGTCTGAGACGAGATACTCATCTTGCCTCTCAATGCAGCTACTGGTATCAAGTAAGTCAGGATTAAAAAGGTACCAGACATTAAAAGGATCATGGACATGTGATATATTGTACACGCCATGGTCATGTGATGACGCACAGCTTCATGGCTCATATTGGGAAATTGTATAACTTCATTATGCAAACAATTGCTGTATTTTTTTTCGTTTAAAGGCCCTTTATTCTTCTGTCAGCTCGCACTGGCTAATAGTCAATATGAAACACCTCCCACCCACTCTCTCAGCGAGCATAGACATTCGAGATTACATTTTTTACTTCATACATTCCCAATTTTCATCTAAATCTATGACAGAAAGCATCTTCTTGCTGTAAATCTTTGATTCATGTGACTCTTATCTTTTTCAGTCACTTCATTCTCTTGTCACCAGTTTTGATTGTGTTGTGAAATGGCTTTTCATATTCTGTGCTATAATAAAGGCAATTTTACGCCTCAATAGTGAAATCATTATGTTACATGGCCTGACAGCAAAGTGATATCTATATGCTTTTTTCTGTCTTCATTTTAAGTTACCAAGTTCTGTAAGTATAGCTAAATCATTCCTTATATAGAGCGGTTTTTGAAAATTAAAAAAAAAAAGAAAAAGCATAAAACCTAATCTCTTACATGGCACAACTGATCTCCATAGTCATGGGTTCTCAACCTTGACTTCTGATATGTACAAGTTTGCTTTATGTTCCTAATCTGCGGCTTCCATTCACAATGGAAGCCACAACACATTGCTGGGTCTGTCATGCAATGGCTCCCAACGGCACATCACATCCCAACTGTGAGGGGTCCATTGGCGCTTCCTTTGCTTTGCCTACAGTGCTGTTCTTGCCATCAAATCTGACTACACCGGACTGAGTCCACAGCAGTGTGTCAACAGACCTACATTGTATTGTAACAAGAACTCTGGGACAGATTTGTTACTTCTATCGTCACCCACTTGAAGTGTTTTCTCAGAGTATTGGCAATTTTTCAAGCATGTTTTTGAATAGACGTTGTCTAATATTCATCTATTTGCCAAAGAAGAGAGTCACCAAGTAAAGTTCCTTTTACACTACAGTTCAGGGATTTACTAGGGATACCAGTATTACAGAATTGTAGTTTGAAGAAGATACCAGGATCAAAGCACAAGGTGCAACATTGGAGAACCATACTCATTTACAATTGTGGAGCAGAATGAAGGGTTTTACAGCCAGGGTTTCTGTCAGTTTTGGCGATTTTGAAAAACTATATTCATGTTGATGTAAGAATTCCTGAAGGCAGGCCTGGATGATATGGCCAACGATTTATAAAAAGGTTTTCAATTTTTTTAAAATTACCATTTTCTTTTCTCTTTTTTGGTAAACAAGCTAACAGAAGACATTAAGACATTCTTTTATGTAAGGGAATTATATGCACAGCAAAACCATAAATCTATGTATACACCTTTTCATTTGGCCAGGGATTCAGAAGTGTGTCTGTTCAGGTCCCTCGATGTCATTGATCTTCTGCCCACAAGTAAGCATGTCAGAATCAGTGGCGGAGTGATGAGGTATGACTGCTCAACCTGCATCGCTGAAATGTGGGCAAATGGGGGCGAGAGACTGCCGAATCCCTGACTGGACAGAGAGGTTAGTATGCAGATTTTTTATTTTTTATTTTTTTTTTATTTAGGCCTCTTAAAATGGAAAAAAAAAAAACCTTGGAGGGGTAACACGGTGGCTCAGTGGTTAGCACTGCAGCCTTGCAGCACTGGAGTCTTGGGTTCGAATCCCACCAGGAACAACATCCACAAGGAGTCTGTATGTTCTCCCTGTGTTTGCGTGGATTTCCTCCCATTCTACAAAGATATACTTAAATGAAAAAAAAAAAATAAAAAAATAAAAAAAGAAGTACATTGTGATCCCTATATGGGGCTCACAATCCAAATTAAAAAATAAGAATAAAAAAAAAATAAAAATCCTTGGAACACCCTTTTAACATGTACGGATTATTAGAACGCTTTCCTTAAGGCTAGGGCTACATTAAGCTGCGCTTCAAAAAACTCAGTCGCTGCCACGATAATGTTCCAAGTTACAGTGAGACCCCAAGCAAATTAAAACTTGCCGATGACATTACCACCAGTGGTATTCTCCTGGGACAATGTGCAGAGACAGACCCCTTATTTAGCTGTAAAGAATGTGTAGGTTTATATCTTCACTCTATATTTTTAATGTCCAAGTTCTAACCGGTCAAAGGTTTAGAACATAGGACATTGGAAGTGAAAGAAGGACTGCTACAAATGAAGGAGTGTCTGCTTGTACTTATTATGAGCAATGATAAGAACGGAAGGACCCTCTCATTGGCTTCCCTTACTTTTTCCACTGGAAAAAAGAAAAAAGCATTAACAAAACATTACTAAAGTCTCCAGCAGAATCATAGACAGTCTAGAGATGAGCGAGTACTATTCGAAATGGCAGTTTCTAATAATTTGTTAATTCTGACAAAAATCCCTAAAATGTGTTAATTTAAAATAGTGAATTAATTGATTAGTTGCTCAAACTTACCAGTAGGTGGCACTTATAAATTGTGCATATACTTTTTTTTCTCCCCAGAACATTTGCTTTGATGCAGCAAAACATTACAACTGATAAACACTGCAAGAAAGCGCTCATGAAGTGCACATTGTGGGAGTCATTTTTACAATGTGACAAAACTTAATTTTAAAGGAATTGATTGGTTAGTTAACTTAAATTTTCTCCCCAGGAGGTAATAGCTCAGGGCATCCAGCGCCCACTTAATGGCCAAGCATTCCTTTTCCACAATAGCGTAGTTTTTCTCAGTTTTTCAGACCGCTTCCTGCTCAGGTACATTACTGGATGCTCCTCACCATTTACCACCTGGGACAGCACTGCTCCTAGACCTGCATTTGAGGCATCTGTCTGCACCAAGAACTCCTTCCTAAAGTCAGGGGCTATCAGCACTGGATACTGGCATAGAGCTTGCTTTAACCTCTGGAACGCCTCCTCTGACTCTGGTGTCCAGTGGATCATCACTGACTTCCCACCTTTCGTCAGGTCAGTGAGAGGAGCTGCAATAGAGGCAAAGTTTGGCACAAACCTCCGATAGTAGTCTGCAATGCCAAGAAATGCCCTGACTTGCTTCTTGGTTAGCGGTCTTGGCCAATTTTGTATTGCCTCCACCTCATTGATTTGGGGCTTTATTACCCTTTGCCAATGACATAGCCCAGGTACTTGGCTTCCTCCAGCCCTAAAGCACATTTCTCAGGGTTAATAGTAAGGCCTGCCTCACTTATGGAGTCCAGTACTGCCTGCACCTTAGAGAGGTGACTTCCCCAGTCTGGACTATGAATGACCACTTCGTCCAGGTAAGCTGCTGCGTAGTCACGATGTGGCCGCAAGATCTGGCCCATCAACCTCTGAAAGGTAATAGGAGCTCCATGCAGTCCAAATGGCATAACCCTGTACTGGAACAGACCTTCTGGAACAACAAAGGCAGTTTTCTCCTTGGATTCTTTAGACAAAGGTATTTGCCAGTAACCTTTTGTCGGGTCCAGTGTGGTTCTGTACCTGGCATTACCCAACTTCTCAATAAGCTCATCAACCCTGGGCATGAGATAAGCGTCAAACTTGGAAATCTCATTCAATTTTCTAAAATCATTGCAGAACCGCCAAGTACCATTGGGCTTTGGTATCAACAAAATTGGGTTAGACCAGTTCAGCGACAGGACAGCTGTCGAAACTCTGGAGCAGGCAGATTATCAATGCCAACAACACGTTCATTATATGACTTCCCAGCGAACTGCTGAGATGCCGGGAACAATCGCAGGCTCGGTGTGAGGAACAAGTTCAGCAGCAGTACAGCTTAAGAGTCGCCAAAACGTTGGAGCAGGCAAACCATCGACGCTGAATATAGGTAGATCATCGACACCAACAACATGCCAATGAAGTCGCGGGCAGAGGCAAGTGCTCTTATAAAGGTGACCTCTGACCACTACAAAAACCTGAACCCTACCCTAACTAGTTGTCTCTATAATTATTTGCTCTATGTTCCCATCGAGTATAAGCTGGCTCTACCAGAAGCATTTAGTAAACTGGCACCAGAGAGTACATTACATTTTGTCCAGCAGGGAAAAAAAAACTCTTCAGTAGTAGTATTGTTCAAGGAGTAGTATGGACAACTACTGTACAACAAGTTCTGCCCAACGGGGTTATACGTATTTTGTTTATAAGTATTTTGAAATGTTTTGTTTGTTTGTTTTTTTTACTTGAAAATAACATACAACCATTTTCACAACATGTAATAAAGAAATTTTGTATAAAACTCAGTGAAATAAGGTATTACTATATAATTTTGTGCACAGCTAGCAAACAAAAATTGCTTAGCAAAATTTTCAATATGACTTTGTTTTGACATATTGATAACAATCACCAAGACTGGCGAGGTTAGATTGGAGATACAGGATGTAGATTAGTCCGTACTGCCCTTTCTTGCTTTACCAATGAAACACATGCCACACATTTTAATTCTTCCACGCGAGCAGATTTTTTTTTTTTCGTATGCTGTTGAGTTCATCGAATGTTAGAATGATATGTAAATGGAGGCATTTCCAAACCCTAGGCTGGTATAATACATACAGTGTGTGCATATATATTTTTTTTAATCTTTTCTCTATACACTGATCAGAGGTAGCCAGTATGTTCTTAACAGTGACCTCAGACCAGTACAAACACCTGAACCTACTCTAACCCTTCATTCTATGCTGCCGTCCATGCAACTATGCATTTCACTGGTATCATTTGGCTGGGTGTGCACAGTGTGGGACAGATATTTTATATTGGGGTTATCCGGTTTCTGACATAAGGATAGGCTATCAACATTAGATCTGTGGGAGGGTGGGACACCCGGGACCCCCACGAGGTCAATGGTAATGAGACAGTGTGGTTCGAGGTATTGTTTATATACCACGTGCCTCACTGCTCACTCGCTTTACAAACTGTAGTGGCAAGTGTGGGTACTGCAGCGCTGACTCAATGACATCTATGGGGCAGCGCTGCAATACCTACACACTCTGCTACAATTTGTATGGCAAGTGAGCAGTATCTAAACAACATAGAGTGCATTATATTTTTATATTCTATATTCTTTAAGTATTTATAATATGAAATTATAGTTTGTTATTAATCCTTATTTATACTTCTCTATAGGATATTGTATACTATTTTTTTTTATTTTTTTTTTAATGTAGATTGTGAGCCCCACATAGAGCTCACAATGTACATTTTTCCCTATCAGTATGTCTTTTTTTTGGAATATGGGATGGAAATCCATGCAAACACGGGGAGAACATACGAACTCCTTGCAGATGGTTTTTTGCCCGTGGCGGGATTTGAACACCAGGACTCCAGCGCTGCAAGGCTGCAGTGCTAACCACTGAGCCACCGTGTGGCCCCGATATTGTATACTATTACACATATAAATGCGCAGTCTGGGTTCTTCCAACGCCATCATGGTGAGATACGGCAATTCTTGCCACAAGTGGATTTCCTTAGTTGCCCATTACATTATTAATTGCCCCTTGGTTTTTATTTTTACACCTTCCTGTTGAAGCATCCAGATGAAACACGTTGAGGTGGCACCTGAATATTGCTACATTATGGTCATATGTTTAGATTTCTGTGTACAGAGTTGTGTAAGAAGTCTTTTTGTGTGGGACATGGGGTAGGTATTATTAATAAGAGTGAAAACACCTGTATAGGAGCCTGAGACACCTGTAGAAGCGTTAATGCTCCTGATTTATTTAAAATTCTGCTAGGTGTAACAGTACAATAGCAAACAGAGAATAGCCTAAGTGACCTTAACATAGGAGATCCAGGAACAATGGACTAAGTAATACAGCTAAACCACAGGAGAAAGAAAAAAACAAAACAAAAAAACCATGAGCTCAGTCAGGAAAGAACTAGGTGTCTGATTAATATCTCATCTGTAATCATGCAATACCTAAGGTAACTGTGGACCCCATACACTATAATGTGGTTTGTGTGATTTCTGCACGAAAAATGCAGAGAGAAAAGTGCGGCTTGCAGGACTTTTCTGTCCGCATTTTTCATGTGGAGAGGGAAATGGAATGGCCCGAACACAGATGTGAACCGGGCCTTATTTACATGCAGTTAATCTGTGGAAAAACTACATTTCCCATGACTCATCTTCCTGTTCTAATTCTCAGTGTACCTCTCCCTTCTCCACTCTCACCTGAAATGAAACCACAGGAAACGCACACAGACACACACAAGGGCTGTGTGCAAACAAACACCCTCCCTGGGTTCTATGTTGTATCACATTTCTTCTGCAGTACATGCTGCTCTACATATCTAACCATGTTAGGCTACGTTCACAAGGGGGCGGTATGGCGGATTTTGGCACAGAGTGACGCGGGGAGCCGCGTCACTCTCGGATCAAACCCTGCCTGCCACGTCATGGTTGCGGCTTCCCCCTCCAGAGTCGTCTTAAATGAATGGGCAGACTCCGGAGGTTGCTGCCGCCAGGCAGACACTGCGGCTTGACGAGCTGCGGAATCCCCTTGAAGAAAGGGCAGCCTGCTTCCTTTTTTCCATGAGCAGCAACATGCCACTCACGGAAAAAAGTAGCCTGACAGTCTCCATAGACCACCAATGTGAGGCTGGCTGAACTTGTAAACAAAATGTCACAGCTGTGGTCAATGACCTGAAAATAAAGCAGATAGAAGGCGCTGAATTTAAACAAGATATATATCAGGGAGTGATTTGTATTGAAGCATCACGTTATTTGGCCCATAACATTTATAAACTGGATATCTCCATAAACTATGGCTAAAACTCCAATCTCCAGGTTCCTTGTTTTATTTGTAGTAGAAGTAGAAGCATTGGTAAGCTACAAAAATTAACACATCAGCAAAATATATTATGGCACTATTTGTTAAAAGGGGTTGCCACACATCTGGGATGACAGATCACCATGAGCTACATGACATAGGGCATTGCTTCCTTCACCTGCTCCATTGCTAGTATCCTCCTGCAATAACAGTATGCTGAGGAATGCAGAGACCCAGATTTGGGAAGTGAATCTGGTCACAGCCTAATGTTGAAGTGCTGCAGATACAGTCTCCGCTGCTTCCCTGTCACTGGGACTTATGTAAAGTTCCTTACACTTACATAAGCAGAAGTACAGACATTATTCGGATTTGGCTTTTCCTGATCCCACAAAAAGACAATATTGACAGGATTGTGGAGGGTAGAGGGTTAACTTCCACCTGCCTGTTGGCTCTTGTGCGAGACTGGATGATGAAAAAAATAGCTGTGGATGAACAGTGGAGGTACAATATTCATATTTATGTTCAGATTTATTCTAAGGATTGTGAATGAGCTGTCCTGTATGGGATTGCTGGGCTATTTAGTTTTCACTGGACAATTTTCTCAGAAGTGAGCTGTTTGAGTATTATGGAAATTAAGTAAAGGGAAGTTGAGACTCAGAAGACGACCCAATGGACGGGGTGCATGAAGTTTGGCTGTTAATACCAAAACTATGAAGATGGCTCCAAGACCTGCAAAGAGTCGATCTATGGAGTCAGGTGGTAATGCCTTCTAATAAAAAAGAGAAGATAAGATGGAAGCTAAAATTGAGAAATTCTGTAAGTCACCACAAAGTAAAACCTGTCTTGCCTAGAAATCCTTAACTGAAAGTGGCAGACAGGAAACGAGTGGTGCCAATCCCTCAGGGTTTAGATTTTCTGCATTAAAAGAGGAGAAAATAGAGGAACCAGATGGTGCAGATGGCACTGGGGTAGAGGACGGCGATATCTATAAAGAGATTGTCTGAAGTGAAAAGGTGTAATGCCTGTAAAACCCAGAGTTGTATTGAATCACAATCATTTACATAACATTAGAGAGAAAAGATCAAGTTGGGAAAGGAATCTATAAAAGGGGAGGGGAACTGACTGAGTATTATCTGAAAATTAAGAGCTAAATGCTAAAATAATAGATTTATAGGACAGACTGAGACAGCCCAATATCTAGATTGTGGGTCTGCTGGAGGGCGATGAGGGCTGTTCATTATCTACAAGACTGATTACAGTAGGTGCGGTAGTAGTTGTGGTCTCATATCTTCTTTAGTCTCTGTACTGTCAGGTGGGCGGAGTCAGGCAGGAGTAGACAAGGGGTGTGATTCTGAGCTATGGCACTGGCTGCCCCTTATAGGAGCTCTGAATCACACCCCCTGTCTGACACTACCCTTCTGACATTACAGTGCTTACATAGCTCATCACATATAAAAACTATCTGAATTTGTTGTTTGGGAATGGTGGGGGCTAAAGAGAAAACCAATACTAAAGCGCATTTGTTGGACTCCTCCATGTGCACCGATGTTTTATGTATGAAAATCTCATATTAGCCATGTTGACATTTTATTCTTGCTCTTAACATTGAAGGATAGAAAAGTATACTATACTATACTGAATCTAATTCCTCATTACATTAGAACAAAAATTAAAGGGGTTTTCGGGCAAAAAATGTTTGTTTTTTTTTTAAACGTCTGTTAGAGCTATTAATGGGTTAATAAATGCACCCAAATCACTTTAGCCGTGTTTTGAGTGATTTCTGGGTGTCTCTGGGAGCTCCTTGTATCTCTTGTATTTGTTTACATGCGGAAGTTGCGCAGTAGAGGTGTATTATCAGCAGCAGTGCGCAGAGCAGCGCTGGGAGAAGCGGCGGCAGTGAGAAAAGGAGGAGGAGTAGCCACCCCCAAGGAAGAGGCGCGGAGGTTAAGTATAATGGGGTAGATTGGGGGGAGTAGTAGTGATGATCCGTTTCCAGAAGAGGGGAAACGGATAGTCACCGGATAATCAGAAAATGTCCCTGGGCCCCAGGGATATGGGTAACTATACATTTTTGAGGTTATTTAGAAAATAGGAGGATGTTTAGATTAGTGTAGGGATTTCCACTTATCCCGGTCAACTCCTTTAATATCTGGACTAAATAGTCTTTTTCCAGAAAAGACTGGGTAGCAATTGCTCTATATTTTGGTGACTAGGCCAGTGTGGATTAGAATGTTTAACTCCTTAATGCTTAGCATTGAGCATATAAGTTAACACTCAGCGCCGTAACAGTACCGCACTTTCATTTCAAAGGGACAGACTTCCACAGACACTACAGCCAAGACTAGGGACTAGCTGTCAGAGAATGCTGTCACTTGCAATGGAAATCGTGGCCATATGGGTGCTTTGGGGTCAAGATCTGACGAGGTATTCCTTATTGCATATATGAATACAATGTGCAATGTACTGCAAAATACTGTGCCAAGGATCTGGATATTCTAGATTCAAGTCCCCCTGAAGAACATGGAGAAGGAAAAGTAAAACAGTAATACAAATCCTTACCTTTTAATTAAAAATATTTATCCCATGCGATGAATGGCAAAAAACAAACAAACAAAAAAAAACCTCTCTCTATTTACTGTATATATAATCTACCTACCTATAGCAGGGCAGGGACTAATGTATTTTGGTGACCA
Organism: Leptodactylus fuscus; assembly: GCF_031893055.1. Lineage (NCBI taxonomy): Eukaryota > Metazoa > Chordata > Amphibia > Anura > Leptodactylidae > Leptodactylus > Leptodactylus fuscus. Next base: position 58,628,131 of record NC_134267.1, on the reverse strand, counting down.
GCTCAGAAGGAAAAAAAAAAATTATATATATATTACATATATTGTTTAGTATTAATTTTGGAAGGTGGAGATGGAAAATATGAAAAAAGTCGAAGAGCATTAACACCCAAACGACACTATATCCTTAAAGGGGCTCTATCACTAGGAAAAGTCATTTTTAACAAATCACCTCCTTGCATAGCCTTTAGAAAGTCTATTCCACACCTACCTTTAGTATGTAAATTGCTTCAGTGGTTTCTGAATAAGTCCGTTTTTATGGAAGTGTGGAATAGACTTTCTAAAGCCTATGCAAGGATGTGATTAGTTAAAAATGACTTTTCCCAGTGATAGAGCCCCTTTAAGGGGTTAAAGGACTGGTTAGTGTAATCTTTGAATTGGAGCCTTCCAAAATGGCCTCTTAATAAATTAGTAATGAAAAGCCAACCCAACTATGGGGTCATTTTTTTTTTTTTTATAAGAATTTTATATTTTGGAAGACCTACAGATTTATAAGAGGATGACTCTGGTTGCATATCTAGTTGTGGATAGCACCCGTCTTTTCTTTAAAAATATCCAAAACATATATGGTGTCATGCACAATTTTAGATATTTTCAAGATATAGCATGCGAATATAAGAGAAGTAGAAAAACATGTTCAATGTTGACTCACATAGGTGAACTGAATTTATATATGGACTGAAAGATGAAAGAAAATCTCTGTCATGCACTTATAGGTTTATTACTGCTTTGTTATTGCTATAAATCCCAGGGTTTTAGTGTATTTTATAGTAAATATGAAAGGGATATTGGTCCGAGCAATGCAAGACTATAAAATAAATAGGGTTGTCTTTCAGAATTTAAATCACAGAGTAATTCAATTTAAAATAATCGATGTATTTTATGTCAGCAACAATACAAAGCTTGGAGATAAGAGGAGACAACCTGCAATAGATGTCAGAATAATAACAATGTGTTTTTGCATATGACCCAGTCATGTTTCAGGATCAATAATTATTGGGGTACTTTTTTTTTTTTTTTTAACTGTAATTTTTATTGAAAGGATTTTTGTAAAATTGTAATAAATAGAGATGAGCGAGTACTGTTCGGATCAGCTGATCCGAACAGCACGCACCATAGAAATGAATGGATGCACCTGGTACTTCCGCTTTGACACCGGCCGGCCGTTTAACCCCCCGCGTGCCGGCTACGTCCATTCATTTCTATGCGAGCGTGCTGTTCGGATCGGCTGATCCGAACAGTACTCGCTCATCTCTAGTAATAACACAAAAGTTGAAAACATAAAAAACATGAACGTGAAGCAATGCACATACCGTCAAATAGACTGAGAATGTATACACCGAAAGCAATGGTGCCGCACACTCAGGGATAATATATAGCGTGGTGCTAGCAGAAAGGATCCTTCGATCCAACAGCAAATAATGTAAAAATGCTGCTGCACATTTTTTTTACATAAATTACACATTCGTTGTGCCATGGACATGTAGCAATAAGCAAAAAGGAAAACAACAGATCAAATTAACGTTTCGGTCGTCGGACCTTCATCAGATATGATCTATGTACAGGATCATAGATCATATCTGATGAAGGTCTGACGACCGAAACGTTAAAGAGGACCTTTCACCATATCTGGGCACATGCAGTGTTATATACTGCCGGAAAGCTGACAGTGCGCTGAATTCAGCGCACTGTCTGCTTTCTCGATCTGTGCCCGGTGTGAAGAGCTTACGGTCCGGTACCGTAGCTCTTCTATGGTCAGAAGGGCGTTTCTCACCATTAGCCAGAGACGTCCTTCTGCCTCGCGGCGCCTATGGCGCTGTGCTGTGGAGCGGGGAGGAACGCCCCCTCCCTCCCTGATAATGCTCGTCTATGGGCACAGATCGAGAAAGCCGACAGTGCGCTGAATTCAGCGCACTGTCAGCTTTCCAGCAGTATATAACACTGCATGTGCCCAAAAGTGGTGAAAGGTCCTCTTTAAAGAGGACCTTTCACCATATCTGGGCACATGCAGTGTTATATACTGCCAGAAAGCTGACAGTGCGCTGAATTCAGCGCACTGTCGGCTTTCTCGATCTGTGCCCGGTGTGAAGAGCTTACGGCCCGGTACCGTAGCTCTTCTATGGTCAGAAGGGCGTTTCTGACCATTAGCCAGAGACGTCCTTCTGCCTCGCGGCGCCAATCGCGCTGTGCTGTGGAGCGGGGAGTAACGCCCCCTCCCTCTGCTCACACAGCTTGTCCGTAGACGAGCATTATCAGGGAGGGAGGGGGCGTTCCTCCCAGCTCCACAGCACAGCGCGATTGGCGCCGCGAGGCAGAAGGACGTCTCTGGCTAATGGTCAGAAACGCCCTTCTGACTGTAAAGCGCTACGGTACCGGGACCGATAGCGCTTTACACCGGGCACAGATCGGGAAAGCCGACAGTGCGCTGAATTCAGCGCACTGTCAGCTTTCTGGCAGTATATAACACTGCCTGTGCCCAGATATGGTGAAAGGTCCTCTTTAAGTGTGGCCGTCAAGTTCTCCATGCTACGGACATCCTTAACTCAGGCTACCAAGTCATACTTTAAAAAA